>NC_091255.1:28204318-28507348 GCF_042477335.2 Ovis canadensis | reverse complement strand
TGTGATCAAGGAAGCCTGGGGAAATGAAGTCTGTGCTGAGAAGAAGTTCCTGGTAAAAGGGGATGTGAAGTGTTGACAGGCTAATGCTTCCGACTGTGTACTTTTCTCCTCAGTGGAAAGAATCACAGAACCAAGAGGGCTGGTCTCTGGGAGGTTTGCTGAGGCTGTGGTCTGACACTTACTTGCAAGATTCTAGGAGAGTCCTGGGGTCATGACTTAGAATTGGCTTGCTAGAGGTAATTGTTCTTGTGCATACCTTTATAAAGCCTGTCGTTACATAAATCCACCCACTGAAAAGAACCTTTTCTCTTGACAGTTCTTTGTTTGAAAAATATGCTTGGGTTCACTTTCAAGACGTTGGGTGAGGTTTCTATCCTCAGGTTGGGGACTTTGTCAGAGACTGGAAAGTACTGTCATACTAGGACATGGCCACCAGGAAGCAACTGAGAGAGCTTGGGACAGGTCTAGAGAGAAAGTTCACTAGGAGCAGGATGCAAGGAGAAAAGGAAGACGTGGGCAGCTAAGGCTCCCAGCGGCCAGGAAGCCAAGAATTTCCCAGGCCACAGAAATTGGAATCAATCTTGCTGCTGGAGCCTGGTCCCTGGTGTTACCCTCAGGGTGGTGGTCACTGAGCCTGTGCATACTCCTTAAATCCTATCCTGTCCCTCAGTGGGGTCTGCTCTGAACAGACTAGAGCCCTACAGCACACTGGCTGTCTGGCTGTTCTCAGTAACACCCGCTCCAGTGCTATGCCGTTCAAAAGAGAGCCTTGGGGAGACCCTGCTGGAACTGGACCGAAGATAATCCTTTGAAAACCACACGGAATCTTCTCCATCCAGCTTCCTGTATCTCCAGAATCTATCCAGGTTGTAGCTGGATTGAGGTCAATGTCTTCTTCCGACTGGCCATCAACTCACCTTCTGGTAAGAGCATATTTCTCTACATGCCCCACTGCACGCAGCCTTGGGAGAAACAAGATTCCTCTCCCAGATTGAAAGGTGAGCATGTGACCCGGCAGCCCAGCCAACCTCTCCATTTCTTGGGGACCAGGATCTTGAGAGTGATGGAACAGGGTTACAGCTGCTTTCTCCTGGCAGCAATGTCCAATAAAGTGTGTCTGATGGTTCCTGCTGCCTGGATTCCCAGAATGGTCCCATTTCCTGTCCTAACTGTGACCTGTTGTTCAGCACTGTTTGTCTCCTGAGAGTTACCCCTCCAAGATCTTTAAACAAATCCTTAAAAAAAGAAAATTTATTTATTTGGCTGTGTCGATCTCAGCGGCAGCATGCAGGGTCTTTGTTTCATCATGCAGGATCTTTTGTTGAGGTGCACAGGCTCTCTAGTTGTGGTTCACGGGCTCAGTTGCCCCATGGCACGTGGGATCTTAATTCCCTGACCAGGGATCCAAGCCACGTTCCCTGCATTGCAAGGCGGATTCTTAGCCACTGGACCACCAGAGAAATCCTAAACAAATCCTTTTTAAAAAGCCAGAATTTGTTTCTTTTCCTTGCAACTAGAGAGTGTTAAGAGACACAAATGGGCTGAATCTCACAAGATGACATCACATGTAAGGGCTACTTGTATGGGCCTGACCAGGGGTCCCAAACCACCTGCACATGGGCCAGATGGTGGACCCAGGAGCAGAGTTTGAGGTGGAAACTTGGGGATTCCCGGAACAATACAGTAGGAGCCAGCAAGGCAGTGAGCGTGCCCTTCCCGTGTGCGTGTGTATGTGTATGCTAAGCCGCTTCAGTCGTGTCTGACTCTGTGCGACACTATGGACTGTAGCTGCTAGGCTCCTCTGTCCATGGGGTTCTCCAGGCAAGAATACTGGAGTGGATTGCTGTGACCTCCTCCAGGGGATCTTCCCGACCCAGGGATGGAACCTGCATCTCTTATGTCTCCTGCATTGGCAGGCAGGTTCTTTACCACTCCCACCCCACCCGCAATTATGGTTTAATTAAGGGGACCAGGGATGCTCCTGCACCATCCTGCAAAGTAATCTGTTCCTGCAAGACAGGTCACTATGGGGAGAAATGTGGAAATGCCACCAAAGGAGGAATTATTGTAGGAGCCGAGGTGTTCAGCCTGAAGCCGAAAAGGCATGCTATCTTAAAACATCACTTAATCAATCATCTGAGATTTATTCCTGGCATGTCAGACACTGCTAGATAAGGAAAGACGCTAGTACTCTTTTGAGGGGAGCACAGCTCTGTGGCCGTGCCTGCTTCAGATGGGAAGTGGGCTTCTTGGAGGAGGGAGTATCTAAGGTGATTCTAGAAGGATGTGCCAGTTCAGTTGTGTTCAGTCGCTCAGTCGTGTCCTACTCTTTGTGACCCCATGGACTGCAGCATGCCAGGCTTGCTGTCCTTCACTGCAAGGAGTATTCTTGCAGAAGTAAACTCCACTTCCTGGAGTTTACTCAAACTTGTGTCCATTGAGTCAGTGATGCCACGTGACCATCTCATCCTCTGTCACTCCCTTCTCCTCCTGCCTTCAGTCTTGCCTAGCATCAGAGTCTTTTTCAATGTGAAGGATGTGTAAGAAGTTACTCCAGGAAAAAAGCAGGGAGGGAGTGGTGGGCATGGGAGAGAGACTTTCTAGCCGAGGGCAGTAGCAGGTGCCAGGGTACTATGGGAAGCGGGCAGAGAGTCTTATGTGGAGTGGGGCTGAGTGTGAAGGAGCTGGCACCAGATCAGAAAGAGCCTCTGATGTCAAGCCAAGGGAACTCTTGAAGGTTTTTAAGTAGGGAAGTGACCCAGTAAGATTTTTCAAAGGTTGCTATGGAAAAAGGTTTGGAAGCAGATGAAGACAAAAGAGTATAAAAGACAAATTAGGAGTTAGCTGGAATAGCCTGAGGAGAGACGGAGCTTGGGCTGGTGGAGTGGCAGTGGGGTCAGGAAATAAATCGCTGGGGTGGCTCGTCGGGGCGGCAGAATAAGGGAGAGGAGAGGAAAAGAAGAGGTCCCGGGAGGCCTCGTTCGCCAGGCAAGATGTTTAGTGGTGAGGGTGGCAGCCAGTCTGAGAGCCATCCAGGCCCAGCAGCAAAATCTTGGGCAGCCAGATGCCACCTTGTCAGGATGCCCGGACGGTGTCTGGTTTTCAGAGGCTGACATGCAGTAACTGAGACCATACAGGACTGTCTCATGGTTCCAGATAGCTACATGTTACCTCCTCATAGGGAATCAAACTTCAGAAAATCTAAACAAATCCTTAGAGAGGGACCAGAGTAGTTGTACCTGTCAACAGATGCTTCCACCCCATTCATCAAGGGCCCTGGAGGTGGAAGGGTCATCAGGGGTCACCAAGGGAGATGGAGGCTGAAGGCTTGTGTATGCGTAGACTGCAAGGTTATTTATGAAGACTCTGAGCAACTTGCTGACAAGGACTCTTGTCCAATGAGGTCTCCATGTTGCCTGTGAAGTGAAGGCTTATGGCTACCCAGTTCAATGCCTCTCACCCGAGAGTGGATAAATTACCAGATTTCAATAAGAACCTACTATATAGCACAAGGAATTATAGTCAATACTCTGTAATGACCTATATGGGAAAAGAATCTAAAACAGTAGATTCTTTTTAAGATTTTTTAAGATTGGAACCAATCTTTAAAAAGAGCAAATATATGTATATGTATAACTGATTCAGTTTGCTGTACACCTGAAATTAACCCAACATTGTAAAGCAACTACATTCCAATAGAAACTAATTTTTAAAACATTTATCAAATTTCATCTTTCCCTTTGATCTCCATTTCCTGGATGTCTCCCTCATCCTATCTTGGGCCATTCTTTTTTTTCGGGGCTGGGGGGGGGGAATGTTTTTTATTTATTTTTTGTTTGTTTTTAATCTTTTGGCCACACTGCACAGCACATGGGACCTTAGTTCCCCGACTAGGGATTGAACCCATGGCCCCTGTATTGGCAGTGCAGAGACTTAACCACTGTACCACCAGGCAAGTCCCTGGACCACTCTTCATATGACACATTTTTCCACTTCAAGAAGCGTCTTATTTCTTACATAGTGCAGAAGTAAGGATACAAAAGTACATAAATAGATTTACATGTGATATGGTAGAGTCCATTCGCAGAACTCATGAATGCTATAAAATTCCTATTTATTATATAAACATGTATGAGTTTTTTTAGAACTCAGTATTATTCCATTTATACATGATTTTTTTTTTTTAGAAACATTAAACATTGTTTTTTCGACAAGTCAATGACATGAAGGGAGGAGAAAATGGCACCCACTCCAGTACTCCTGCCTGGAGAATCCCATGGAGAGAGGAGCCTGGTTACAGTCCATGGGGTCGTGAAGAGTCCAACACGATTGCGCGATTTCACTTCCACGTTTCACTTTCATGCATTGGAGAAGGAAATGGCAACCCACTCCAGTATTCTTGCCTGGAGAATCCCAGGGACAGGGGAGCCTGGTGAGCTGCCGTCTATGGGGTCGCACAGAGTCAGACACGACTGAAGTGACTTAGCAGCAGCAGCAATGACATGAAGAGGAGGAAAAAACAGATGAGGGGGAAGGTAGGGAACAGAGAGACTGTTCCAAACAAAAGAGATTTAAAAGCTGTGATGTGCCCTTAAAATACATTGTGTGGTCTTGTTTGAAGTTTGATTCAAGCACATCAGTAATAAAAAGACATCTTTTGGAAGCACTTATTGAATACCCAGTATTGGATCATATCAAAGAATTGTTATATTTTACAGTATGAAATAACATTGGACTTAAGTGAGAAAATGTCTATATATTTTAGAAGTGGAAAATAGGGGGTGAAATGACAGAACAGCATAATGTCTGGAATTTGTTTTTAAATACTTCAGCCAAGGAAAAAAAGTGGTTGAATCCGTGGCAGGATTTTGATAATTGTTGAATCTAAGCAATGAGTCCATAGGGGGTGGGCACGGTTCATTGTGCTATTCTATTTTGTGTGATTTGATCAAGTTCATAATCATAAAAAAGTTAAGATGGATTAAACCCTATCAGCAATGAAAATTAAGTTCCTAGGCTAATTTCTTATCACCCCATTTTCATTTTCTCATCCTACTGAGGAGACAGGGGAAATTCATTTACGCTTGGGAATGAGGGCTTGCTGAGACTGATTTCTCAACAGGGACTTTATAGAAGATTGAGTAGAAGATTGTGATGTGAATGGGTTTTAGTGAACTTCCTTGAAAATTTTCAAGAGGAAATTGAATAGTCACTTCTTTGTTTGAGAAAGGACTCTAATGAGCTGGCTGTCTGCAAACAGATCCATAGACCCAGGAGGCGGCAGAGGGCAGGAATGAGCAGTCTAGTCCTGGACGCAGGCAAATAGGGTTCCAGTGATGTCTTTGACTCAGTTACACAGGACTTCAGATAAGTTACTCAATCCTTAAATGCTTCAGTTTTCCCCTTAATGTGTGTGCATAGTCGCTCAGTCATGTCTGACTCTTTGCAACCCCACGGACTCTAGCCCACGAGGCCCCTCTGTTCGTGGAATTTTCCAGGCAAGAATACTGGAGTGTATCTCCTCTAGGGATCTTCCCAACCGGGATTGAACCCAAGTCTCTTGAATCTCCTGCATTGGCAGGCAGATTCTTTACCTCTGCGCCACCTGGGAAGCACTCAGTCTTCCCCTCTGTAAAGGAGAACAGTAATAACCACCTTGTAAGGTTTTATAAGGATTAGTTGAGATACTGCTGTGCTTGTCACATGGTGAATATTCATTAACCATTAACTACTAATATTTCTTGCATTTGGGTCACTGTAATATGGGTCACTGTAAAATGGGTCACTTTTGCCCTTTCCTAAAAAAAAAAATTGCATATCAGAAAGACTGGAGGATATCCCACTATCCAGAAGCTGGCTGACTGCTTATGCCAATTTTTACAGGTTCTCTATTATTCATGGGGAACACCCAGGAGCTCTCTGATTCAGGTTTACACTTTGAAAACAGAGGAAATAGAGATAAAGAAAAGAAAATATGTATTTAAAAAATATTCAAATGTACATTTTCAAAACATGAGGAATTGTAGTGCACAGGCAAAGTTTTTATCTGAAAGGAGATTTAGATATATATCAAAAAGAAAGGATGATGTCATGGTGTTGGCCTGAGGAATTAGAATTCCTGCAAGAATCCTATGTTGGTATTCATCATTTGCACTCCAGTTCATACCAGCGATCCTAAGGTGATTTATGCTGTGCTCCGGGTAGATGTTTTGATTCTAACCCATCCTTTTAAAGGCATTCTATTTCTTCATGGTCTTCCCAGGCAGTGCTAGTGGTAAAGAACCCGCCTGCCAATGCAGGAGACATAGGAGACGCAGGTTGTATCCCTGGGTTGGGAAGAGTCCTTGGAGAAGGGAGTGGCAACGCCAGTAGTCTTGCCTGGAAAATCCCATGGACAGAGGAGCCTGGCAGTCCATGGGGTTGCATAGAGTTGGACACAGCTAAGTAACTAACACTAACTATTTCTTCATGTTTTATTTTATTTTCATTTCTTCATGCTTTAGACACACCCCTGGATATATAGTCTCATCAGTCCACAAGGGTTCTTTATTTTTTTTTCTTCCAGTTTTATCAAGATATAATTGCCATCATATCTCAGAGGGTGAGATAGTTGGATGGCATCACTGACTCAATGGACGTGAGTCTGAGCAAGCTCCGGGGGTTGGTGATGGACAGGGAAGCCTGCAGTCCATGGCATTACAAAGAGCTGGACATGACTGAGCAACTGAACTGAACTGAACTGCCATACAGCACTGTATAAGCCTAAGGTGCCCAGCACAGTGATTTGACTTAAATACATCATGAAATGTTTACCTCAGTAAGTTTAGTGAACATCTGTCATATAGAGACAAAATTTAAAAAATAGAAAAAAATTTCTCCTTGTGATGAGAACTCTGATTTACTCTTTTAACAGCTTCCATATATAACATACAGCAGTGTCCATTATATTGATCATGTTGTACATTACATCACTGGCACTTGCTGCTGTTGCTGCTGCTAAGTCGCTTCAGTCGTGTCCGACTCTGTGCGACCCCATAGACGGCAGCCCACCAGGCTCCCCCGTCCCTGGGATTCTCCAGGCAAGAACACTGGAGTGGGTTGCCATTTCCTTCTCCAATGCATGAAAGTGAAAAGTGAAAGTGACGTCGCTCAGTCATGTCCGACTCTAAGGGACCCTACGGACCTCAGCCTACCAGGCTCCTCCGCCCATGGGATTTTCCAGGCAAGAGTACTGGAGCGGGGTGCCATTGCCTTCTCTGGATGAGCTTCTCTAGTCCCTGGAATTTTGCCTCAGGTGGTTTCTTGGCTACTCCTCTCCTGATTAGCTACTTTGGAACTCAGGGAAGGTCATGAAGGCTGGAGTCAGGACTTAATGAAGCTCAGGTTCTTGATGTCTCATCACAGAGAGAACTTAGTGAGAAACAAAGTGATAGATAAGAAGTGGACTTATTTAGAGAGAAACACACTCCACAGGCAGAATGTGGGCCATCTCAGAAGGCAAGAGTGGCCGCATTTCTAATTAGTGTTTTTGCTCTTCAGATAAATACTCAGGAGTAGAATGGCTGGATTGTATGGTAGTTCTATTTTTAATTTAATGAGGAACCTCTATACTGTTTTCCATAGTGGCTGTGCCAATTCACGTGCCCATCAATGGTGTACGAGGGTTCCCTCTTCTCCATGCCCTCACCCACACTTTTTATCTGTTGTCTTTTTATAATAGTTATCCTGACAGGTGTGAGGTGATAGCTCACTGTGGTTCTGACTTGAATTTCCCTGGTGATTAGTGATGCGGAGCATCTTTTCATGTGCCTGCTGCCCATCTATATGTCTACTGTGGGAAAATGGCTTTTCAGAGATTCTGCCCATTTTTCAGTTGGATTGTTTGTTTTTTTGATGTGGAGTTGTATGAGCCACAAGCCTTCTTTAAATTTGCCCCTTTCCTTCACTGCTGAACACCTGTCACTCACTCTCAGGGCAACGAGTACTTGCCTGTGGCCCAAACCCATTGCTTTCAGGGGCCTGGTGCCATTCTGTCTTTTATCTGACACCACAACAGGGTCAGCTCAGTGTTTTCCCTTTTCCCACTCAGTCTTATAAGATTAGGGTACCCATGAGGGCCCAGGGTGTAGTGGCTACAAACAGCAGCCTCCTTGATAGTATATGCAGCCTGTTGCTATACAGGTTGCCCTAAGGGACCTTGGAGACAGACCTTTCCAGTGGACATTTATTACTGGCATGCTGTCCCCAGTCCCAGGCCCCAGACGTGTCCACGGCATCTTTTCAAAGCCCCAGGGCACAGCAGCCAGGCTCCACGTTGGCCAATAATAATGTCCATCCGCACCAAGGTGCAGAACAAGGAGCATGTGATTGAGGCTCTCTTCAGGGCCAAGTTCAAGTTCCCTGGCCACCAGAAGATCCACACCTCCAAGAAGCGGGGATGTATTAAGTTCAATGTGGATGAATTTGAAAACATGTAGGCAGAAAAGTGGCTTATCCCTGATGGCTGTGGGGTCAGATACATCCCGAGTCATGGCCCTTGGGATAAATAGAAGGCCCTGTACTCATGAGAGCCTTGATGCTGTCCCCTCCTTACATATACCCACCAATAAATCCTACTTTCCTGTCCAAAAAAAGGCGGTGGGGGCAGGAAGGGGCAAATAGCAATTAAATGACAAAAATAATTGCATAGAGGACTCCCTTGGTGGTCCAGTGGTTAAGAATCTGCCTGCCAGTGCAGGGAACATGGGTTCAGTCCCTGGTCCGGGAAGATCTCACATGCTGCAAAGCAACTAAAGCCTGTGCGCCACAGCTACTGAAACCTGTGCCCTAGCGCCCGTGTTCTGCAACAAGAGAAGCAGCCACAATGAAACCTGAGCACTGCAACTGCGTAGTAGGCTCTGCTCGCCACAACTAGAGAAAGTCCACGCACAGCAACAAAGAATCAGCACAGCCAAAAAAGTAAAAAATAAATAAATAAATAAAAATTAAAAATGGAGAAGGCTAGTGAGACAGCCTGAAGTGTGGGTTTGGCAGGGCTGAAAAGTGCCCCAGCCTAGCCTTTGACAGCCGACCTAGGAGCCCTGGAGTGTAAGTCTGAGACGTCAGCCCTCGGACCTTGGAGGGCACTGGCTGCCTCGACAGGTTACGCTATGGGGGATGGGAGAGCGCGTTTGCTGCTGTCAACACCGAGCCTGGCCAGGGTTAGCTGGGGTTGCAGCTTTTGCTTTCTCTCTACCCCTGACTGGGTTTCAGCCTCAGATACGCTTCCCTGAGATTACGCTGGTCTCTGATATCAGCCCTGCCCATCCCTGAACTTCAGTCCCGCCTCTGAGAGAGGAGCCAGTCTCACCCCAGATGTGCTGCGTCTTGCTTGCTACACTCTCCAGGGGTGAGTTTATCAAGGGCCACCTTTGCCTCATTTCCTGGTATTAAATGCCTCGCCAGTCCGTCCTTAACCCATTGTGATTTGATTTCTAGACTTCCCTGGCCTTGTCTCACTGGCTGAAACTTCTGGGGTGCCCAGCGCTGACCCCCAGTTGCCTTGATTTCTCTTTAATATCCCACGTGTCACCAATGTTGCCTGCAAATTCTTCTCTCTTGGCTTTCTCAGCACTCGTCTTCTCCTCTTTCTCCCTCTCTGTCCACTCCTTCTTCCTCTGTCCATCTGAACTGTTGTGCTCCTCATAGCCTCCTGCCCAGGCTCCTTGTCACTTGTCTTCTCAGGAGGGTCTGTACCCCACCCCTGACTCTATCAGGGGATGATGACTCCAGCCCCTCTGTTCCTCACGAGCTCTGTGTGCAGCTGCCCATCAGGGCCCTCCTCCACCGGGATGTCACACAGATACCTCGAACCCAGTAAGATCAAAATTGGACTCCTCAGGGGCATCATCTGGCCCCTGCCAACCTCTCTGGCCTCACACTCTCCCTGTTGCTGTAAGGTGTAGCAGTACTGGATTATGGTGGCCTTGCATGCATACACAAAGTCGCTTCTATCGTGTCCGACTCTTTGGGATGCTGTGGACTGAAACCCACCAGGCTTCCCTGTCCATGGGATTCTCCAGGCAAGAATACTGGAGCGGGTTGCCATGCCCTCCTCCAGGGGATCTTTCCGACCCAGGGATTGAACCTGTGTCCCTTACATCTACCTGATTGGTAGGTGAGTTCTTTACCACTAGCGCCACCTGGGAAGCCCACTGGGCTTACAGCTAATGAACCTATTTCCAGGGCAGGAATTGAGATACAGACATGTGGACCCAGGGCAGTGGGGGGAGAGGGGACAGGGGACAAGCTGGGAGATTAGGATTTACATAGATACATTGTCATTGTGCAGTCGCTAAATCATGTCCAACTCTTTTAGGACCCCATGGACTGTAGCCTGCCAGGTTCCTCTGTCCATGGGATTTCCAGGCAAGAAATACTACAGCGGGTTGCCATTTCCTTCTCCAGGGGATATTCCCAACCCGGGGATCGAAACTGCGTCTCCTGCATTGGAGGCTAATTCCTTCACCTCTGAGTCACGAGGAGAGTCCATACATACACTACCCTGTATAAAATAGATAGCTAGTGAGAACCTGCTGACAGGGAGCCCAGCTCCGTATTCGTGATGACCTAGAGAAGTGGAGTAGGAGGGAGGGCCAAGAGGGAGGGGATATATGTATACACAGGCCTGAAACCTGTTGTTTCAGAGCATGAAAACATGATTCAGAACAGAAACTAATACAACGTTGAAAAGCAACTATGGAGTATTTTTTTAAAAATGTATAGGTGGAAACAATGCTTTTCAGACCCTTGTTACAGCCGTGTGGCATAGTATCACAGTGATTCCATCTGCTTTATGTTCAGAAAGCATCAGTACAAGCTCTGTAGAAACTCTGGGATACTTTGGAATCCTGTTTCCACACAATGGCAGAGCCCAGTAAAAGGGCTGCAAGCTTGCGGGCCTACAAGGCCAGGTGTTTTTTATGTGAGTGAAAGTGATGGTGGGGGAGTGGTGAACTGGAGAACACACGCCCTGCCTCAAAACAGAGGACAGTCCCATTCTAGCTTCAACCAGGCAATAGGCTTACGTAAATGTTGTCACAGTTTTGAGTTTTCTTTCTTTTTTTAAATCTTGTGTTGTTTTTTATTTTTATATTTAATTTAAAATTAAAAATCTTTTTTTGGCTGTGCTGGGTTTTCACTGCTACATGTGGGCAACTAGTTGCAGTGAGCTAGTTGCGGTGAATGGGCTTCTCACTGCGGCGGCTCCTCTTGGTGTGGAGCACGGGCTCTGGAGCGCCTGGGTCCAGTAACTGAGGCTTGCAGGCTCCACTAGTTGTGGCACATGGGCTTTGTTGCCCTGTGACATGTGGAATCTTCCTGGACCAGGGTTAGGACCCGTGTCCCCTACGTTGGCAGGCAGATTCTTAACCACTGGACCACCAGGGAAGTCCCTGAGTTTTTGAGAAAATCTAGAAATCTGGATTTTCATGTGAAAGTTAGTTGGAAACTAATTCAAAATTTACAAGATACTATGTGAGCCAACTAGTTTTTTAAAAAACATTGTACCGCTCAAACAAAACACAAATGTGGGCCATATATCCAGCCCACAGGCTATATGTCCGTGAACTTCCCTTGTACCTCAGTTGGTAAAGAATCTGCCTGTAATGCAGGAGACCCAGGTTCATTTCCTGGGTTGGGAAGATTCCCTGGAGAAAGAAATGGCAACCCACTCCAGTATTCTTGCCTGGAGAATCCCATGGACAGAGGAGCCTGGCAGGCTACGGTCCATGGGGTCGTAAGAGTCGCATACAACTTAGCAACTAAACGACCACCGACCCACCACAGAGACTGTGGCAACTGCAGCCTTTGGAGTTAAACCGAAGCCAACTCAAACACTGACTCTGCTACTCTGAGTGTCTTTGGGCAAATCATGTAACCTCTCCAATGTCCTCATCTGTAGAATAAGGATAACAGTAGTTCTCTCACAGACTTGTCATGAGGATAAGAGAAGATATTTTGTTTTCTTTTGTTTTCTTGGCAGTGTCTTGCAGCCTGTGGGATCTTAGTTCCCCAATCAGGGATCAAACCCACACCATGGCAGTGAAAACATGGAGTCCTGACCACTGGACCACCAGGAAATTCCCAAGACAGGTTTTCAAATTTAATTTTTTCTCTTTGTTTTTTAAAATTAATTTTTATTGGAGTATAGTGGCTTTATGTGAGTCCGTTTTACATACACATGTGAGTGTGTGTGGTGGCTCAGTTGTGTCCTGCAGCCTGCGAGGCTCCCCTGTCCATGGGATTCTCCAGGCAAGAATACTGGAGTGGGTTGCCATGCCCTCCTCCAGGGCATCTTCCCAACCCAGGGATGGAACCTGAGTCTCCTATGTCTCCTGCAATGCAGGCGGATTCTTTACCTGCTGAGCCATTGGGGAGGCCCTCACATATACATATATCCCCCCTTTTGGATTTCTTTCCCATTTAGATCATCACAGAACACTGAGTAGGGTTCCCTGAACTATACCATAGGTTCTGAATAGTTAACTATTTTATGCATAGTATCAATACTGTATATACGTCATTCCCAACCTCCCAGTTCATCCCACCCTCCCTCTTTCCCTCCCTTCGTGTGCATGTGTTTGTTCTCTACGTCTGTGTCTATTTCTGTTTTGCAAATAAGATCATCTATACCACCTCTTTAGATTCCACATATATGCATTAATATACGATGTTTGTTCTTATCTTTCTGACTTCCTTCACTGTGAATGACAGTGTCTAGGTCCATCCACATCTCTACAAACAAGACAGATTTTTATACCATATTTTAAACATTTACATTGAAAGAATGAAAACATTTTAAGACACACAACATGATGCTATTTAACTGTGCTATCCACGGACCTGCCTTTCCCAGGGCACAGAAAACCCTTCTCTATTTCTTCTCTCTGTTTGCCTGATGACGTTGTTTCACCATCTCATGCTTCAAAATTCAGCTTCTCTGCTGTGAATCCTTTGACCTCCTCATGAAGACACTTTGAACAGATTTCTGTAGCTGCATACTTCTATTATTGTGATTTGGAATAGGTGGTGCTGTTTGAGGGAATGCCCTGAGGAAGAGGATTGTGTAAACACTTATCTGTCACCCTAGCACCTGGCAGTGAGCCTGGCAAGCAGTAAGATGCTAAGTGAATGGATGGAGGGATGGAAGGATGAGAAGCGTTCTGCCAAGGACAAAGTGTTTAAAACGAGACCAACCCAGGGGGGCGGGGCTCCCTGCTGGCCTAGGGGTTAGGATTCTGGGCTTTCACTCCATGGTCCGGGTTCAATCCTTGTATGGGGAACTGGGATCCTGCAAGCTTCAGGTTGTAAGGAGCCTCCCCTGTAGGGTAGGTGATTAGGGAGCTATGTCCGCAGCTTTGCACTTCCCTGGATCCTGGCCAGCATTCTGCTCTAAGGCTCAGCTGGTGCTTTCAGATGGGACAGCCTCACTTCTTTTTGATAAAATTCCTCCCCGTCTTCAAGCTCGGTTTAAGAGCAACCACCATCCGTGGTTATCTGGACACAGTCACACAAAGCTCAGAGTTGCCATGGGAGAAGCAACAACCAGAAACAGGAAATGTCTTTACCCTCATGCTCGCTTCTCCCTCCCTTGTAATATCTGAAAACAAGAACAGCTCTCCTGAAGCTGTGGTTGGCCAGCCGTGAAAAGCAAGCACAGGCTTTGAGTGGAAGTCATGACAAGACTGCTGTCTGGATGAGGAACTCTTGTTGGCTATTGTCTCTCTCATAGTGGTTGGTTGTGAGACAAGGTTCTTTGACTGGGAGTGAAGAAGCCACTGTAGCTTCCCCGGGCTTTTCCAAAGCTTCCCCACAAAAGTTACAGAGCAGCCAGGCCAGGTCTAGACAACCCTGTCATTAGAGATGTTTATTCCTGAGGCCAGGGCAGACAGAATTAATGGATCACATGACTCCTTCCCACAAGCCAAAGAAAGTGTTCATCTCGATGTAGCAATCCAGGCAGCTGCAATCAATTGTCTGGCGTTGGTGCAGGCCATCGAACCTATTTACCATTTCATCTTTTAAAAATGTTTTTTAACTTAATTTTATATTGGAGTAGAGTTGATTCACAATGTTGCGTTGGTTTCAGGTGTACAGTAAAGTGATTTAGTGATAGATAGATATATACAGATTCCTTCTTTTTCAGATTCTTTTCCCGCATAGGTTATTACAGAAGGTTGAGTAGAGTTTCCTGTACTGCATAGTTGATTGTTGATCATCTGTTTTGTATGTGGTAGTGTGTATGGCTTTTCATCTTATTGCATGCCAGGCCCATTGCTAGGAGATACAGAGATGAGTAAGTAATAGCCCTGCCCGTAAGATGTGGGTAGAGTTTGGGAGGAGACAAACCCATGAACACATATTTATAACTAGGTGAAGTCTAAAACAGGGTTAGAAGCATGAAAACAGCCTTGTGGAAGCATATGCTGCTGCTGCTGCTGCTAAGTCACTTCAGTCGTGTCTGACTCTGTGAGACCCCATAGACGGCAGCACACCAGGCTCCCCTGTCCCTGGGATTCTCCAGGCAAGAGCACTGGAGTGGGTTGCCATTTCCTTTTCCAATGCATGAAAGTGAAAAGTGAAAGTGAAGCCGCTCAGTCGTATCCGACTCTTAGCAACCCCATGGGAGCCTACCAGGCTCCTCCGTCCATAGGATTTTCCAGGCAAGAGTGCTGGAGTGCTGGGCAGTTACTAATTCTGCCTAGAAGTGTGGTGCAGAGGTGGGTCTTGAAGGATGAACAGGAGTTTACTAGGGCTAAGCAAGGTGGGAAGGGTAGTCCTGGTACAGGACTAAGATTTACCAAGGCTTGGAATCCAGCAAACACTGGAATGGATGTAAGCTATGCCCAGAGTAGGAAGGATTTTTCCTGTATCTCTCTAAGCCATAGATAATGTCATCTGTAAAAATAACAGTGCCTACTTCATAAGGTTGTGGTGAGGATTGACTAAGATAATACGTAATGCTCTCACACAGTGCCTGGTTCAAGGAAAGCCAGGTCCTGTTGATGTCTCCAGAATTCCAAGGGGAGGAATTCCCTGGTGGTCCAGTAGTTAGGACTCCATGCTTTCACTTCAGAGGGCCCAGGTTCAATCCCTGGTCGGGGAACTAAAATTCCACAAGCTTACACCTTTAAAAGTCTACTACTTAAAAAATAAAAAATAAAAAGTAGAAGAACATCATCAGATTTAAAAATTTTTTATTTTCCATGACTAAAATGCATGTTTATATTAAAAGAATTAAAAATACAAAAGAGAAAGAAGAAAAGAAAACAAATCTGAGGAGTACAACCTGGGAGATGGTCTTTCAGAAAGCTCTGAAGATTGTCCTACCTTTATATAAATTTTTGAGACAAAATGTTACATCAAAATACTGACAGTTTACATAGTACAGGAGGGCTAGTCGTGGGTTAGTGTGACCCCTTTACAGGACTGAGAAAGAAAGGTCTCCTAAGGAGTTACCTTGCTGGTGTCAGGAGAAAAGTACTTTTTTTTCTGGAGGAGGTAGGGGTTGAACAGGCATTGCTGGGTCTTCTAAGGGGATCTAGTTAACATCTTACACAGCTTCTTAATGCACAGTAAAGGGCAAGGGGTAGTGGCTCAAATGGGCAGAGAGAGAATTTTATGTTTAAAAATGTTCTTGCCCTGACTTAAAAATAATGTTATTTCATCAGAGAAGGGGCCTCTCCCCAAGTGGGGACTGAGGGCTCCAGCTCCGGGACAAGCCACACCCTGTCCCATTTCCAGAGATGGACCTTGGCCCTCCGCCTTTCAGCCTTAGTTCTTTATCTGGAAACGATTCTAAGATTTCAGCTGACGACTTCCCTGGTGTTCCAGTGCTTAAGACTCCCTGCTCCCAATGCAGGAGGCACGAGTTCCATCCCTGGTCAGAGAGCTAAGATCCCCCTTGGTGCAGGGAGCAACATTAAAAAAAAAAAGAAAGAAAATGTAGTGTGGACTTCTCTGATGACTCAGTGGTGAAGAATCTGCCTGCTAATGTGGGGGACAGCGGTTCGATCCCTAGTCCAGGAAGATTCCACCTACCTTGGGGCAACTAAGCCTGTGTACCACAAATGCTGATTCTGAGCTCTGGAGCCCTCGAGCCACAGCTGCTGAAGCCCGTGTACCCTACAGCCTGTGCTCAACAAGAGAAGCCACTGCAATGAGAAACTCTTGAACCATGACAAAGAGTAGCCCCTGCTCTCCACAACTAGAGAAATCCTGTGCACTGCAACAAAGACCCAGCACAGCCAAAATAAAATTTTTTAAAAAATTAATTTAATTTTAAAAAAGAGAGATTTCAGCTGGACACCACCCTTTCCTCACTGCAGCTTACCTAACTGGGCCAAGTTTTCGTGCAGGCAGGAGATAGATGGGCCCCTGGGCTAGAGAGCTGGTGTTTGTCAAGTGGAGTAAAATAGAAGTTTTGTTCTCACCCAGACACTCCCAAGGACAAAGGAGGTGGCAAAAGCTGAGCTCTGCTAAAGTTAGGAGATAAGGTACCCACTTCTCAGGTCAAGGAAGACATTCCTGTCTGCACATGTGCAGGAAGGCTTCTTGGGGGTCCAAAAGAGAGGAAGCCTCACCCCATAATAAGCGTGGAAATGTATCCACAGGCTTCTGTGGCGGGATCCATCCTAGCAAAAAGTTGTGCATGCATGTTGGGGAGAGTCCAAGGACCAGTCAGGTGTGAAAAAAGAAATAAGACATTCGACTAAACGTGAACAAAGACCCGGCTTCCCAGGTGGTGCTCGTGCTAAAGAATCTGCCAGCTAATGCAGGAGACAGGGGCTTGGGTTTGATCCCTGTGTTGGGAAGATCCCCTGGAGTAGGAAATGGCTGCCCACTCCAGTATTCTTGCCTGGAAAATTCCATGGTCAGAGGAGCCTGGGAGGCTATAGTCCACAGGGTCACAAAGAGTCAGACATGACTGAACACACACATGCACACACTCACCTGGAAGGACTGTCTGATATAAGGGGCGTAAAGCTCCGCTTACTGCACTCCTTATTCCAGACATCTGTATTCCTGCCCGGCTTCTGACATAAATAAGCTGTTTCTTTGTGTGCCCTCCCATACTTTGTGCTGTGTCTCTAATAATACGCTTTGTATGTGTTTTGCAGCGTTTGCCTCCTTGAAACATTTTTGCTTCCAACTGGGGTAAGAATCACAGAACTTTGCTTCTAGTCTCCACCTCTGGTGGACTGGCTATCCCTGGACAGGAAAACAAAATCCTGCTTCAAGACTACGGTCCCTCCGAAAGCAGTAGAAAGGGGAGGGAACCAACCTAGGGGCTTGTATGTTTCACGTACTATTTCCTATCTCTAGGAAGACTTGGGTTGGGAAGATTTGCTGGAGAAGGGATAGGCTACCCACACCAGTATTCTTGGGCTTCCCTTGTGGCTCAGCTGGTAAAGAATCTGCCTGCAATGTGGGAGACCTGGGTTCGATCCCTGGGTCGGGAAGATCCCCTGGAGAAGGAAACAGCTACCCACCCCAGTATTCTGGCTGGAGAATTCCATTGACTGTATAGTCCACGGGGTCACAAAGAGTCAGACACAACTGAGTGACTTTCATTTCACTTCAGGAAGAGCTGAGGATGGTGATGGCTGTTGGGGGTGCAGGCATCCTTCAGTCTACCATATCTAGCTAGCATCTACCTTGTCTCAGCCTGGGGCTCCTTTTGGCTCAGGGAAGGTAGGTGAAAATTAATAAGCCAGCAACAAGCTCACACATAGCCATGATGGCCAGAAATGGAGCCCCCATCACCCCAAGAATTAGGCTTATGGGTTATGGCACAAGGCTTGCCTTTAGAAATCCAGTCAGCTGCCCTGTTGTCAGGGAAGGTAGCCTTTCCTGGTTTAGCTCCTTCCAGACCTGGCCAGGCTCCTGAATTTGTGCCCTTAGAGCTCCACAGCTTGTCTCCTCTAAAGCACTTTCTGCAGTTGAAATCTTGCATGGATTAGTAGGACTATTTGATGTCTCTCCCCCACCATTCTAGAAACTACAGCCCACACCACCCCTCTCCCCAGTAAGGGCTTTGTTTCCTCATTGCTGTCAACTTGAAAAAAACGCACAACATTAGAACTGTGAGTTGGGTTTATTCAGTTTCTTACTGAGCTCTAAGAAATTGTTCTGAAGAGGCAGCGGAGAAACCAGGATGTATGTGAGTTTTTCTGTATGTCCAGGACTATACTAGGGAGTTGGGTGGGGTGGGGAGGGAGGAGTTCTGGAAACACAATCAGTTCAGTTCAGTTGCTCAGTCGCGCCCGACTCTCTGTGACCCCATGAATCGCAGCACGCCAGGCCTCCCTTGTCCATCACCAACTCCCGGAGTTCACTCAGACTCACGTCCATCGAGTCAGTGATGCCATCCAGCCATCTCATCCTCTGTGGTTCCCTTCTCCTCCTGCCCCCAATCCCTCCCAGCTTCAGTATCCTATCACAATAGTGTTAAAAAATATATATATATATTGCCTGCCATTCCAGTTCTATAAGGCCACTAGCCACTAATCAGTCACCCAATGGAAAGAAAAACATCTAGTTGAGGGACTTCCCTGGTGATTCAGTGGTTAAGACTCCTGGTTTCCACTGCAGAGGATGCAGGGAAGTTCTACATCCTTCGAGGTGTAGCCAAAAAAAAAAAAAAAACAGGTAAAGAAACAGTCAAACATAAGAAAATTAACAGCAAACCACAAAGAACAGGGTGATCTGAGTACTCGCAGAGTCAGACATGACTTACTGACACAACAACAACTCTTCAATGTATGGGAAGACACAAGAATCTGGAATCACTGAGATTTTTCCCTAAATGATCTCAACTATCTGGGGCTGGGGTTCAAAGCACAGAAGGCCCTTCAGTATACTGCCCTAGGGTGGATGGTGAGTGACTGTAGCTGCTAATGGCTTGATCCCTACAGAACTGGAATGGCAGGCAACATTTTTTTTTTTTCTCTTTACATTGCAGTGTTTCCAGGACCTCTCCTGTCCACAGTCCCCGACATACAAGGGGCATTCAACAAATGCACTGATAAGGAAGAAAGTCAAGTAGTACTATTCTCTTTTACAGTCAATAAAACAGGGCCAGATAGAGATCCAACAGCCTTCTGCCCCTATTTCTGTAGTAGGAGCACCAAAGTAGGGCCACACTTAAGGGCCTCCCAGGCCCTCCACCATCTCCTCTTCCTCCTCCTCCTCCTCCTCCTCCTCTGCTCCTCCAAGGGCACTGCAGAGCCATGACCCAGCCCCAGAAACAGATTAGCTTCCCAGGAAAAAGATTCTGTGGGCAGAAGGGGAACAAGTGACAGTCTATTCATTACAATAATAGCATTTACAATATATCAGACATTGTGCTTCCCGAGCAACGCTTTGAGTCACATTCTATTAGCACCATCCTTTTAAAGATGACGAAACGGAGGCCCCAAGAGCCAAGTGGCATGCCCAGAACCTGGGTGATGGAATTAAGCCAGTAGAACTGGAGGCTGCACTTTTATCCACCGAGTCGCTCTGTCGCAGGGCAGAACATCAGCACAGACATCAGAAGTCGTGTGTTTTTCCAGCTCGGCTTTGAATGCCCGATTGTTCTTGTCTCTTTATGGGTAAACTGGGATCCTTAACAATAACTAGCTTATAAAGTTGGGAGATTAACCCACGTGGAGTTTAGTACAGCGCCCAGCACATAAGTGATCAATGAATGTTAATTATTGATATTCTCCTACTGTTATGGGGTTTTCGGGGCCTGGGAAGGAGTGCCAGGCGATATCTTGGCACAGTTTGCAGGCGAGGTCACTTGTAAGTCAGGGGTTTCGAGGTGGGGGGGCCCGCCTGCCCTTCCTAGCCCAGAGAGGGAGGGGCTGAGAGGAAGGAGGGGCTCACCAGTCCTGGCTCCGTCCCGCCCACTAAAAAAAAAAACAAAAAACGACGCTGAGCGCAGGCGCAGAAACATGAACCTTCTGCCTTGCCCCAACTCTGCAAGGAACCCGCAAGCATGGAGGGGCGCGCGAACTCCCCGGGCGAGCCCCGCGCCTGGCCCACCCGGTCCGTGCTGTGCCGCGGCTGCGTGGAGCCACTCGTCTTCCTCGCCAACTTCGCCTTGGTCCTGCAGGGCCCGGTCACCACGCAGTACCTGTGGCACCGTTTCAGTGCAGACCTTGGCTACAACGGCACCCGTCACAGGGGCAGCTGCAGCAACCACAGCGTGAACCCCATCGCGCAGGTAGGGGCCGCGCGCGTGGACGTGGGGCGGCGGGGGGGGGGGGCTGCGGAGAAGCGAGAAGCGTGGCAGGGGCGGGCCCTGGGTAAAGACTGGGGACGGCCGCGGGGGTTAGGATCTTGGGTGGTGGGCGGGGCGGGAGCAAAAGTTGGAGCCTGAGAAGTTGGTGTCGAGATGCTTAAAGCTGATGCAGATAAAGCGAGCTTTGAGGGTTAACAAGGGGGTATTTCTGAAAAAACAAAATGCACAACTTAAAAAGATGAGAGTTTTTTCAACTTTATTTTCGGCTATGCTGGGTCTTCATGGTTGCCCCGACTTTTCTCCAGTTGTGTCAAGCGGAGGCTACTCTCTAGATGCAGAGTCCTGGGCCTTCTCACTGAGGCGGCTTCCCTTGTTTGGGGACAGGGGCTCTAGAGCACAGCTCAGTAGTTGTGGCACACAGGCTTGGTTGGCCTGCAGCGGGTGGAATCTTCCCCGACCGGGAACCGAACCTGTGTCTCCTGCACTGGCAGGTGGATTATTTACCACTGAGCCACCAGGGAAGCCCTTAAAATTGTCTTATTTAGCTAACTTTCTGAGGACTCAAGCCCTGGGGGCTGTCTCTCAGCTCCAAAGGACTGCTCCTGAGAGATAAGGGAGGAGCCAGGATATATAGGAGTTTTGTGATAAAAACCAGGTTGGAGGAACATCAAAACATTACAAATGATAAGTGTTAGTCACTCAGTCGTATCTGACTCTGCAACCCCATGGACTGTAGCCCACCAGGCTCCTCCATCCATGGGATTTCCCAGGCAAGAATACTGGAGTGGGTTGCCATTTCCTTCTCTAGGGGATCTTTCCAACTCAGGGATTGAACCCTGATATAGCAGCAGCATTTTTCATTCACAGTGGTAAAAGTAAGGAATGGATCTTACAAATTTCCCATACCCTCTCCAGCATCGATACTAAAATTCTCTTGAGGTTTAGGGCTTCAGAGAAAGTCCAGATCCCTATATCTCCCAGGTTGGTGACAGTGTGGGGGGTGGGCAGCCCAGAGGGAGGGATAGCTCTCCCCGTCCCCATAATACAACTCTTGCCCCCACAGGAAGTGGAGACACTTACCTCCCACTGGACCCTCTACATGAACGTGGGCGGCTTCCTGGTGGGACTCTTCTCGTCCACCCTGCTGGGCGCCTGGAGTGACTGTGTGGGCCGCCGCCCGCTGCTGGTGCTGGCCTCCCTCGGCCTGCTGCTCCAGACTGTGCTGTCCATCTTTGTGGTTCAGCTGCACCTCCACGTCGGCTACTTGGTACTGGGCCGCATCCTTTGTGCCCTCCTTGGCGATTTCAGTGGGCTCCTGGCCGCTGGCTTTGCCTCCGTAGCTGATGTCAGCTCCAGCCGCACCCGTACTATCCGAATGGCCCTGTTGGAAGCATGCATTGGGGTGGCGGGAATGCTGGCGAGCTTCACTGGTGGCTCCTTGCTCCAGGAGCAGGTTTATGTCAACCCCTTCTGGCTCGCCTTGGCCTTGCTGACCGTCATGACTCTCTATGCAGCATTCTGCTTTGGTGAGACAGTGAAGGAGCGGACACCTACCCGTCTCTTCACACTCCGTCACCACCGATCCATCATCCAGCTCTATGTGACCCAGGCCCTGGAGAAGTCCAGGAAGCACTTAGCCCTGTACTCAGTGGCCATCTTCGTGATGATCACAGTGCACCTTGGGGCCCAGGACATCCTGACCCTCTATGAGCTGAGTGCACCCCTCTGCTGGGACTCTCGGCTGATCAGCTACGGTTCCGCAGCTCAGCAGCTCCCATACCTCACCAGTCTGCTGGGCCTGCGGCTTCTGCAGTACTGCCTGGCCGACACCTGGGTGGCTGAGATCGGCCTGGTCTTCAATATCCTGGGGATGATGGTCTTCGCATTTGCTACCATCACACCCCTCATGTTTACAGGTAAAGTGTATGGGTTCAGCGACAGTTTGTTTCAGAATTACTGGGTGGCCACGTGCTGTCCCCAAGTGCAGTTCATGCCCATGTCTTTGGAAACATCACTGTGGCCCTAGCCTGCACTGGAGGACAAGTGACTAAGAAATGTCATTAAAAAAAAAAAAAAAAAACCCACCTGTTATACAGAAAAGATAGACCTTCAGTAGCCAAAGTAATTAATTCACATTACCAACCATAAATATTGTAAGATAGAGCCAAAGACAATAGTATCGCTTGTACGCTAATTGCTTCACTCCTCCCTCCCCTGGTGCTTTTAAGCAAAGTCCATGCTGTTAATGCCTTAATGCTCACTTCTCTGATAAGGGTCACGGGACCTTGGGTTTCTTTTAAAAAGCCAGCCTTCTCAGACCACAGCTATCAGATTCCTGCTTGTGTTAGTTCTTTTCATTTTTTTTTGGTTGGAGGGGACAGCTGAAAATGAGGAAGTTCACTTTCCTGAATGAACAGATTTAATAGAGCCTGAAAATGTGTACAGTCAGCCACTTAGTAATCACAGTTTAAAACAAAGATTTTTTTTAATGTTTGGCATGGAGGCACACGGGCTTTCTCTTGTTGCTGCACATGGGCTCAGTTGCTGTTCGAGGCCTCAGTTGCTGCAGCACTTGGCCCTCTCTAGTTGCAGCATGCAGGCTTAGTTGCCCCGAGCCATGTGGCATCTTAGTTCCCCAACCAGGGATCGAACCTTGGTCCCCTGCATTGGAAGGTGGCTTCTCAACCACTGGGCCACCAGGGAAGTCCCAGTAATCACAGACTTCTTAATGTGGCTGCTCCTCTGGACAGTGCAGCTGATGAGGGCCAGGCACCTTTCCTTCTACACACATCATCCTCCATGCACATCTTCCATGTGCTGGGCTCAGCGCCTTCAGGGCTGCAGAGGTGATGAAGGCACTGTCATTGCTCAGGGCTTTGGGGGTGCCTGTCATCTTCAGGGGCTCTGGGGGCGGGGCCTCGTCGTGTGCCCACTTTGGAGGCTCCACTGTCCTTGAACAGTTTGCAGTTTTGCTGAGGAGGTGACAGTTGCACAAGCAAGAGAAACAGTCCCTAAGGAAACAGTGTAAGCCTGTGAGTCACTAAATGTCCAGTGAAAAGGACTCGCATTTCCTGTGTGCTTACTGTGCGCCCTCATGGTCTGCTTCCTCATCAGGGAAGTTCTTCCAGCGTCTAACCTGCGTCCCTCATGGCGTGGACACAAGAGCTCTGCTGCATCTCACTGGGGCACCCCCTCCCCAGCCCATTCTCTCGATCTTTCCTTCTTTCTCCCCAGGGTACGGGCTCCTTTTCCTGTCGTTGGTCGTCACCCCTATCATCCGGGCCAAGCTATCTAGACTGGTGAGGCAATCGGAGCAGGGTGAGTATCAGGGTCAGCCCGCGTCTGGTTCCTCAGGCCAGTGTTGCCTAAACTGGGCCGAGGGCAGCCATGGGCTGGGAGGAGCTTACCTTCCTTCCTCCCACCCTGGAAAAGTAGCTAAGACAACTGCGTTGCTGTCCAAGCACCCAGGGCTGCCAGAGGACCACAGGGATTTGCATTTCCCAACCAAATCAGAGTTGGAATTTGCAGTCAGCTGCATGTGATTATGTTCTTTTGCTGGGCTTATGTTTTCAAGCCCAGCAGAGGATTTACCCTTTCCAGAATTCAGCTTTTCCATCTGCAAAATGGACGTGACCATGCCCAGGCCCCTGCTTTCCTGGGGTCACAGTGTCCAAGCTCGAATGAGACAAAACAACTTGGTGACTTAGGTTTCATTGTTTCTGCACGGCAGATGAAACAAAGGCCCAGAGTGTTCAGTTGATTCACCTAAGATCACTCAGGAAGTGGTGGACCTAGGTAGCACACCTGGTGTGTTTTTAAGAGCACCAGTGCTTAGGATCTGTGTTTTTAGTCCTGGTTCTGTCACACCGGCTGTGTGATCTTGGTTAGGTCCCTTTCCCTCTCTGGGCCTGTTTCCTCATCTGTAACACACGTGAATTGCTCTTGGTGACATCTGGAGGCCCTTCGAGCTTTGACAGTCTGATAGTTTAATCTCAACTTCTGTTAGGTTGAGCTTCAAAGCAAAAGTGAAATGAAAGTGTTAATCACTCAGTTGTATCTGACTCAGTTGTGTGCGACCCCCTGGACTGTAGCCCACCAGGCTCCTTTGCCCTTGAAGCTCTCCAGGCAATAGTATGAGTGGGTTGCCATTCCCTTCTCCCAGGGAATCTTCCTGACCCAGGAATCCAACCCGAGTCTCCCACACTGCAGGCAGATTCTTTACCATCCGAGTCACCAGGGAAGCCCAGGGTTGAGCGAGCTTTGCAATTTGTGTTCTGTTGGCATATCTATAAAGAGTAGTGTCTCAGGTCACTGGGTCTTTAGATCACAGTCAGAAAACATCTGGCTTATCCTCCTTTTCCCTTCTACTCGGGAAAGAGGTTCTGGCGATGGCAGAGATTTTCATGTCATGTATCCCATCGTGGGTTCTGTTGTCTCCAGAACCATTCATTCACAACCATTCTGTTGTTTCCATTCCTTCACTCAATAAGCCTTTTTCTAGCTCCTTCACTGTGCCCAGAGATGCTAAGAGGAACAGGAGAAAGGAACAGCCTTTGCTAACTGACTGCCTCTAGGAGGGCAGGCCCTGGCATAGCTGCTTTACCTGTGTATATAATGTTTCCAGCATTCCTAACAATCCACGAAAGGTAATGTCCTTGTTTAACAGAAGGGGGACAGAAACCCAGAAAGATAAATGACTTATTCGGTGATCACACAGCTAATAAGTGTTGAAACTGAGAATTAACCCAGAAATTTATCCTAAACAGGTGATGATCCCAAAGGGGATAAACCCCACATGATTTTATCAGACTTTATCAGGCTTCTTTGAGAAGACATCACATGTCCTTGTAATAGATTTAACAACAGCTGTTTATTTTATAGCACAGGTGCTCTCCATGTATGACCTCACTGAAGCCTTATCACACACAACACATGATGTAGGGTTTATAGGTGGGAAAGGTCAGACCCAGGTGAAGTGGCTTGCCCCCGATCACACAGCTGTTGGGTAGTAGTGCCAGCATTTGCATTTAGGTCTTTCAAATTGCTGTGTGGTATTTATTTCTTCACAGGCGCTCTCTTTTCTGCTCTGGCCTGTGTGAATGGCTTGGCCATGCTGATGGCCTCCGGCATCTTCAACTCGCTCTACCCAGCCACCCTGAACCTCATGAAGGGCTTCCCCTTCCTCCTGGGAGCTGGACTGCTCTTCATCCCGGCCATCCTGATGGGGTAATACAGGGCTGTGACTCACGGTCAGAATGGAGCCGATTACCTAAAGGGCTCCTCTTCCTCCTCCTCCCCACCTCCTCGTTTCTGGAGCTCTTCCCCTGTGGGTGTCTCTCTCCCCTTGCAGATGGTTGCCTAATTCTCTGGGAGCGGTTCTCCAGGGGCAAGGCAGAGGCCAGTAGGGGAAGGGACACGCTCACAGTGCTGCTTGGCAAGGCTGTGTTCTCACACTCAGATCCCCTCGCCCCTCTCCATTCCCATTTTACAGATGCAACAACCATGGCAGAAATGTGCTAAAGGGAAGCCTGGACAGCTTCCTGGGATAGCTGTGGCTGGGCCCCATGCTCACCTGACCCACTTGCTTCTCTTTCCCCGAGCCCTCTGTTTTGTCTTCCACCTCTTAGCTTGGGGAGGGAGGGTTACCTGGACCAGCCCACCCAATAAAGCCCATGTCACTCCTCCAGGAGGTGAGGGTCCCCCCCATGTTAAGTCTGAACCTTCTCTCTGGTCTCTCACAGGATACTGGAAAGGGATAATCATTGCCCTGAATTCCAGGAGTTTTCCCAGAGCCCCTGATCTGCCTGGACCCAAGGACAGAGGGCAAGAGGAGCAACGTGAGTGCTGACCAACTGGAAGGAGATGCATCTGGATCCCAGCCCTTAGCATAGCGGCAAATCCCCCCAAAGGGCCATGTTCACCTTGGACAGAATGGTCAACCTGGACCAAGGCCCCTGCCTCATCCACAGCAGTGCCAGCGTATGACTCCCAGATCTTGAATTGTCATCTACTCAGGGCAGGTGGTGGGGGAGCCCCTGTTTGGAACAGGGGTCTGTTTACCCTTTAGGCCATGAATCACACAGAACCCTCCAGGGGAGGGGAGAGGTCCTGACGGAGGGACCAGTTGAAGCCTGAGGGCTGGCACCTCTGCTTCCAGCACAAACTGGGCAGCTCAGAGTGTTCAATTCATCACTCCTTAGTGATGAATATGGTACCTTTGGGGGAGGGACTTGGTGTCCCCTGGAGGGAGAATGCTGCTGTTTCTGGGTGGGAATTAATCTGCTGGGCTTAGCAGTGCCAATCATCATCAGTTCAGTTCAGTTGCTCAGTCGTGTCAGACTCTTTGCAGCCCCATGAACTGCAGCACACCAGGCCTCCCTGTCCATCACCAACTCCTGGAGTTCACTCAGACTCACGTCCATCGAGTCCGTGATGCCATCCAGCCATCTCATCCTCTGTCGTCCCCTCCTCCTGCCCCCAATCCCTTCCAGCATCAGAGTCTTTTCCAATGAGTCAACTCTTCGCATGAAGTGGCCAAAGTACTAGAGTTTCAGCTTTAGCATCAGTCCTTCCAAAGAAATCCCAGGACCGATCTCCTTTAGGATGGACTGGTTGGATCTCCTTGCAGTCCAAGGGACTCTCAAGAGTCTTCTCCAATACCATAGTTCAAAAGCATCAATTCTTCGGCACTCAGCTTTCTTCGTAAATTAGTATAACCACTCTGAAATGAACTTCCTGGCTCCCCCATGGCATTAGGCTATGGGGCCTTGTTTTCCCAGTTTGCCCACCATAGACCAGACAGCAGCAGCTTCTGGAAGGGACAGGAGCCCCCAGAGTTGCCATGAGATTGGTACTGGGCACAGCTGGCTCAGTCCTCATCTGACTGCCCATTGTCTTCTGAGCTTCTGGGAGGCAAAGCGCTGGCACGCTTGCATCAGGCCAGTGGAGAAGCTCTGGGCAGAGCCCTGGCTGCTCATTCCTCAGGGTCAGAGATCCACTCCCTGAAGGCACCTGTCCCAGTCTTCCTGGCTACACCAGCCCAAGCAGAATCAATTTTTGCTACCACTCAGCTCTCTAACACCCCCCATCTCTAGGCATTTCAGCAGGGCCATGTGCTGACACCCTCCCTTGGTACCTATAGGTCAACAGGAACCTGGAGATGGGCCCAGCCTCCCCATATGGTTCAGGAGGCCCAAGTCCCAGAGAATGTGAGGCCCATTTCTAGGGCGTTAGGGAAGCCTGAAATTGAAAGGCAGAATCAGATTGGGTCTTAAGGCACTGGCTTTGATGAGGACCATAAACCTCCAAGCAAATCAGATTAACACCTGACTCTTCAAAACAGAATTGGCCACAGGGCATAGTCCCCTGCTGGTATTCCCGCCCTCATTCTCTCTCACGTGCTCTGCCAGCCAGTTTCCTGGTTAGAAATCACGCAGGTAAAATGGGGGTGGCCCAAGGCAAACCAAGGTCAGTTGTGGCCTGTTACCAGATTCCCATGTCACTGTCCCCTGTCGTGAGATCAAGTGAGGAGAGGCCCCTCTCCTGGCCCAGCGGTGTGGATGTAGGCAAAAAGGCTCTGGGTTGACCTCAGGCCTGGGATCTACTCCAGGTACTGCCTCTGACTCGTATGTGGCCTTCTGTGAAGGGCTAGCTCAGCGACACCCCCCAATTGTTGGTCATGATTCGACAAGTTAGGAAACACTAGATTAAATATTGTTCTTAGATCCTTCCTACCTCATACATTCTAAAATAGAATGCCTCTATTTGTGGGGCCCCAGGAAGGCTAAATGAGTTGGAGCTGGACTTTTGACTTTTGAGTGTTTCTTGGTCATGAGCAAGGTCTTGGTCTCGGAGAGGGGTGGGATGGGGTGAGGCTGACTCAGCCCCATAGTGGGGGTAGCAGTTACAGCCCATCCAAGCAGAAAACTCTGACCCTTCAAAACAATGTCAGAGCAGGCTGGGGGTGGGGGAAGGCTGTTTCTCAGCCCTCTGTCTCAGGAGAGGCTCTGTGAGGCCAGGCCTAGGTGGATGGTGAGGGCCAAGGTGCCCGCCCTGGCTGCGATTGGGGCAGTGGTTGGTTATGGCGAGGGAGGCAGGCCCCTGAATGCACTGGCCTGGCAGAGCGAGGGTTTTTATTTCAGCTGCTCCAGCAGGGCCTGGAGGCTGGGCTCTGATTCCCCAGAGAGAGGAGGCAGGCAGTAGAGGGTGTGCTGGGCAACCTCTCAGAGTACTGCTGGTGAGGGGCCTCCCGAGAGAGTGGAACTGATGGGGAACAAGAAGACAAGGCCTTCTCTGGAGGAGACTCATCACATTATATTGTTACTGCCTCTGCTCTTGGGGGCAACATCCGGTCTGCCTCCGTACCGTCCTGTCCAGGGCCTGACACTGGTGGGCATTCATGAAGCATGAAGGAGAAAGGGTGAAGGGCACTCAGAGGACTGGCTAGTGTGTCTGGCAGGGAGGGGAGTGGAAGGAAGGAGTTCCAAGCCTGGGGCGAGACCTTTGACTGTGCAGATGTGGCTGGGGAGCTCTGAGGGGCCTAGCTTGCATCTGTGGGAGGCAGCTCTGGGACCTGAGCCAGTTGTGAACCCACTGCCCTTGGGAGGGGAGGGGCTGGGCCGGTGCCCGCCGAGCCCATTAGCTGGAGCCTGCATTTATTGGCAGGAGATACTCTCTACCCCTGGTGGAGAAAGGGGCCGAGGGACACTTCTGCTCGGTTATTTCTTTACAGCCTCTGGGTCAGGTGTCTGTTGTGAAAGCCTGTCCCCCATGGCTAGAGTCCTGGGGGCAAGAGGGAAGCCGGCCGTTCTGTAGAGCAACAGCCCCGCCCGGGATGCAGCCTCCTGGATAATTCTCAAGAGAGCAGGGCCCCTGGCCATGGACGGGATGCCAGGAGGCCTGGTCTGCGTCTCTGGTGACTTGGGACACTGGGCACATCATTCAGTTCCTTCTCTGTCAGACAGAGATGATACCAGGTAAGGTTGCCCTGGTGATTAGAGGCCAGGGGGTGAAGTGTCAGGGAAATGATTGACATCTGTGAGGACTTAGAGCCTGGCTGCCTAAGGTACTGAGTGTCATTCCTTGGTCACCAGCTTTAGCCTACCGGGGAGTTCATGAGGAATGCAGGAACTCGGGCCCCACCCCAGGTGTCCTGAATGGAATTTTAACAAAATCCCCCCTTCTTCAGGATCTTGCCTCTCCTCACCTGCCCTGCCTCTCCCCTCCTGGGGGGCAGTGGGTTCACACCTGGGGGAGCTACAGGTTCTGCCCAGGCTACTGCTGCTGCCCCACGGAGCTGCCTCACTCCACTTCCCTGAGTCAGTGGGTGGTGAGCAGCCTTTGGTGGGTGGATGGGGGGCTGAGCCAGGCTGGGCAGAGGCCTGGCACACAGCACCAAGGCATAATAGGTTGGCTAGCTGCACTCTGAGATGCAGCCTCCCCTGCTCAGGCCCAAGCAGGAGCTCCCATTGCACCCGTGAGCACAGGCCACAGCTGCTGACCAGCCTGAGTGAGGGCCAGCTCGCTGTCACCCTGACCCCAGGTGTGGCAAAGGAGGCTGCACATTAGGAAGGCTGGGAGGGGACCTGGGGTCAGGTCAGGCTAGCTACGGGCACTAAGTGGTTATGAGGCAAGGCCACAGGCGGTAGGAAGTGGTGAGCGCAGGGGCCAGGCACACTCTCAGTGGAGACCATGGCTGGCCTCTCATCCCTGGCTGGCTCCCGGGCCCAAGCCCTTGCTTGGTGGAGAAGGGTGGCCAAGGCACTAACCCCTGCTGGAGTTTGCCTGCCTTCACTCCACGCAAGCCGGCTGTTGGCAGGGCAGGAACGGTTAACACACAGCAAACCCTCCTCCTCCAGAACCTCCTCAGAGCTGAGCAGTGACCCTTCCACACTCAAGACAGGAACTGAGGGCAAGGGCCTGGGGGAGGTCTTAGCACCCCCAGGGCCTGGCTTCCCTTCTCTTTGCAGATACTGAGGACGTTGGGTTTGAGGTGGACCATGAGGGCAGGGGAGTTAGCCATTTCCTGAGAAGAGCCCAGGCTGCGTCAGCCCAGGGAGGCCAGTTTGAGGGGCTGTTCCACTGGGGTGGGGAGGATGATGGAAATGGGGGGCATGGCGGAAATGGGGGCTAGGGGCTGGTTAGATGGGGCCCAGGGGGTGCAGTGCCCTCCAAACTGGTGTCGGAGCCAGCAGACGAGTCCCGGGAGGAGCGGCCCTGCAGGAAGCGGATGATCTTCTCGATGGTGGCCTCCTGGTACTCGTGGGACCACCTGTGGGCACACAGGCAGCTGGGTCAGAGGGCTGGGCAGAGGGTGCTGCGGGCCGGGGGCCTGTGCAACCCGCCCCGCCCCCTCCTCACTTGATGGCATTGAAGTTGAGCACAGCCTGCATGTCCTCCGGCAGGGCCTGGGGCTCTGGCCACTCGAAGCTGTCAATGACAGGCACGATGTTCTTGCGGTACTTCAAGGCAGTCGCGATCTCCTAGAGAAAGAAGAGAAGAGGACGGCACTGGGGACCCATCTGGGGGCCCTAAAGCCAGGCAGGCACTGGGAGGGCCAGTAGCCCAAGGCTGAGCCCAGGGTTGGATGCTGGCCCTGAAGTCCACCTTGACTATAATAAATATACACACACACACATCTATCTATCTATCTATAGATATGTGTGTGTGTGTGTAAATACATATTAGTAGATGCTTCCTAGATGGCTCAGTGGTAAAGAATCTCCCTGCCAATGCAGGAGACACGGGCTCGATCCCCGGGTTGGGAAGATCCCATTGAAAAGGATATGGCAATCCACTCCAATATTCTTACTTGGGAAATCCTATGGACACAGGAGCCTGGTGGGCCACAGTCCATGGGGTTGCAAAAGAGTTTAATGACTAAACACCACCAAATATATATATATATATATATATATTCTTGGTGCAGAGCTCCTAAAGCCCTCTCAGATGACCTGGGGATGGGGATCTGTGCCTAGATAGCTTCAGGATGGGGGCTCGTGGCCAGGAAGAGGAAGCTGTGATTAGAAGGTTGGAACTTTCAGTCTCAGCTCCTCTGCCCCCAACAGCTCCAGGATGAGGGAAAAGGGGCTGGATGGAGACGTCACTAGTGACTCAATCGTGCCTACATAATGAAACCTCCATAAAACCCTTAAGGACTGACCAGGTAGGTTGGTGAACACATCTAGGTGCAGAGAGAGTGGCCCAGAGAGGGCATGGAAGGGCATGGAAGCTCCATGCTTCCCCTGCTTACCTTGCCCTGTGCATCTCTTGCATTTAAATGTTCCTGAATTGTATCTTTTATATTAATAATAAACCAGTAATAGTTCTCTCCTGAATTCTGCACATCATCCCAGGTCACACTAGCGGTAGAGAACCCGCCTGCCAACGCAGGAGACATAAGAGATGAGGGTCCGATCCCTGGATCCGAAAGATCCCCTGGAGGAGGGCATGGCAACCCACTCCAGTATTCTTGCCTGGAGAATCCCACGGACAGAGAAGCCTGGCAGGCTACGGTCCATGGGGTTGCAAAGAGTTGGACACCACCAAAGCGACTTAGTGTGCATGCACGCACATCATTCTAGCAAATTATTGAACCTGAGAGGGGTGGTCATGGGAACGCCTTGAATTTGTAGCCGAGACGGACAAGCAGTGCAGATGGCCTGGGACTCGGGACTGGATCTGAGGTGAGGGCAGACTTGTGAGGCTGACCCCTTAAACTAGAGGTCTGTAACCTCCGGGATCTAATGCCTGATGATCTGAGGTGGCGCTGATGCAACAATTAAGTGCACATCCCCTTCCCTGGCCTGTGGAAAAGTTGTCTTTCACGAAACCGATCTCTGGTGCCAGCATGTTCAGGGGCTGCCGCTAAACCATGGCATCTGACGCTCATTCTAGGTGGGTAGTGAGCGTCGGAACTGAATTGAACTGTGGGACAGCCAGCTGTGTGGCGGAGTGGAGAACTAGTTGTTGGTATGGGAAAAAAAATCCCGAACAAATTTTAGTATCAAGAAGCACATCCCACCCCCTGTATCCAAACTAATCCGTCCTGAGCCCTGCCAATTGTGGTCCTTACTTATTTCTCAAATCCCTTCATTTTTCTGCACCTCCACCCCTACCACTGCCCTGCTCCAACCCCGTATTAGCATTAAGCCCCTCCAGGTCTCTTCTCATCCATTCTAGCCTCCTCTCATTCATCCTCCAGGTTGCCCCTTCACCTGGCAGCTCTTTGCAAAATGCAAATCTTATCATGTCACCCCCTACTTTGAATTCATGGCTTCACATGGCTCTTGGAATAGGGTTCAAGGCTCTGTGTGGTTGTCCACAACTTACTCCTCAAACTCCACTCGGCACTGTCTCCTCAGCCACAAAAGACCTCGCAGCCTCTTAGATTTTCCATCTTCCCTCCCTGCACAGGGCCTTTTCGTACATGCTTCTTCCTCTGTCTAGAACATTCTTCCCTGCCCTCTCACCTAGCTAATACCAACTCATGTTTCTGGTCTGAGCTCAATCAGGTTTCTTAGAGAAGTCTTCCCTCACTTTCCCTGACCAGATCAGATGCTCCTCTTACAGGCTTTCATAGGCTCTGCAGCACTTGCTACAGTTGGAAATTTAAATTCACAAGTGAGAAATTTACTTATCTGTCTTCTCCACCAGACATAAAGGCGGGGACAGTGTCCAGGTTTCACTCCCCTTGTATCTCCCGATCTTTCACAAAGCCCTGCCCACAGCCTGCCTTTGCTAAATATTTAACAGCTGAGGGGCTGTATGAATGAATAAAATAGTCCAACATTTGGGGGTTGCACTTTTGAATCATCAGATCTGTGTTCACACCTGGGTTCTCTGACACAGGCTCTGTTATGTGAGGCAAAAACAACAGGCTCTCAAAGCCTGTTTTCTAATTTCTAAAATAGGGGTAATGATGGTTCCTATCTTGTAGGGTTGTTGGGAGGAATAACTGCTATCCCACGGCAAGTGTTAGACTAGCAATTAGCATGCAGTGCGTGCTTAATAAATAACAAGTGTTATCATTTCCTCCTCTGTAAGTGGGGATAATAAAACTTACCTCATCAGGTTATTCTGAGGATGTTGCTATTAATGGGTGCTCGGGTAAGTGCTTACTGAGTGTTTTTTCCTTTCAAGGGGAAACCCCAGAGATTGGACTTTTTGAGTGCAGTTCACTTGTGGTTTTCCATATTGATTACCCGCTAAAAGTGTGGCTTCGGGGAAAGTAGTTTCAAAACCAGAAGCAATTAAGCACTAAAACCAACCAAGGAGGGATGATGGAGCCTTTGGGACTGGTCCAAGGCGAAGGCTCCCACCACCTGCCTGCTCTCCCCTCCTTGCAGTCAGCTGGAACAGTGAGGGATATCAAACATCCTTGTGGAACAGAGCCTTCCTGGGGAAGGAATCTCTAACTTCAACCCCGACTGGCTTCTGGGGAACCTCTCCATATTACAACTGAGAAGAAGGAAGCCCAGCAAAGCGATTTGCTCCCAAGTCATACACATGTGAGCCGAGACTCAAGCATTCTGATTCCAAGTCCAAGGCTATTTCAGCCAAGTTGTCTGCCTCTCTGCTGATCACCTGGGTGAATTCTGGCCCTGCAGCAATTTATTGGGGAACCTTCAGACGTTTGTTTCATCCATTAAACAGAAGCAAAGACAGAGATCTGTGCTCACTCCACAGATTCAGAGGCTGGCCAAGAAATGACTTGCTCAAGATCAAACAGCCAGGTAAGAATGAAAACTGAGTTGAGTCTTCTGACCTAATAAACCTAGTAGATATGGATAGAGGTCTTGTTCTAAAGCAGCCAAGGAGACAAGAGTATGCCCAGAATGACTAGATCATATAAAAATTGGTGTCAGTGTAAAGTCAGGTGGGTAAAATTCTTACTTGCTATAAGAACGTGGAGAATGGAAACAGCGTCAAGGGAGACTTCAGGGAGGACGTCCATTCTCCCGCTCATCTCAGCTTATCAGAATCATCTGTTTGATCACTGGCTCAATTATTCTATAAAGTCTGCCAGAGCCTACTTTGTCCCATGCATGGTTTTAGGCATCAGGCATCACGAACAAGGCAAGGTTTGTGCTGTCATGGAGCTCACAATGCTCCTCTTTTTCTCTCAGAAGGCTGCCTGCCACCTACGCTAAGCTGTGATTCTCCAGGGTGTCTCTCTGACCCAGAATCCCCTCCCCAAACCAAACCCAGTGTTCAGCCGCTCCTACACCCTGGAGTTGGGAAGAGATGCAGACAGTCACTCTGGTGTCAGCTGAATCCACCCCTCAGATCTGAGTCATAGGACAAAGCTACATCTGAAGAAAGTGCATGGGCTTTGGAGTCAGAGAGACAAGAGTTCAAAGCCCAATTCTGATTTCTGCCCCAGCAGGGTGGCCATTAGAAAAATTATTCTACTTCTCTGAGCCTCAGTTTCTTCATCTGTAAAATGAGAAGGCAATACCAGTAATAATGTAGGTTTTCGGCACTTTTCTCATGCCTACCTTTGTTTTTTGCTCATGCTGTTTCCCTGCCTCTGATGCCTTCTCTTCCACTGACATAAATTCTTTAGACTCCTCAAGTTCTGCTTCTTCCATGAAGTCTCTGATTTTCCAGCCCTTGATGCTCTTTCTGTTCTTCATGTTCTTATAGCAAGTAAGAATTTCACCTACCTGACTTTACACTGACGCCAATTTATATATGATCTAGTCATTCTGGGCATATTCTTGTCTCCTTCGCTACTTCAGGACAAGGCCTCTATCCATATGACTACTTCTTCCCTTAGCCCTGGTCCCAGTTTCTGCTGACTAATGAGTAATGATTAATAATCTACAGATGTGATACCCATCCATCCATCATCCATCCATTCTACAAGTACTCAATAAGTTTTACTATGTGTTACGCACTCAGGATACAATGGGGAAATTACGCAGTAGTAATACTCACAATAATTATATTAACAATAATAATTGCTGCCATTATACAGCAATTATGTGCCAGGCATTCTGCTAGGCACTTCACAAATTTTAGCTCTTTTAATCCTTATAACACTACCCTAGGGAGGTAGGTACTATAATTTCAGTAATAAACATGAAACTCAGGAATTAAGTCACTTGCCCAAAGCCAGACCCAGGATTTAAACTCACAGCTTTGCATTCTTAACTTTTCCACTGTGCCTATCACTATGCTTCCCTGCCTCCCTTCCCTCACAGAGGTTATTTTTCAAAGCATGTTGTTCCCTCTCTGACCCTCACAACAGTTCTATGAGGTGAACAGGACAGGTAAGTTATCCTCATTTTGTAGATGAGAAAACTGGGGCTCGGTGAGCTAAGTAAGTTGCTACAGTCCTAGTACAGTCACAGCGGTGGCTCCTGACTTCCAGCTGGGCCATGGAAGTTGCTGGCATATGCAGACAAGAAAGAGAATAGACCACTAGTGGGAAGCTGCTATGTAACACAGAGAGCCCACCCTGGCACTCTGTGATGACCGAGAGGGGTGGGATGGGTGGGACACTCAGGAGAGAGGTGACATACATATATAACTCAGACCGATTCATGGTGTACAGCAGCAACCAACACAATATTGTAAAGCAATTATCCCCCAATTTAAAAAAATACACCGAAAATAGCAGAAACATATAAAAATAAAATAAAACATAAACTAAAAGGCTGAGAGGGGAAGCTGAGCCTGGGCCACAGGCCAGCTCTGGGGCCGCCGAGGCCGGCACTTGCCTTGTGCACCCAGTCCTTGCAGCCGTCGTCTTGCATGCACCTGTCTAGAGCCCCAGCCGACAAAACCAGCACAAAGTTGCGGGCCTCCATGATACTCTGGATGAGCTTGTCCTTGAACTTGCCAGCTTCTAGCTTCTCCACGTCGATGAAGACACTGAAGCCGTGCAGCTGCAGGTGCACCTTCAGGAGGCTGCCAGAAGGACCAGGGTCACTGCCGGGACCTCACCCCGAGGCCCCAGGCTGCCTGCCGGCCCGCCCCCCTCACCTGGCCAGCTGGGAGCCTGTATTCCGCCGGTAGCTGATGAAGACGTCTGGAGTGTCCCCGCCGGGCTTGCCACTGGTGCAGGGCAGCGGGGAATGTAGCATTTCTGAAGCAGACAAGAGACGGCTTGGTGACGGTGGGCCTTTCCCATCATTCACCACGAGGTACATCAGCCCCTGCACACCCAGCCCTCTCGGCCCATCCCAGGCAGAGTGGCTTGCTCCCAAAATAGAGAGGGCTTCCCTGGTGGTCCAATGGTTAAGAAGCTGTTGGCCGATGCAGGGGACACGGGTTCAATCTCTGGTCTGGGAAGATCCCAGATGCTGTAGGGCAACTGAGCCTTGAGAGCCACAACTACTGAGCCCGTGCTCTGCAACAAGAGAAGCCACCTTAATGAGAAGCCTGTGCACTGCAACGAAGAATAGCCCCACTCACCGCAACTAGAGAAAGCCCACGCAGCAGTGAAGACCCAGTCCAGTCAAAAATGAATAAGTAAATAAATAATCCAATTTCGAGTGTGTCACTGCCCCCGCTTAAAAACTGTGCACGAGTTCCTACTCCCTACAGAAGGTGTTGGTAAGCTATTTTTGCTGAAGCACCCTCTTGTTTTTAAAAAATTAAATCTCAGGGATGTATTGGGAGCTGCAGTGTAAAAATGATAGAAATTAATCTGCTTTGGTTCAAGCAAAAGAATGGAGCCAAAGCCCAGTCCCTGTCCCCTGTGCGAGCTTAGTGCATACTTAGTGAATGAATGGCTGAATGAAAATAATCAATCTTCTTATACTAGTCAGACAACACTCACAATGTCGTCTGTTTATGAGGTAGCAAGGCAGAGATTGAAACCCCAGTTGTCATTTAATGACTCTAATAACCTTAGAAAATGTATTTAAATCTTAGTTTCATTATCTGTAAAATTAACACCTACGATGGAAATGTTCTTTATCTTTAATTCAGATAGTGGTTACACAGGGGTAGGCATTCGAAACTGTTCAAACTGGACACTTTTAAAGTATACCTCTTTTATTCTTTACAAGCTGACTTAAAAATTTAACACCCATGGCACAAAATGGATGTAGAGATGGAATAATATCTATTTAACACTCAATCAAGGGCTTCCTTGGTGGCGCAGTGAAGAAGAATTTGCCTGCCAGTGCAGGGAACATGGATTCAATCCCTGTGCTGGGAAGATTCCCCATGCCGCGGAGCAACTAATGCCCTGGCGCCTTGAGACACGACTGCCGAGCCGGTGTGCCGCAACTACTGCAGCCTGCGCCCGCGAGGGCCTGTGCTTGGCAACAAGAGAAGTCACCATGATGAGAAACCTGAGCACCGCAATGAAGACTAGCCAGCTCACCGCAACTAAACTAGAGAAAATCCGCGGGCAGCAGGGAAGACCCAGCACAGCCAAAAATAACATTTTAAAAGCTTCATCAGGACCTGGTCTATAGCAATTGGTGATATACATTAGCTATATAGTAAATTAAATTAATAAATCAAGAGGGCTGCTAGAACCCTAGAATTCACCCTGACCTCCCTAAAGCACCCACACTTTGTAAGCTGTCGGGTAATAGGATAAGCCCCTTGCCTTCCCACCCGCATCCCCTGTATGCAGCCCCCAGGCAGTCTTACCTCCGCACTTGTTCACACTGCTCCCTCCACCTGGACCCCTCTTCCTGCTACCACCATCCCCTCTGCCACCCCCAGTACAGCCTGCAAGACCCGGGCAGCCCACCCCACGTCTCCACAGCCCAGGCCTGGGCGCACAGGATAGCTGGTGCTTCCTCTAGGCTCCCACTGGAGTCCTAGGCATGCTACCCGCTGCCCTCACGTGCTTGTTCATATATCTGCCTTCCTCCCACCCTCCTACCCACCTCAGACTGGGAACTTGGTTTGTTTTGTTATTTCACAGTAATCACTCATTTGCATTTAAAAAAATTGTATCATCCAATCAGTCAGCTCTTAATACTATAGATTTTAGAGTAGAAAAGTCATACTGTATACTTCTTATGTCAAGCTTGCGTTGATTATGTTTATGAGATTTGTGCACACTGTGGGTGGAGCTCATTCATTTCCATTGCTGTCTCAGTTTCCTTCCTATGCGAATGCCACCCGTGATGGTCATTCAGGTTGCTTCTAGCCTGGGGCTATGAGAAACACAACTGCTTAGACTGGGAACTTCTTGAGGGCAAAGTGCATGTTAGCCACTCAGCCGAGTCCGTTTTTTGTGACCCCATGGACTGTAGCCCACCAGGCTCCTCTGTCCATGGAATTCTCCAGGCAAGAATACTGGAGTGGGTAGCCAGTCCCTTCTCCAGGGGATATTCCCGACTCAGGAATCAAACCCGGGTCTCCTACGTTGCAGGCATATTCTTGACGCCGCGAACTACCAGGGAAGCCAAAGTGCAACATACTCATCTTTGCATCCTCAGAGCGTGTGTGGCACAGCCGACATGCTCAGTCAATCAATCCATCAGTCTGCAGTGAGGCTCCAAGTCCCCGCGGGGCGTCTCCCCTCATCCCTCCAGGGCTGGCGCTGGGGCCGAAGCTGGGGCAGGGGTGGGGGCCCAGGTGGGCAGGCTCACCTCTGGCGGCTGTGAGGATGCGGGCGCGGTGCACGCCCAGGCCGATGCCACAGTCCTCCAGGAGCTGCTGCTCGGACACGCGGTGCAGCAGCGAGCGGTCCAGGCCGCAGCTGACCAGGCCGTAGGTGTATTGGCGGAAGCGCGGGTCCAGGCTGCCCAGCCAGTCAGCCAAGTTGCTGCGGTCGCACGTTGCGTAGTTGGCGAAGGTCTTGAGCTCCGTGAGCTCCCGGCGGAACCTGCACCCAGGGGAGGAGAGGATGCTGAGGTCTTGACCGGGGAGCGAAGGGGGGTTAAAACAAGCGGGCTGGAGGCTCTGTACCTCTTGCGGGTGATGCCTGACTTCATGTCCAGGTCGGTCTGGAGTTCCTCGTCGGTGAGCCGCAGAAGCAGGTCTCCATCTACTTGCTGCTTCTGGAGGACGGGTCAGATGTGAGAGGCCCCCCTCCTCAGCCTGGGGACCCCACCCAGCACAAGATCATGGGGAGGGAGCTGGAGATGGCGCTGAGGGAGGTGGATGGGACCCAGATGAGAACCGTCAAGACTCAGGAAATGGCTGAGTACAGGCTCCCCACCCCGAGAAGGCCACCCCGGTTGCCTCAGGCGAGCGGTGCCGGGATGGGGCGCTGTCGCCTGTGTGCAGGGCGCCCCTAGCGGCCACGCGGCCCTCGGGGATGCGCTTGCTCCGACTGCCAGCCGGCGACCCCGTGCAGCTCTACCCGGAAATTCTCGCAGTACTGGGAGAAGCCGATCTGCTGCAGCCACGTCTGGACCTCGGCTTCCTTCCAGCTGGGCACGCTGGGCAGGATGCGCCGCGGCACCTCCTCGCCCAGCAGGCGCAGCGCTCGCTTGGCCAGCGCCGACGTGGTGCCATTAGTGGAGTAGGAGACGAGGCGTTTCAGGCTCTGGATGGCACCTATGTCGCTGAATACCTGGGGAAAAGTGTGGGGAGAGGAGGTCTTGGATGCACCAAATCACCAGCCACCCGGAACATGCCTGGTCCCTCCCCTCCCCTCTTCTCCCCGCTGTAACCACACTGTTTCCGCTTGCCTTGCCTTCATCCAATGAATCACTGGGTACTGTGAATTCCCCCTCCTGAAGCTCCCTCAGCTATTCACCAGGTCCCCCTCATGTCTCCCATCTACAACTGCTGCTGCCCTGGGATAAAGGCTAGATCTCAATATGGCTGCCAGCTTGGGCACCAGGCAGCCCCTCACCCCCCTCCCGCCCACTAATCCCTCCTCCTTCCATCCCCTTTCACCAAACCACCCACCCATGGAGGCTCTCCCTCCTCTGGGCCTCAGCTGTGCTATTTTCAGACCCTTAGATTTTCCAGCCTGCTTGTGGGAATCCTACTGATCTATTGGATCCAGATTGGTTGGCACCTCCGCCATGCAGCCTGTTTTGATTCCCTCACAGCTGGGCCCACACGTCCAATTAGACCTTGTGCCACACTCTAAATGCCATTGTTGTTAACTGATAGTGCGACTTCCACTGGACTGGAAGCTGAGGTCATGTCTTAATCATCCCTGGGGTCCCATAATTGGCACACTGCAGGGCACTCACTGTGTCTTTATTAGACAGTTCTCACTTGGCCTTGCTGGGAAAGAGGTGCCAGAGTTGGTGGTCTTGGCTTTTGCCCAGACCCCCTCCTTGGGGTCCTCACTCTGTGCTTCCCTTTAAATCTCTCCTCCCAAAGCAGAATGGCCTGCTTTGTAACACCAGTCCTCCCATGGCCCCACGCTGGGTGCAGAGAGGAGAATCAGAAGCTCCTGGAACACCAGACCTTGGTAGAGGCCTCAGAGACCCCTAACACAATGATCTCTTCTGGATCTATGGGAACACACACAATGGGTGGCAATCACCTGTGAGACACATTCCTCTGATGCCGCCTGTCCAGCCCCAGATGACCACTGTCATACAGACAGAGTCTGTCCATGCAACATGCACCATTCTCTGTGCACCAGGGGTCACTAACCCCCCAAACCTCCAGAGGAATACAAAGGAAGGAGAGTGACATTATGTGAAAGTAAAAGTCGCTCAGTTGTGTCCAACTCTGCGACCCAATGGACTGTACCCTGCCAGGCTCCTCCATTCATGGAATTTTCCAGGCAAGAATACTGGAGTGGGTTGCCATTTCCTTCTCCAGGGGATCTTCCTGACCCAGGGATCAAACCTGGGTCTCCTGCATTGCGGGCAGACTCTTTATCTTCTGTAATATTTAAAAAACAAATCCTAAAAACTTTTGATAATTTAACTATTAGTAGTCTCACATCCAGGGTAAAAACAGCTGCTGTGGTCTACTCCTTCAATTTTCCAGAGGACAAACATGAGACAAATAAAGGCCCAAGACTTCCCTGCAGTCAAGTGGTTAAGACTTCAGGCTTCCACTACAGGGATGTAGGTTCAATCCCTGGTCAGGGAAGTGCTGCTTGCCATGAGTTTTAGCCAAAACTTTTAAAAGGCCCAGAGAGGGGAAGCCAGGTACCCAAGGTCACACAGCAAGTTAAAGTAGAGGGCAAAGGCTGTGGATCAGGCCCTGAGACTGGGAACCCCTTGGGACTCAAGTGGAGTTATCTGGCTGACACACAGATGTCCTGCCCCAAAACTGTCTCTATACTCCATCTCCTTCCTAAACTCCAGAGCCAAATGACAAAATGGCCCACTGGAGTGCCCCAGCTGGTCATTTCTGAGACACTTCAAACTCCAGGTGTTCCAATGAATTCACTTCCTGCCTACTCTGTCTCACTGAGTTCACCTTATTTCAGTACCTGCTGCCACCACCCACTGGGCAGGCTGTGTCCAAAGCCAGGAGCCAACCTCTGATGCTTCCTCTTCTTCATCCAGCCACCCAGCAAGTCTTAATTCTATCTCTTCAGTACCTCTGGACGGAGAAGGCAATGGCAACCCACTCCAGTACTCTTGCCTGGAAAATCCCATGGGCAGAGGAGCCTGGTAGGCTACAGTCCATGGGGTCCCCGAGTGTTGGACACGACTGAGCGACTTCACTTTCACTTTCATGCATTGGAGAAGGAAATGGCAACCCACTCCAGTGTTCTTGCCTGGAGAATCCCAGGGACAGGGGAGCTTGGTGGGCTGCCGTCTATGGGGTCACACAGTCGGACACAACTGAAGTGACTTAGCAGCAGCAGCAGCACCTCTGAAATCTGTCTGCTCTCTCTGCCTCTCCTACCATGCCCCAGACCTGCACCATCCCAAGTGCCTCCTGCACGGCCTCCTATCTGACCCCCTGGCCTCCAGCCTCGCCCTTGGCAACACCAACTCTTTGCAGCTGTCAGGAAGGTCTTTGTCAAATGCTGGTGTCCTCTGTGTAAAACCTTGGTCTTGCCTTCAAGGCCACAATGACTAGTCTCTAATCTTTCTCCTTATTTCACCTAACCCTTATTTATACTTCAAGTCCCAGTTTAATGCCATTTCTTCCAGGAAGCCTTCCCAGATCTGTCTAATCCCCCATCCCCACTCCACCCTCCACCCGCACCCACCTTGGTCTTGCCCTGCCGACTCTTGATGGCTGCCTCCGCACAGAGATAGAAAGCCCCGACGCACTGCACCTCCAAGCGCGAAGAGTCGAGCAGCTGCACAAGACGCTGCAGGTCGTCAGGGGCACGGCCCTGGCTGGTGTCACTGGCGTCCACCATGCAGCGGGCGAAGTGCCCGGGATCCAGAGAGGCCACGAGCGGCTCCACGAGGTCCAGCGTGCCGGAGTGCTCCACCTCGCGCTCCACCTCCTTGTTGGTGGCCAGCACGGCCACGGCCAGGCAGGCGTGCAGGCGCAGCATCTCGTCCTCCTTGGAGAAGGCGAGCGGGAAGAGCCACTCGGCGGCACGCTTCTCCACCATGCGCCGCTGCACCGCCTGGCCCCCGTGCAGCGCACAGTTGGCTAGCGCCAGAGCGCAATGACGGAGCAGCGCCTGGTCCGTGCGGCGGCACCAATACAGCACCGCGTCCAGGCCGCCGGCTGTCACCAGCTTCTGGCACGTCTCCTCCGAATGCTTGAACATGTGCTCCAAGATGCCAGCCATACTGCGCTCCAGCTCCACCGGCTCACGCTCCTTTGCCAGGTTCAGGATCACGCCCAGCCCAATGCGCGCCACGCGGTCCCTGCCGAGAGAAAACACGAGGGAGAAGTGGAGTTGCTGAGGCCTGGGGTGCTTGTCTTAACCTCACAGGGGTCACGGCCTCATCAGTTATCCCCTCTGGGCCTCGTTATAGTGTCAAATAGGACATGAGTCTGGGCCTCCCTGCCTCCCTCACCTCCTTCACTTCCTGCTCTGGTGCTGTATGCTTAGTCTCTCGGTCGTGTCCGACTCTTTGCGACCCCATGGACTGCAGCCCACCAGGCTCCTTTGTCCATTCCATGGGATTCTCCAGGCAAGGATACTGGAGTGGCTTGCCATGCCCTCCTCCAGAGGATCATCCCAACCTGGGTCTCCAGCATTACAAGTGCATTCTTTACCTACTGAGCCACTATGGAGAACCAGACTTCTCTGATTGTAAGGATACTCCATCCTGGCCACCGGCTTTCCAGGTGGCGCTAGTGGTAAAGAACCTGTCTGCCAATGCAGGAGACGAAAAAGACTCAGGTTCAACCCCTGGGTTGGTTTGATCCCCTAGAGGAGGACATGGTAACCCACTCCAGTATTCTTGTCTGGAGAATCCCATGGATAGAGGCGCCTGGCCAGCTACAGTCCATAGGGTCACAAAGAGTCGGACATGACTGAATGCGTATATGCATCAGTAAGCATTGCATGCTAGCATGCATCCTGGTCGCATCCATTGCCTCCAGGACACATTTTCCTGGAGTAGCAGTATGTGGGGTGGTTTAAGAATTCTAGCTCTAGGGACTTCTGTGGTGGTCCAGTGGCTAAGACTCCACACTCCCAATGCAGGGGGCTGGGGTTCGATCCCTGGTCAGGGAACTGGATCCCACTTGCTGCAACTGAGTTAACATGCCAAGACCAAAGATTCCACATGCTGCAAGGAAGACTGAAGATCCTGCATGCTGCAACTAAGACCCAGCTGAGCCAAAAAACTAAATAAAATAGTTTAAAAAATCCTAGCTCTAGAGCAGATCCCCTGGGTCCTGGTAACTTCTCTATTGTCTACTAGTTGTGCGACCTTGTGTACCTTCCTTCATTCTTTTCCTCATCTCATAAACAAGATAGAAGCAATTCCTACCCCTACGATTATTATGAGAACCAATGTAATAATCCATGTAAAGTGCTTGGCACAGTACCTGACTCATGGAAAAGACTCCATAAATGTTAACTCTTTATCATTTGAAGTGTCACTTGAAGGACCCTATTCTTGGACTTGCCTTTCAATTTCTCGTCACTCTGTGCTCTGTGACTGGAGTGTATTTATTTATTCATTTAACAGATCTTTTATTGAGGACTTACGTGTGCCAGGCACAGCACTAGGGGGTGAAGTTAAACAGTGACAAAGAGAGACTGGAGTTTATACACAGCTAATATGGAGACAAATGGTAAAGTCAACAATGTGTGAACAGAATAACAGTTATCTGATCAAAATGATAGCAAAACCAGGTGACATAATGGAGAGTGCCTGGGCAGAGGGATATGTTTAGGGAGGTGACATCTGAGAGTTAAATGTCCAGAGACCCCTGCTTGCAAGTATCTGGAAGATAAATATAAAAAGCAGAGAGAACAGCGAGAACAAAAGCCCCAAAGCCGGATGAGCACGGCATTTTCCAGGAAGAGAAAGAAGATCAGAGATATTTGCAGTGTCTAAAACCAACAAGGAAAGATATAAAATCAATAAAGGATTCATATGTAGAAAGGATATATAAATAAATATTCAAATCAACATACAAAAGGCAGTAAATCCACCAGAAAAGGGGTGAAAGATACAATCGGGGAATTACAAAAGGAAATTCAGAACATTAACAAGCAACTAAAGAGATGCTCTAATTCACTAGTAATCAGAGAAATAAACATTAAAACAGCTATCACTCTACACCCATGAAAGGGGCAAAAAGCAGGAGTTACTTCAAGTGGTTGAGTTGGAAGTTTGAAGGGAAGAGGGAGGAAAGAGTTCTGGGGGTCTTTTGAGCCAGCTCAAAACATTCGGACTTCATTTTTCTAAAAAATTTTTTGTTCATGTATTTATTTGTATTTTAGATTGTGTTGGGTCTTTTCTCGCTGCACACAGGCTTTTTCTCTAGTGTGACAAGCGGGATCTACTTTCTAGTTGTGGTGTATGGACTTCTTGCTGTGGTGGCTTCTCTTGTGGAGCTCCAGGCGCACATGCTTCAGAAGTTGTGGTACTGGGACTTAGTTGAAAACGAGGCATATGGAATCTTCCCAGACCAGGGACAGAACCAGTGTCCCCTGCATTGCAAGGCAGATTCTTAACCACTAGACCACCAGGGAAGCCCCTGAACTTCATTCTGACAGCAAATGGGGAGCCACTGAAAGGTTTTCAAGAAGGGGAGTGACCTGGTAACACACGGATTTTAGGAAACTCATTCTGGCTGTTATGGGGAAGACAGTCAATGGGAGAGAGCTTGGAGGCCAGGAGAGCAGGCAGGAGAGTTGCCACACTCCAGCAGAGGTGAAAGTGTCCTGTCTTCCTGACTTCCACCAGTGATGCCCCTCAAAGACTTACAGGCCCAGCCAGCCATCAATTCCTTGCCCAGGGAGCACCACAGCGACCACAGTGCTTGTGACTCTGAGTCCACTGCAGGGCCCAGCTGAGCCCAGAACATGGCCTGAGGCCAGGACAACTTTGCTGATCTGATCACTGAGCTTCTCTGCAGCCCAAAGGAACAGATGGGTTCCAATCATCCACTCGGGCAGTCAGCACTACAGTTGTTCCTTTAACCAATGAGAAAGCCAAAGCTCAGAGAGGTTACATGGCATGCCCAGGGTTACACAGCTGGTGGGAGGCACAGCTGGGATTTAAATTCACATCTGTTTGTCTTCAGGCCTCAAGATCCTTCATCTGCACTTTGTGCTTCCAGAACAATCTGACTATATATACTCCAAGTTTATCAGAGCCAGGAATTGCTTCAGTTCAGTTCAGTTCAGTCTCTCAGTCATGTCCAACTCTTTGCGACTGCATCAATCGCAGCACACCAGGCCTCCCTGTCCATCACCAACTCCCGGAGTTCACTCAGACTCATGTCCATTGTGTCAGTGATGCCATCCAGCCATCTCATCCTCTGTCGTCCCCTTCTCCTCCTGCCCCCAATCCCTCCCAGCATCAGAATCTTTTCCAATGAGTCAACTCTTCGCATGAAGTGGCCAAAGTACTGGAGTTTCAGCTTTAGCATCATTCCTTCCAAAAAAATCCCAGGGCTGATCTCCTTCAGAATGGACTGGTTGGATCTCCTTGCAGTCCAAGGGACTCTCAAGAGTCTTCTCCAACACCACAGTTCAAAAGCATCAATTCTTCAGCGCTCAGCCTTCACAGTCCAACTCTCACATCCATACATGACCACTGGAAAAACCATAGCCTTGACTAGACGGACGTTAGTCGGCAAAGTAATGTCTCTGCTTTTGAATATGCTATCTAAGTTGGTCATAACTTTTCTTCCAAGGAGTAAGGGTCTTTTAATTTCATGGCTGCAGTCATCATCTGCAGTGATTTTGGACCCCCAAAAAATAAAGTCTGACACTGTTTCCAATATTTCCCCATCTATTTCCCATGAAGTGATGGGACCAGATGCCATGATCTTTGTTTTCTGAATGTTGAGTTTTAAGCTGACTTTTTCACTCTCCTCTTTTACTTTCATAAAGAGGCTTTTTAGTTCCTCTTCACTTTCTGCCATAAGGGTGGTGTCATCTGCGTATCTGAGGTTATTGATATTTCTCCCGGCAATCTTAATTCCAGCTTGTGTTTCTTCCAGTCCAGCGTTTCTCATGATGTACTTTGCATAGAAGTTAAATAAGCAGGGTAACAATATACAGCCTTGACATGCTCCTTTTCCTATTTGGAACCAGTCTGTTGTTCCATGTCCAGTTCTAACTGTTGCTTCCTGACCTGCATATAGATTTCTCAAGAGGCAGGTCAGATGGTCTGGTATTCCCATCTCTTTCAGAATTTTCCACAGTTTATTGTGATCCACACGATCAAAGGCTTTGGCATAGTCAATAAAGCAGAAATAGATGTTTTTCTGGAACTCTCTTGCTTTTTTGATAATTCAATGGATGTTGGCAATTTGATCTCTGGTTCCTCTGCCTTTTCTAAAACCAGCTTGAACATCTGGAAGTTCACGGTTCATGTATTCCGAAGCCTGGCTTGGAGAATTTTGAGCATTACTTTACTAGCATGTGAGATGAGTGCAATTGTGCGGTAGTTTGAGCATTCTTTGGCATTTCCCTTCTTTGGGATTGGAATGAAAACTGACCTTTTCCAGTCCTGTGGCCACTGCTGAGTTTTGCAAATTTGCTGGCATATTGAGTGCAGCACTTTCATAGCATCAACTTTCAGGATTTGAAATAGCTCAACTGGAATTCCATCACCTCCACTAGCTTTGTTCGTAGTGATGCTTTCTAAGGCCCACTTGACTTCACATTCCAAGATGTCTGGCTCTAGATGAGTGATCACACCATCGTGATTATCCGGGTCATGAAGATCTTTTTTGTACAGTTCTCCTGTGTATTCTTGCCACCTCTTCTTAATATCTTCTGCTTCTGTTAGGTCCATACCATTTCTGTCCTTTATCGAGCCCATCTTTGCATGAAATGTTCCCTTGGTATCTCTAATTTTCTTGAAGAGATCTCTAGTCTTTCCCATTCTGTTCTTTTCCTCCATTTCTTTGCAATGATCACTGAAGAAGGCTTTCTTATCTCTTCTTGCTATTCTTTGGAACTCTGCATTCAGATGCTTATATCTTTCCTTTTCTCCTTTGCTTTTCACCTCTCTTCTTTTCACAGCTATTTGTAAGGCCTCCCCAGACAGCCATTTTGCTTTTTTGCATTTCTTTTCCATGGGGATGGTCTTGATCCCTGTCTCCTGTACAATGTCACGAACCTCATTCTATAGTTCATCAGGCACTCTATCTATCAGATCTAGACCCTTAAATCTATTTCTCGCTTCCACTGTATAATCATAAGGGATTTGATTTAGGTCATACCTGAACGGTCTAGCAGTTTTCCCTACTTCAATTTGAGTCTGAATTTGGTAATAAGGAGTTCATGATGTGAGCCACAGTCAGCTCCTGGTCTTGTTTTTGTTGACTGTATAGAGCTTCTCCATCTTTGGCTGCAAAGAATATACTCAATCTGATTTCGGTGTTGACTATCTGGTGATGTCCATGTGTAGAGTCTTCTCTTGTGTTGTTGGAAGAGGGTGTTTGCTATGACCAGTGCATTTTCTTGGCAAAACTCTATTAGTCTTTGCCCTGCTTCGTTCTGCATTCCAAGGCCAAATTTGCCTGTTACTCCAGGTATTTCTTGACTCCCTACTTTTGCATTCCAGTCCCCTATAATGAAAAGGACATCTTTTTTGGGTGTTAGTTCTAAAAGGTCTTGTAGGTCTTCATAGAACCGTTCAACTTCAGCTTCTTCAGCATTACTGGTTGGGGCATAGACTTGGATTACTGTGATATTGAATGGTTTGCCTTGGAAACGAACAGAGATTATTCTGTCGTTTTTGAGATTGCATCCAAGTACTGCATTTCAGACTCTTGTTGACGGTGATGGCTACTCCATTTCTTCTGAGGGGTTCCTCCCCGCAGTAGTAGATGTAATGGTCATCTGAGTTAAATTCACCCATTCCAGTCCATTTTAGTTCGCTGATTCCTAGAATGTTGACGTTCACTCTTGCCATCTCCTGTCTGATCACTTCCAATTTGCTTTGATTCATGGACCTGACATTCCAGGTTCCTACGCAATACTGCTCTTTACAGCATTGGACCTTGCTTCTATCACCAGTCACATCCACAGCTGGGTATTGTTTTTGCTTTGGCTCCATCCCTTCATTCTTTCTAGAGTTATTTCTCCACTGATCTCCAGTAGCATGTTGGGCACCTCCTGACCTGGGAAGTTCCTCTTTCAGTATCCTATCATTTTGCTTTTTCATACTGTTCATGGGGTTCTCAAGGCAGGAATTGCTTAAGAAATCTCTAATCCAACAACACCCTCATTCCTGAGGCTCAGTGAAGGGAAGGGCATGTTAAAAAGCAACAATTCAGAGAGAGAACTTTATTCTTTTTTTTTTAGGAATTCTATAAGGACTGTATTTTACTTTTTGATGAGGATCATATTTAAAGTCTTTATTGAATTTGTGATAATGCTGTTTTCTTTTTTCTTGTCATGCAGCTTGCAAGCTCTCAGCTCCCCAACCAGGGACTGCACTCAGGTCACGGCAATGAAAGCCCAGGATCCTAACCACTAGGCCACTAGAGAACTCCTAAGTTTTCATTTCTTGAACCTCAGCCCTCAGCTTTCTCTATGCACTTGGCATCTTTATAGAGTTGAACTCTGCACTTATTATAAGAATTAGTCACTCAATTCCCAATTCTTCTGTAGCCTTAGAGGCCTTAGAAGTCTAGGTTCAAATCACAACTTGAAAGGAAGGGTAAACTACACACATATACACATAGACAAGCCTGTATATATACTGATAATACACACATATATGCAAGTGCTTATATATGTACAGACTCTCTCAGGAAAGACACACAAGAAACTCATTTCTCCAATTTGCCTCCAGGGAAGGGGCCTGGATAGACAGAACTTTTAAGTGTATACCTTTTTTGTACTTTCCATCGAATTTAAGTGCAATAATTTTTTTCCCCTTTCTTTCTTTGTTAAAACACACCCCCTCCCCTCATTCACTGTGTATTCTTGGAAAAGTCATTTGCCCCATATGGTCTTCTGAAGGGGGCAGGCTGTGATTTTATTTATTTGGCTGTGTCAGGTCTTCGTTGCAGCATGCGGGACAGGGGATCCAGTAGCTCTGAGGCATGTGAGATCTTAGTTCTCAGACAGGGATCAAACCTGCATGCCCTGAATTGCCAGGTGGATTTTTAACCGCTGGACCCCTGGGGAAGTCCCCAGGTCGTGAATTTAGAGGACTAGCAGTGAGAGTGTGGTGGGACCAGGCTCAGAGGGCCTTACCCTGTAGGGCTTCTCCTGGTATTTCAGGGTCAATGAACCTGTGACCTAAGCCCCCAGGCAGTAAGTGTGGCAGCACCCCGGGGAGAAGAGAGCTGCAGGAAAGAGAACGGCAAAAGGAGTGGATACACCGATGGAAGAACCTCCTTTAAGAGGAAGCTGGTTGGTGGAGGAAGGAAAAGATTTCATAAACACAAATTCTCAGTGTGTCACCACACTCTTTCCCGCCTTGCCCTTTCAGCCTCCTCTCCAAGTAGGAGTGGGGGAAATTCTGCCTTTCTCTGTGACGATTTTGATCTTTTGATCAGAACCTGCCTCAGTGGGTTCTGTCCTTGGTCCTGAAGTGATGCCAACCAGCATGTTATTTCTTGGAACCAGAGACATGGTTAGTGTGACTCCTCTTTCAGTAATTCCGAACCAGATGAGGATTGCTTTCAACTTTGAAAAATAGTGCTATTTGCATCTTGAAGGCTTCCTTTTCTTAGGGGGTTGGCTGTTGCACCCTTTCTCTAAGAGTTCAGGTTAGAGCTGCCCCATCCTACATACAGGACACACCCTTGGGCCCTGGCCCATCACATCCAATGAGAGCCTGCTCCATTTGCTAGCCCTTCACATTCACAGCCCATCTCCATCAGGAAGATTAATGACTTACTGAACAACCCTAACTTGGTCTTCCAACTTAAACTGTTTTATTCATGCATTTTTGACAGTTGTATCATTTCCACCAACCACAAGGCTATCTTTCCTTTTTGAAAATGCCCGTTATCCATGTCCATCACACTTGTGAGAGCTTCATAAACGGACAGCGACCCTTCCAAAACCCTTCTAAACGTGAGGGGTCTGAGAATTCAGTGTGAGACTGGAGTGTGAAAGTCTAGTCTGCTCCGGCATGAGAGGGGAGAGAAAGTGGGTTGGGATCCTCATATTCCAGGAGAGATTCTGAAAGACAGGAGAGAGGGGCCACCAGGCTTCAGTTGGACCCCGCCTGCTATATCTTGGTTCGTGTGGGGAAGATGCAGCTGCCTAGCTCCACACTTCAGCCCCCCCTTCCCCCACCCATCCTCTCAACTGAAAACCTCCTGTTCCCCATTAGCAGGCAGAGTATGAGATTATGTCTGCCCCTGTGACATGAAACAAAATGAAAGAGAAAGCAGGAAGTGGATTAGGGGTGACATGAAGGCAGCAAGTAATCTTGCTGCTGCTGCTAAGTCGATTCAGTCATGTCTGACTCTGTGCGACCCCATAGACAGCAGCCCACCAGGCTCCGCCATCCCTGGGATTCTCCAGGCAAGAATACTGGAGTGGCTTGCCATTTCCTTCTCCTTAGGTTAGCGCTCATTTCAGCCTGGGAAGAGAGGAAAGGTATCCCCCCTCCTGTTTTCTGAGCAATGTGTCCTCCTCTCTTAGTGGGAGGGAGATGGTATGGCAGAGTGAAGGTTATACAAAAGGATACCCAGTCCAAGGGGAGAAGGACTGTGGGTTCAGAGGATCCCATTTCCATCCTCAGAACCAGGGACAGATTCACGACCTACTACTCCATTCCTCTCTCCCTGTCTCATTCCTCACCCCACCAGCTCTGGGAGTGAATGCTGACTGCACCATTAGTTCACTCTGTGACTGCTGTACAAGTCATTAAACTCTTCCAAGGCTCAGTTTCCTCATCTGTAAAATGGACACGCTGGTTCTCAACAGGGATATAATGCAAGGATTTGTGAGTTGAGGCAGGAAAGGCACAGCGCAAAGCACTGGAGACCCAGGCGACCCCACATCCCGTGGCGCCCTCCGCCCCAGCCCGGCCCCCTCACCGGTTCTCGGCCACCAGGATCTGCTCCAACAGGCGGGCAGCCTGCACGCGCGTCTCCAGCTCCGGCGCCTGGAGCAGGTGTAGCAGCAGGTCCAGGCCACCTTCCAGGCGGATAGCGTCGCACAGGCCTTGGGCTACCTCGCGGCCCATGGCCGGTAGCAGCCAGGCCTCCTCCACAAGCTGGAAAATTTCAGTTAGGCTGGCTCCCAAGGCCCGCACGCTGCCTGCCTGCTTCAGCGCCGAGAGCGCCTGCTGCAGCTCGGGCAGTGCGCGCTCCAGGGCGTCCTGCACCTCGGTGCTTCCCCCCGGCGATACAGCGCGGGGCCTGCGGCTGCCCGCCACCCACCATTGGCTCGCGCCGGCACCCCCGTCCGGCCCCGGCACCGCTAGCCGCTCGGCGTCCGGCCGTGGGCCCGACATGGCGAAGAAACGGCAGAGCTTGTAGGCGGAGAGCAGCAGCGTCAGGACCATGGGCGCGGGGCTGCGGGGAACATCCCCTGTCTGGAGGGGCGGGGCCCGGCGGGGCGACCGAGATGCAGGAGGGAGGGTGGAGAGAAGGGGACCAGGCAAGGGCACCGAACAGAAGTTTGGGGAAAGGGTGAAAGCAGGATCTGGGACTAAGAGGTTGTGGTGGGGGACGCAGGGCCCAGCTGTCGGGGACAGGCGGGAGGAGAGAGCGGGAAAGGCTAGGAAATTGGACCCAGGCGCGGGAGGGTTTAGGAAGCAGCAACTAGAACAAAGAGTGGCTCCAGTTCCTGTTAGGTTCGCTGAGATGCTCTGCAGCAGCCCCACCCCTGAGAAGCGGCGGACCGCGAGCCGACACCCCTCCTCTGAGTCTTCCGGGGCTCCTCCCCTGCCGCCTGCGTAGCCCCACCCGCAAGTCTTCCCCAGTCACTTCCACATCCTGGCCAAGCCTCGCCGTCGTGTTCTCTACCCCCTCTACGGGGTTCAGAGGTGGAGGGGCGGAGTAGACTCAAATTTATGTCCACTCAGTCGGTGATGCTATCTAACCATCTCATCCTCTGTCGCCCGTTTTACGCTGGAATGACACTAGACTGTGAGGGGAACAAGGCTAAGTGTGCCCTTGCCCTACTAACGGCTAATGCAATCATAATAACATTTCTTGAGATAACTTACGCTTGTTTCTCAGTTAAGTCTTCATCATGCCTACCAGGTAGGAATTAGTGCTCCCATTTAACAGCCAAACAGACTGAGGTCCATAGAGAAGATTGCCCAAAGGCACACTCCCCTCTGATTTGTTGTTGTTCAATTGCTAAGTGTGAGGATCTTTGCAACCCCATGGACTGCAGCATGCCAGATGCCTCTGTCCTCCGCCATCTCCCAGAGTATGCTCAAGTTTACGTCCACTGAGTTGTTGATGCTATCTAATCATCTCATCCTCTGTCACCCTTTCTCCTGCTTTCAATCTTTCCCAGCATCAGGGTCTTTTCCCCTCTGACTTAGTTCAGTTCAGTCGCTCAGTCGTGTCCGACTCTTTGTGACCCCATGAACCACAGCACGCCAAGCCTCCCTGTCCATCACCAACTCCCAGAGTCCACCCAAACCCATGTCCATTGAGTCGGTGATACCATCCGACTATCTCATCCTCTGCCATCCCCTTCACCTTCTGCCCTCAATCTTTCCCAGCATCAGGGTCTTTTCCAACGAGTCACATTGGAGTTTCAGCTTCAACATCAGTCCTTCCAATGAACACCCAGGACTGATCTCCTTTAGGATGGATTGGTTGGATCTCCTTGCAGTCCAAGGGACTCTCAAGAGTCTTCTCCAACACCACAGTTCAAAAGCATCAATTCTTCGGTGCTCAGCTTTCTTCACAGTCCAACTCTCACATCCCTACATGACCACTGGAAAAACCATAGCCTTGATTAGATGGATCTTTGTTGACAAAGAAATGTCTCTGCTTTTTAATATGCTATCTAGGTTGGTCATAACTTTCCTTCCAAGGAGTAAGTGTCTTTTCATTTCATGGCTGCAATCACCATCTGCAGTGATTTTGGAGCCCAGAAAAATGAAGTCAGCCACTGTTTCCACTGTTTTCCCATCTATTACAGAACAGAAAAAAATCAGTGAAATCTCTGAGAACAACTTCCTCCAGGTGGTGGGAAAACTTGAGGAGGTCCACAGACCCCTCAAAGTGGGCATGAAATCAGGCATACTGTGCCAAGTGAACATTTTCTGGGTAGAGGGATCTTATTTCTCACTAGAGCCAAAAAGTGTGGGGAACAGGATCAAAATTGTTACCTATGGGAAAGGATGAGGTTGGAGAATGGAAATTTACTGCTGAGAAGCAGTAAATTAGTAAAGGACTCAGGCAATGGCACCCCACTCCAGTACTCTTGCCTAGAAAATCCCATGGACGGAGGAGCCTGGTGGGCTGCAGTCCTTGGGGTCTGAAGAGTCAGACACAACTGAGCGACTTCACTTTCACTTTTCACTTTCATGCATTGGAGAAGGCAATGGCAACCCACTCCAATGTCCTTGCCTGGAGAATCCCAGGGACAGTGGAACCTGGTGGGCTGCCATCTATGGGGTCGCACAGAGTCGGACATGAATGAAGCGATCTAGCAGCAGCAGCAGCAGGAATCTTATCCACTCCAAAGGGTTAATATTCACCCAAAGGACTGTGCTGAGAAGACCGGCCTGGGGAAATCAATGTACCCTAGAGATGAACCCAGAAATGAAAACTTTGTTCTTTTATGATTAAAAAAAAAAATTCCCCAGCTCCTACCCCCTCTTCCACTGTCTTAAATACACATGGGGTGAGTGAACTACCCAGCCAGGAGTGTGCTTCGTCAAACAGATCACAGATCAATAACTACTGCAGTAGAATGAAGTTGGAGCTGCTCCAGGAGTTGGACTTCTTGTCGGCTTTAGCTCCCAACACCCTATGAGGCAAATATGATTAGTCTCATTTGCCTAAAAAGAGAACTAAGGCGGGTAAAGCAGTTTGCCCAAGGTCACACGGCCAGTGGATCAGCAGAGTGGGACTTCTTTCTGCACTCCAGGCTCACTGCGCTAGTCCTCTTCAGAGAGGTCCCTGAACTTGGCAAGGATCCTGTTCGTAGCTGTCCCAGACCCACAGTTCTAGGAACATGACCCTTTGCTGCATAACCTCTGGGGTCGGGGCACTGGGGGCTGGGCTGGAGGTGGAGCAAACAGAGCAGTAGAAAAGGGAGCTCCTCTTCTCTGGTTCCCCCACTTCCACTCCGTGTCTCTCCGCTTCCTCCTTTTCTCAGGCATCAAAGCAGAGACCACGGGAACCTAGTTCACCAGGCTCGAGGCCGGAGGCCCTGCCATGACATCCCTAAGGCCCCTTCTGATGCTGGCCCTGCTGGCGTGGGTTGTTGTGGCTGACCAAGGTGCGGGAGGGTGTTGTTGGCCATTGGGGTCAAGGTAGGGTGGGAAAGGGTAGCCTGGGCTTGGCTGTGCCAGCTGACACTGGCTCCTCACAGAGTCCTGCAAGGGCCGCTGCACCGAGGGCTTCAACGCCACCAGGAAGTGTCAGTGTGACGAGCTCTGTTCTTACTACCAGAGCTGCTGTGCCGACTTCATGGCCGAGTGCAAGCCCCAAGGTGCGTGCAGAGCGGCTGGGTGGGCCTGGGGTCCCCGGTGCAGCTGGAGACTCACTGCCACGCTCTCTGCCCGCAGTGACTCGTGGGGATGTGTTCCATCTGCCAGAAGATGAGTACGGGACCTATGACTACGGCGAGGTGCAGACGGTCAACCGCAGCGTGGAAGCACAGTCCGAGAGCCCCACCCTGGCCCCTGTTCTGCAGGCCGAGATTCCTGTCCAGGCACCGGTTCTCAACCCTGAGAAAGAGGCCCCATCACCTGGGCGGGGAGACTCAGACCCTGGGCTGGGGACCAGTGACCTAGGGACCTCTGAGTCCCCAGCAGAGGAGGAAACGTGCAGTGGGAAACCCTTTGATGCCTTCACCGACCTCAAGAATGGTTCCCTCTTTGCCTTCCGAGGTGACTCAAGGGGGGACTTGGGGGTAGGGGTCTGTCCCAGGGCATCCCCCCTCACACAATATCCCTCCCTCCAGGGCTGTACTGCTATGAGCTGGATGAAAAGGCAGTGAGGCCTGGATACCCCAAACTCATCCGAGATGTCTGGGGCATTGAGGGGCCCATTGATGCCGCCTTCACCCGGTTCAACTGTCAGGGAAAGACGTACCTCTTCAAGGTGCCAGGCCCAGGGGGCTGTGGGTCAGGGTTGAGAGTATCTGGGTAGAGGTTGAGAGCAGCCTTGCCCAGGACCAGCGTGGGCAAGAAGGCTGGATTTGGGCCTGTGGTCCCTGGCTGGGGCTCTGTGAGCACACAAAAGCCCAAGGCTCCAGCTTCTGAGCAACAAGCCTGGAACTAGAGCTGCCCACCTTGAGTGGGGGATTCTGCACCTCTGTGCACAGCCAACTGCCTGCCTACCCTCTTCTCCTCCCCAACCCCTTAGGGTAGTCTGTACTGGCGCTTTGAGGATGGTGTCCTGGAACCTGACTTCCCCCGAAACATTTCGGATGGCTTCAAGGGTATTCCGGATGACGTGGACGCAGCCTTGGCCCTCCCCGCTCACAGCTACAACGGCAGGGAGCGAGTCTACTTCTTCAAGGGTACTCAGGGGTGGGCGGGAGGGTGTGGAGACAGTGGAGCAGTCTTGGGTTTCTTCCACACTTCACTTGGGATGAGCCTGTGTTTATCCCCCACCTCCCCTCCACACCCCACCTCCCCTACTCCCAACCCCCACCGGAGCTCCCAACTCCCACAGTCTTGGGGCTTTCGTCTTGCTCATGGCCACCCCTCCCCAGGCAACCACTACTGGGAATATGTGTTCCAGCAGCAGCCCAGTCAAGAGGAGTGTGAAGGCAGCTCCCAGCCGGCCGCATTTAAACACTTTGCCCTGATGCAGCGGGACAGCTGGGAGGACATCTTCCGACTTCTCTTCTGGGGCGGTTCCTTTGGTACGGAGGGAGGGCGGGAGCGTGAGTCTTGCTTCCCGGTGCAGGGGGCTGGGAGCCCCCAGGTAGAGGGAGGGCTGGGCCAGCCTGAGAGGCTGCAATTGTGCAGCAATCGATCAAAAGCTGTTTGCTCAGGTTGCTCAGGCCAGACTTTGCTTCTGTTGACATTGGTGGGAGGAGGCTTGCCTCCACCTGGACCCCACACTTTGGACTTTGCCTAGCACAGCCAGCAGAAGGAGGGGCTGTGACTGGGGCAACCAGGGAGGGCTACGGTGGAGGGAAGCCAGGGGAAAGGCCGGGATGGGGGGCCCTGCCACTAGCCTGATGGCTGTTCTTGGACAAGGCAGACAGCTCATCCTTGGCCACCGAGGCTCTGCATTCACTTCTTCCTCACTGCAGGTGGTGCTGGACAGCCCCAGCTCATCAGCCGCGACTGGTTTGGTCTGCCGGGAAAACTGGATGCGGCCATGGCCGGCCACATCTACATCTCAGGCTCAGCTCCCAGCTCCCCCCGGGCCAAGATGACTAAGTCTGCGCGGCGCCATCGCAAACGTTACCGCTCGCTCCGAAGCCGTGGCCGAGGCCGCGGCCGCGGCCGCAGCCAGAACCCCTACCGGCGATTTCGGTCCACCTGGCTGTCCTGGTTCTCCAGCGAGGAGCTGGGCCTGGGAGCTGACAACTATGATAACTACGAGATGGACTGGCTTGTGCCTGCAACCTGTGAGCCCATCCAGAGTGTCTACTTCTTCTCAGAAGGTGGGAGCCCCTGCCCGCCCTGTAGCTGGTCTGGCTGGGTCATTCCTGCTGTCCCTGGTCCCTGGGGCTGACCACAGCCCTTGAGTGGTGACGAGGCAGGCCAGAGTCCTCGGGTGCCTGGTGGATGTTCACTCACCCTTCCAGGAGATACCCAGGTCTTCTTAGGGCAGGATGGGCAGGCTGTGTCTCACACCCCATCTCCCAACCTCTCTTGCAGACAAGTACTACCGAGTGAACCTTCGCACGCGGCGGGTGGACTCTGTGATCCCTCCCTACCCACGCTCCATTGCCCAGTACTGGCTGGGCTGCCCAGTCCCTGGCCATGCATAGCAGCCTGAGTCCAGACAGCTGGCCTCTGCTGCTCCCTACTCCAGCATCCTCCTTCCAGCTCAATAAAGATCCCTTGACCCTGAGTTTAAGACTACTGTCCTGAGACTTCCCTGGCAGTCCAGTGGTTAAGAAACGGGCACGGGTTCAGTTCCTGGTCGGGGATGTAAAATCCCATGTGCCACGTGGTGTGGCCAAAAGAAAAAAAAAAAGGACTCCTGGGCCTGACCAAGGCAGAGAGGCAGGAGGCAGGGGTTTGCCTGGGTAAAGAAGGGGAAGTCGGGCAGTCAGGATGGCTTGGAGGAGAGAACAGAGAAGATCCTCCTTGTGTCCAGCCTGTGTTGGGCTCAGGCACTCTCAGTGAGCTGGAAAACCTGTTGGGAGAGCCTCATGAGTGCAAGCCTTCCTCCCGCACCAAGCAGTCCCCAACAACCCACTAGCAGCTAAGCGGGGACTTGAACCCCTCTTAAGGATGACAGGAGTCACCAAGCCACCCTATCCAGCCTGGGGCTTGTTTTGCTTCTTGTCACTGACCCAGATCTTAGAAGGGGCAGGGGGTCAGGAGGTAGTGGGCTGCGGCTTAGCTTTTCTGCCCATCCTGGAAGGTGATCACTGTGCTCCCACAAACCTATCCCTATGATGATGGGGTTTTGAGATCTCTGTCTTGGGTCTGGGGTGCAGGGCACTGAGGCAGGAGACACAGGGAAGAGCAGGGACCAAAAGGAAATTCAAATGCACCCATCTCTTGTGGAAAAGTGGCCCAGAAGACTTCAAAGGACGAGAACACTGTAATAACATCTTTCTTAAACTACACCCCCCCCCGAAATGTACCTGTGGAACCTCCTCTGGTTCCACGTTCCTGGACTCTAGGAAGTCCATTTGGGCTCTTAGGGGGCCAGGGGAGCAGGCCAAGCTCTAAAGCAGACCCGAGGGTGACCTGGTAGTGACATCTGCTCCCCGTCCTGCTGAGGGGAGGGTGACTCCCGCTCATCTGCTGTCCCCATCGTCCTCCACATCCTGTCTAGCTTCCTCAGCCCCATCTCAGTCGTGGGAAAGGACTCCACCCAGTCTTGCCTGAAGGCAGCCGGCCCCGCAGACCCCAGGAGGGGCAGCTGCAGCCCTGGGAGCATCCCTGCCTTTCTGGATGGAACCATGGGAGGATTTTCATAAAGTACAGGATTTCAGACATAGACTGCCAGAGTTTGAAGTGTGAGGATGGGGCGATGAGGCCAGCTTCTTTGGTGAAGCCCCGGAGGAGCCGGGTTGCCCCACCCATATTCCCACGAGGCTCCTTTTCCTCCGGGATTCCCCACCTCCTGGAGGCGGGGCCAGGCCTCTGAGCAGGATAAAACCCCACACTTGGAGGGGACTGGTGTGGGCACAGCCTTGGCATGGCCGTCTGGCTCCTCACTCTGCCGGCTCCATGACAAGCCCAGTGGGTGCATCTCCGGCAGGTGATCTGGTGGGAAAGGGTGGGCAGGGGGAGGACGTGGGGAAGGTGTGATGGGGCAGTCTGAAGAGGGGTGGGGAGCAGGGGCTTCAGGGTCTACTGGGGGCTTTGGGACTGGGGTAGAGGCTCTCACAGGGAGTCCTGGCTTGACCTCCCCACTGTGGCCTGCAGGCCATGCCAGTGGGTTGGGTCCCCACCGGAGAAAGAGGACCACCTTCAGCAGAGGGCAGCTGCTGGAGCTGGAGCGAGTGTTTGCAGCACGGCCCTACCCCGACATCGGCACCCGTGAGCACCTGGCCCGGGTCACCTCTCTTCCTGAGGCCAAGATACAGGTGAGCTGTGATCATCCCCCTCAGGACGGGGGTGCACCTGCACAGAGAGTTTCTAAGCTTGACCCACAATCCGTTCTCTCCGGGTATCCTGCCTCCAGATTCTGCTTTCCCTGTACCTCGCGGGAGGGGATGCTGGAACCAGAAGAGGCTCCTTCTTTCCTTACCAGGTGTGGTTCCAGAACCGCAGAGCCAAGAGACTCAAGAATAGAAAGCCAGGAGGCCTAAGCCCCAGGCCTGAGCCTCCCCAGAGATCCTGTTCTCTTCCAGACACCATCCAGCGGTCCCCAGAGCCCTGGACCCTTGGCCAGCCTCCACCCTCCAACAGCACAGCTCAGTGTGCCTCTGTGTGTCGACACGCTTCCTGCCCAGCTCCTGGCTTGGGTCCAGGGCAGGGCTGGGTGGGGGCTAAAGCTGCAGCCCCCTGGGCACCAGCTGGGCCTTCCGGGGCCCACCTCTCTTCTGAGCGAGCTGCTCCCCAGACCTCACTGGGCATTCTGTCTGACCTCATCTATGCCTCGGCCATAGTCACCAACCTGGACCATTCCTAACCTAGGTCTGGGACTTGCAAGACCCCTACTTGGCTCCTGTAGCCCACTCTGCTCCTTAGGACTGAACACACCGGAAGTGGATCTCCTGAACCCTCCTTTTACACAAGGGAGTTTTCTTACGGGATGAAAGTATTAGCTCAGGGATCCCTCCCTTCCACTGTCCTCCAGACCAGCCTAGATATGGATTCTATGGTGTGATGGGGGCCTGGCTCCTGCTACCTAACATGCTCCCCACCCATCATCTTGGCACAGAGGGATGAGATAGAAGCCCATGTTTTCCACTTCTGCCAGTTTCCCAATTCTTCTCATCCCAGCTGACAATACCTCCTCCCTCCAAAGGACAATGGGCCACCACCCTGTACCCAAGGGCCCTTTAAGCCATTACCTGACTGTTAAGTAAGCTGGGAGAGGGCTGATCCTAATTTTAGACTGCAGGGACCAGTCGTTTTATAGTTCAGGGCCCCCCTCCCCTGTCCTCCTGCCACCTGGACAAATTAATCAGAGCCATGGATCTGAAGAGGGAGTGATATTAAAGTCATAAAGTAGAACTAGGAACCCAGGGCTTATGCTGATTTAATTTTCACAAATATGAGACTGGCTGCCCTCTGACCCGGGGCTGCAGAGACAACCTGACAGACTCAGGATGTGGGGGGGAGGAGCGTGCATGTCGGCAGTGTTGGGTTTTGGTATCATTGTCATCTGTAATACCAACTAATCTTCAAATAAAACCCCAACTCTGTACCTTAATCTGGATTGTTCTGTGCTGCAAATGAATTGGGATGGGGGCCGTTTGCTTTTGAAATTTATCTCCATCACCTAATCCCTAAATAGGGCCAGGTTCCACGCAGATTCGGGGTGGGAGGTATTACTCAGGCTTCTGCCGGGATTAGTTAGAGGGAGGAGGGTTAATCGAAGGGATTAGGGCTCTGGCTGACAGACCCTGGAGAGAAGGGAGCCTCAGCTGCACCCCTTGCTCCTGCGCCCACCTGTTCCAGGACACTCCAGCTCCCTGCGCTTCTGGAGCTGCTCAGCTTCTGGAGCTTGGAGTTTGCGATTGGTCTGTGCTAGATTCAAATCCTAGCTGCTATGTAGTCTTGAAACTCTCTGGAAGTCTAGAAGCCTGAAAAAATGGGGATGGTAATACTCATTTCCTGTTTTGGGAACAAAAAGCAATAATGTAGGTGAAGGGCTTCATGTGGTGCGTGACACACTGTCTTAATAAAAGCTCTCAATGGACGCTAGTTCTCCCTCCTTCCCAGGTGGGCTTCCCAGGTGGCGCTAGTGGTGAAGAATCCACCTGCCAATGGAGGAGATGTAAGAGACCTAGGTTCGATCCCTTGGAGGGCAGAGCAACCCATTCCAGTATTCTTGCTTGGGGAATCCCATGGACAGAGGACTCTGGCGGGCTGCAGTCTACAGGGTCACAAAGAGTTGGACACGACTGAAGGGACTTAGCATGATCCGTACCGTGGGACATGAGAAACTGGACAGGTCTCAAGCTTCTTGTTTCTCTGGGCTTCTGGCAAGGACTCCCCTTGCTCCCCAGGAAGCCCTGGACCCAGACTGCACTGGAGAAAGCACGGTAGGGTGAGACAGAGGGAGTGGCTGAGAGCAGAGTTCCCAAAATGGGGTGAGAAGCAGAGGAAAGGCCACTCGATTCCTGTTTCTGGTTCTGCCCTTGCTGTACCATGGCCCTTTCCTCAGCAGGCACGTAAGGCTTTGGCTGCTCTCGCTCTAGAAGCCAGTACAGTGGCCCATGCATGCGTGTGTGTGCGCATGCTCAGTCATTGACTCTTTGCGACCCCAAGGGGTACAGCCCCCCAGGCTCCTCTGTCCGTGGGATTCTCCAGGCAAGAATACTGGAGTGGGTTACCATATCCTCTCCAGGGGATCTTCCCGACCCAGGAATCGAGCCCACATCTATTGCTTTGGCAGGCTAATTCTTTACCATTGAGCGACCTGAGAAGCCTGATTGGCCCATAAAGGAGCTCCTGGTGGCTCAGGGGTAAAGAATCTGCCTGCAGTGCAGGAGACTCAGGGTTGATCTCTGGGTTGGGAAGATCCTCTGAAGAAGAGAATGGGAACCCACTCCAGTATTCTCACCTGGAGAATCCTCATGGACAGAGAAGCCTGGCAGGCTACAGTCCATGGGGTCACAAACACATGACTGAGTGACTAACACACACACAAATTACTCAATGCCACAGCAGTCTGTTGGCTTGTGAGTAGGGGCTGGAATCAAGTGAGGACGCCTTCCCAAGAAGGAGTATGTGGGGATTGACTCCAATTGCATCCTGAGAAATTGCACTGGGTCAGAAGCTGTTTAAGAAATCCAGCTCCATGGGAATTCTCTGGCGGTCCAGTGGCTAGGACTTGCTGGTTTCACTGACTTGGGCCCAGGTTGGATCCCTGGTTGGGGAACTAAGATCCTGAAAGCTGAACAGCCAAGAAAAAAAGAAAAAGGTCTGCTCTGTATCTAAAATCTGGAAGTCTCCCAACCTGAATCCAGTTACGTGGAGACTGTGAAAGCTTGAGGATATGTGGGGACTCTGGCCATGGAGTTTAGCACAGGTAAGTACAGCTGTGGGGACTTCCCTGGTGGTCCAGTGGCTAAGACTGCACATTCCCAAAGCAGGGGACCTGGATTCCATTCCTGGTCAGGGAACTAGATTCCGCATGTGTCAACTAAGTCCTGATGCAGAAAAAAAAAAAAAAAGACAGATGTGACTCTCCAAAAAAGTTTCAGTGTTCAGTACAGCTAATTTTTTAAATATTCCAGGGTTGTATAGCAACTTATTTTGGACAATATTTTGTATAATACTTTAAAAATGTATCTATTGCTATAATCTACTTAATCATACTAATATTTGTGTCCAATATAGGATTTGATTATTAGACATAATTGAGATGAACATTGGCATGTATTTCAAAGATCTCTGACATATGAATCAATCACTTTTTTTGTGGGTAGTTTTTATTTTTATATCTATTTATTTTTGGTGGGAATCTTACTGAATAGTTAAGTTTTCAGGTCAGTTCAGTTGCTCAGTCATGTCCGACTCTTTGCAACCCCATGGACTGCAGCACACCAAGCTTCCCTGTCCTTCACCAACTCCCAGAGCTTACTCAAACTCATGTCCATTGAGTTAGTGATGCCATCCAACCATCTCATTCTCTGTTGTCCCCTTCTCTTCCTGCCTTCAATCTTTCTCAGCATCAGGGTCTTTTCCAAGGAGTCAGTTCTTTGCATCACGTGGTCAAAGTATTGGAGTTTCAGCTTCAACATCAGTCCTACCATGAACACCCAGACTGATCTCCTTTAGGATGGACTGGTTGGATCTCCTTGCAGTCCAAGGGACTCTCAAGAGTCTTCTCCAACATCACAGTTCAAAAGCATCAATTCTTTGGCGCTCAGCTTTCCTTACAGTCCAACTCTCACATCCATACATAACTACTGGAAAAACCATAGCTTTGACTAGAAGGACAATTGTCAGTAAAGCAATGTCTCCGCTTTTTAATATGTTGTCTAGGTTGGTCACAGCTTTTCTTCCAAGGAGCAAGCGTCTTAATTTCATGGCTGCAGTCACCATCTGCGGTGATTTTGGAGCCCAAGAAAATAAAAGTCTCTCACTGTTTCCATTGTTTCCCCATCTATTTGCCATGAAGTGATGGGACTGGATGCCATGATCTTCGTTTTCTGAATGTTGAGTTTTAAACCAACTTTTTCAATTTCCTCTTTCACTTTCATCAAGAGGCTCTTTAGTTCTTCACTTTCTGCCATAAGGGTGGTGTCATCTGCATATCTGAAGTTATTGATATTTCTCCAGGCAATCTTTGCCGGGAGCCAGCGTGAGGAACTCCGCCCGTGGCCAAGGTCATGAGAACGAGGCTTGGCATACGCAAAGGCGTGATCAAGCCTCAGGAAACCCCCTGTTCCCGAGCACATAACCCCAAAACCAGAGTCTGTTTTATGCTCTCACCTACACCTCTGACTTTACGGGGGGCTCTCCTCCATAACCGTTTTTCTTGGAGAAGGAGTAAATGTGCAGCTCCAAGGCAATAAAAATTCTTGGGCGTGACAAGAGTGTTTCAGCTTACGGACTCCTCTGAAGGTTATCTAGCCCACCTGTATAGGTTCGTCCTGCCACACGTGATTGTTTACAGCCTCCCAATCTGAGAGGCATGAGATGTTTTAGACTTACTAAAGGCAAATTCTTTTGGGGAATTAGAAATTATTAGTATAGTGGGTTGGTTAGGAATTATATTGGTGAAGGGTTCTTCATTTGTTGTGTCAATAATTGCTGCTAATTCCCTGCTCTGGGTGGGACAAGGATGTCTTAGGTCAAACCTCTCTGCTGACAGACTAGCTTGTGTGACAGGATTATCCATACTCCTGCCACATGATTGTTTACTACCTCTTAACTATAAACAGCACAGAGAGTTTTGGAGTATTTTGAGAGTCCTAATTAGCATAGGGCTTTTTCTTCTTGTTCAGTCAGGCCTCCATATCCTTAGGCACCTGGGAATATATTAATCAATGTATTTGGAATATAGCAAAGAAAATATAGTAGTTTGATGTTAGCAATACTAGACTTTTTGAGTTAATGGATTTTCTCTTTTGTAATAGATCACTGTACTTTGTTATAAATCACTGTGTCCTTGCTATGTAAAAATGTAAATTTATCATATCTTAAAACTAAATAGATCTTAAGGGGAGCATTGGTGAAAGGATTTTCATTTGTTGGGCTGATGTTTGCTGCTAAATCTCCATGTTCCCTACCCTTATAATGAATATAACTAGCATATAGGAAGAAATAAGTATTAACCTTTAAGACTAATCATGTTAACCTTGGGTTAAATAAATTCCTTTCTTGATTGTAACTCACTACACCCTCATCCTATAGGAATGTAACTTTATTTGGAGGGTGGTGACTGGTTTAAGAAAAAAACACCCTTGGAAGAAGTAAGTTTTTTGGTTATCAGAAAGAAAGGATCATAAAATGTCAGCAGGTCTCACTCATGGCCAGAAGATGATGTACCTTATGTGAAGCACCTGATTTTGATAAAGGTCAGGACTGCTGACTCCCGCGTGACTCTGTATTCATCCCTATGTGTAACAAAAGGTATATAAGCAAACCCCAAAATAAAGAAATCGGATCATTTTCCGGAAAGACTGATTCCCCCATGTTGCTTCTTTCTTGCTCCCGTTTTTCTGGCTGAATTCCCATCTGGAGCATGGATGCTATTCCACGTAATCCAAGTTATTCAGCCTCTTTTTCTCCACTAATCTTCCTACTACGCTATCCATTTCTAATCTCTCTATATCTGTGATTAAATATGTATTTTTCCAAAGACGCCGACTCCGTCCCCACCTTGGAATTCCCTGGATCCACCGGGGCTGGACCCTGGCAAATCTTGATTCCAGCTTGTGTTTCATCCAGCCCGGCATTTTGCATGATGTACTCTGCTTATGAGTTAAATAAGCAGGGTGACAATATACAGCTTTGACATACATACTCCTTTCCCGATTTGGAACCAGTCTGTTCCATGTCCAGTTCTAACTGTTGCTTCTTGACCTGCATACAGATTTCTCAGGAGGCAGGTAAGGTGGTCTGGTATTCCCATCTCTTAAGAATTTTCCAGTTTGTTGTGATCCACAAAAAGGCTTTGGTGTAGTCAATAAAGCAGTAGATGTTTTCCTGGAACTCTCTTGCTTTTTTGATAATTCAATGGATGTTGGCAATTTGATCTCTGGTTCCTCTGCCTTTTCTAAAACCAGCTTGAACATCTGGAAGTTCACAGTTCAGATACTGTTGAAGGCCAGCTTGGAGAATTTTGAGCACTAGTTTGCTAGCGTGTGAGATGAGTGCAATTGTGCAGTAGTTTGAACATTCTTTGGCATTGCCTTTCTTTGGGATTGGAATGAAAACTGATCTTTTCCAGTCCTGTGGCCACTGCAGAGTTTCCCAAATGCTTGAGGGAAGAGTGGCGAATACTGCCTGTATTTGTGTAGGGTATCTATTAAGCAAAGTGATGATCAGCCTAACCCCCAAAAGTCTGTCTGAAGGCACATGTGTTGTCAGGCTCCCTAATACCAAAGCTTAATAGAGACCCTACACAAATACAGGCAGTGTTCGCCACTCTTCCCTCAAGCATTTTAAGTATGAAGGAAAAGAAGCGAGAGAGAAAACAGAAAATTAGGAACTGCATCAGACACAATGAAAACTTCAACCTCAAGACTCATGAAGGTCAGGGAGAGAAGCAGCAGCTAACAGTTATTAAGTACAAGGTGAGAATAAGTTCCCACTCCATGTTAGTACTTCAAACGTACTTTCACTTGACCAATTTTCTAATGTTAAGAGACTGAATAGCATTATGTGGAAAGAGACATGACATGAGAGCCAAGAGCCAGGGGTTGGAGCTTTGGCTATAACTAAGTCCATTCTGAAGAAGATCAGGCCTGGGTGTTCTTTGGAAGGAATGATGCTAAAGCTGAAACTCCAGTACTTTGGCCACCTCATATGAAGAGTTGACTCACTGGAAAAGACTCTGATGCTGGGAGAGATTGGAAGCAGGAGGAGAAGGGGACGACAGAGGATGAGATGGCTGGATGGCATCACTGACTCGATGGACGTGAGTCTGAGTGAACTCCTGGAGTTGATGATGGACAGGGAGGCCTGGTGTGCTGCGATTCATGGGGTCGCAAAGAGTCGGACACGACTGAGCGACTGAAATGAACTGACTGAAGCTCTGTAGCCTTGGGACAAGTCAGATGATCCTCTGGAATATTAGTGTCTTTGTGAACTACTTGGCTGGGAAAATTAACTTCTCTAAGTTTCTGTAGCATTTTAAAATTCTCTGGTTCTCTGTTCTGATTTATATGTATTAGGATAAAATCTGTAGATTTTTTCCCCTTATTTTTCTTACTGTTCTCTGCCCATATACCCCAGAGATATTGTCAAAGGAGGAGAATGGAGTACAGACCAAAACAAATAATTTAAATAGATTTTTTAAGCACGTAGCATAGATATTAGTCTGAAGGTTAAAACTCTTTCCACTTGCAAGACTCAGGCACTTGAAAAGAGATGATATCTACCTGAATTCTAAAAATCTGACTTGGCTTTGCTCATCAGGAGCAAAGAGTGATTCACTGTAGCTTTTTAACTCAATCTTAAACAGTCAGGATTGCTAAAAACACTGTAAAATGCCACCTGTATTTTTTTTTCAAGTTGATATTTCTTCCAGTCAACAACAGAAATCCTGATTTCTCAACAAAATGATCTGTGGTGTAACAGAAGGGCCTAAACCCTCCTTCTCTCTCGTGTAGAATATTGTCCTTAGAGGCTGACTTGCTGTAATTCAAGAAACTGGCAATACTGTGGAGGAAACGTCTATTGAGTCAGTGAGTGTATAATTTCTAAAACAGAAGAGTGTCCTGGGGGAAAAAAAGACCTTAGGAGCTCATACACTGAACAAACAGAAATAAAGAGTCTACCATTAGGAGCAGACCTGAATTAAGTCTCACAACTATGGAAGCCTTTGGACTTCTCTGTTGTCATAAGATTTGAAATAAGAACACCCTGGAGGGAATTCCCTGGCAGCTCAGTGGTTAGGATGCTACACTTCCACTGTAGGGACCTCGGGTTCAATCCCTGGTCAGGGAACTAAGATCTCGCATGCTGTGTGGCATGGCCAAAGTTAAAAACAAACAAACAAACAAACAAAAGAATATGCTGATTTGATAAATATTTACTGTATAAATAATAATGCCACTGTAATTTCTAAAAGTCTTATACAGATTCCATCAACACACCACTAATCTAAGTTCTTAAAAATGTAACATTACACAGAGACTTCAAGATAACCTAGGAGTCTTTGGCTCCTTTTAACAGAAAAAGGACTGCTGAGGGTCATTTGACCTTTCTCAGCCTCAGTTTTGTCTTCCGGAAAAGGGACCTAAAACTGCTTCCTTGTCTAACCTCTGGAATAGTTCTGAAGACCAAAAGCAATCATGTAAAACAATTTTACATACTATTTTTTGCACTTACCCAAATATGTTCAAGAATCCGCATAAAATAACCTGTAACAGGCTTACGTATAACAATATGTACACATACCATATATTTTTATTATGTGTATACTCATATAAATTACACATACAGTTCAATCTAAAAACAGTCACCAGTCTACAAAGAATCTCTCCCTTCATTAGCTGAGACAATTCACAGTACACATACTCTCCTTACAAATACAAACAAGTACAAGGGGTTTTGCAATTAAAAGCAGACATACTGCTTTGCTATCTGAACTTTTTTCATTTTTGGAAGCAGAGCAAAGGGTGACCGGAAGGTGGGAAGTTGAAGGAGGGCTGATGAATAGTGAAGACCGGCAGAAACATAGAAAATCTGAACAAGGCCAGCAGAAGGAAAAAGATGAAGGCAGAAACTAAGATTCCAAAAAGTTGCTTTGAGTACAATTGCACCATCCTGTACCAACTGGCTTTCTCTTAGTTGATGTCCTCTGATCAGTTCCTCTTCCAGCACAAACTAGAGAAAGCGAATCCCTCTGCTTTATTGGAGTCTTCTGATATAAATTACAGGTCTGCATCATGATATGTGGAGCAAGGACAAACACTGACTTGTGCACCTGGGCAAGTTCAAGGCAGTATGGTCTACTTCTGGAAAGGCCTGGATTCTCTTTGATTCCAGTGGGGGAAAAAACCAGCCCCAGCAACGCCCAGAATGGACAGTAGAAGGCAGATGGGCACTGGCTTCGGGAAAATGTACGGACAGACCAGTTCTTTCCTGTTGTTGTCTGAGTCTCCTCTACAGCCCCCTCTGTTAACTGACAGGATGGGGCTGTCCTGTAGGAAGAGCACGTGGCCTTGGCTTGGCTGAGTACGAATCACTGACTGAGAATCAGCAACTGGCAGCTGAGACCCTGGAGTCTCCAGACTTCGATGAGGAAGCACAGTTACAGTTCTCCCAACTCGCCTTCCATCGCCCGCACCATGACATATAGCTCGGCCAGACCCACCACAGAGGCCACGATCAAGGCAGCCAGTACTCGCTGGGAAGGGAGAGAATCAGGCTTATGGGATGCAGACCAGCTTCCAGCTCTGGAGCCTCTAGTACCTAACAAGGATGGAGAGGACCTCAACCCAGCCCATAAGTTGGGGGGAAGGGAAGAAAACCGGATCCTGATTCTCCTGAGGTTATTATCTACCTCCATGACTGCTGGACAGATCAAATGCCCCCTTTGTTTATCACATAAATACATAACCTGTTCAAAGCATTTTCGTGTACCTCCTCCCTATCCCACCAACACTCCCAACTAGGGCACCCTGCCCTGCCCAGAACCTACTCACCGAGGTCATTTCTGTGAAGATATACTGGCTTCCAAGGTAAGTGCAGACGAAGGCAGCCGCCACCGTGACAATGAAGTTGAAGATGGTGATGACCAGAGCCTTCACTGACCTCACTTTGGGGAGGAGCCCGGGCAAGAAACTTTTAGGTCAACATCCTCCATGAGGCCCTTTTATCTCACAGCTGCCTCCCCCATCAGCCAGGCTTCCCTCAAACAGCAAGCCTGAACAGCTCAGGCTTAAATCCTGAGCAATGGAGTGGGAAGGAGGACCACGGCTGACCCATCCCAGTGAGAGGCTTTCGCAGCCTGATTTCCTAGTACCTCACCTTGCTTTCCCAGGTCACTGAGAGTTCCGCCATGCCTTGGATCCTTGGAAAAAGAAAAAACAAAGGGTTTCAGAATGGAAGCAGCCCAGAGAGCATTCATTTGTCAGTCTGGGCTCAGCCCTCTTTATTAGCCAACACACTAGTTCTGTCTTCTCCCCGGATTTTGTCTAGGACCAGTTGGATTCTACTCTGGATCAAGCATTTCAGAGAAGAGACATATATTTCCAGTACCCGTGTATCCCTCTCCTCCTCTGGGCCAGGTGCATGCCAGAGAAAAGTAGGGTGCTCTGCCAAAAGAATGGCTCCAGGCTCATCTCCACCTCTACAACCTTTAAAAATCAGTCACCATCTGAGCCGACAGTCTCAGTAAATAGGATGGGAACTGTATTTGGCTTGTACGCAGCACAGAGCTTCTACAGTCCCTTAATATTAATAGTATACAAACCAGGTTTCCACATTTTTTCTTTCATCCGCTTGTCTTCCCAGTGCAGGGCCCTGCTTTCAGGGACTACAGGGTCCATATATTGAAGAGTGGGCTCTTACCTGACAGGTGACATTGCGGGTGATCCGCTTATATTCCTCATTGGCCAGCTGTATCTTAATCTTTTCCAGACGAGCAACTAGCTCTGGGTTCTGAGGCAGAAAAAACAAACAAGAAGAATGATATTTCCAGCTTGCTAGAAGACACAACACAATCACTGGTTTCAGGGGGCAAAGTACTGCTAAGAAGACCCAGGCACCAGTCCTGCCTCCAGTGCTTTGGAAACTTTTTTTTTTTTTTGGTTATCAGTTTTTCAAGCTGTCAAACTGGGAGGACAATATCTGGTTTCCTCCACCCCAGCTCTCAAGGATTCAAAGAACAATTTTTGAGGCCCAAGATTCATAAACTTGGAAATAAAATGAATAAACCCAACTGAGTCAACATCCATTCTCACAAATATATCCCTTACGTACCCGAGGAGGCTTCACAACCTCTGGGAGATAGATTTCACTGCCTTCTAGGAGCTCATGAAGGTATAGTTTGGAACCTGAGGAAAAATGCATAGAGGTGAGGTTGAAGGATCAGAGAAGGATCTAGCCCGTCAACTCTTTTTTTTTTGGCAGTGCCATGAGGTATGTAGGAAGTTAGTTCCCCAACTAGGGTTCAAACCCACACCCTCTGCATTGAAAGCACGGCATCTTAACCACTGGACTGCCAAAGAAGTCACCAGCCCGCTAATTCTTTCTACCAAAATAAAACATGGCTACTCTTATCTCAGTTCACCTGCAAGATCATTTTCCACTGGAAAGAAACTAAGATATTCCCATATACATAAGTATATCCTAGTGCTACACAGTGACTTTAATTGTTGGCTCGATTACCCAACCAATGTCACAGCTAGTAACAAGTAGGTCATTTATATTTGCCTTTGCTGCTGAGTCGCTTCAGTCGTGTCTGACTCTGTGTGACCCCATAGACAGCAGCCCATTAGGCTCCCCCGTCCCTGGAATTCTCCAGGCAAGAACACTGGAGTGGGTGCCAGTGACACTGGAGTGCCATTTCCTTCTCCAATGCATGGAAGTGAAAAGTGAAAGTGAAGTCGCTCAGTCGTGTCCGACTCTTAGCGACCCCATGGACTGCAGCCTACTAGGCTCCTCTGTCCATGGGATTTTCCAGGCAAGAGTACGGCAGTGGGATGCCATTGCCTTCTCCATATTTGCCTTTAAGTTAGGTCATTTCTGTGGCCACAAAAGAACTTGCCCTAAATAGGTTTAAGGCCTAGTGATGGTGAATACTTAGAGGACACTGTGCTAGATGAACTCTAAGGTCCTTTTTAGTTCTAATAATTGAGTAATCTACCCCTCACATTTCTGGGCAGGCTGTTAATTCTGGCAAAAGACCTTACATGCCAGTTTGTCTTACTGGACCCCTTTACATATAAGCGAACAGAGGCTCAAGGAAGAGAAATGACTCCTCTACAAAGAGTCAGTAGCAGAGTTAGGACTATAATTCAGATGTCACTCCCAGTCCAGATATTTCAACAGAACTTCCCATCATTCTATATCCAAAAACAAAAAACAACCAACTGTATCAGATGTGACCACTCTTGCTTTTAAGATGGAAAGAAATCTAGATTCACACACAGGGCGAGCTCACTATGTTCCTTTTTTAAAATGGGGCTTAAAAGAAAGAAACTGAACCTGTGCTGTGCTATTGAGTTGGAATTTGGACTTCCTCAAGGGTCACGTGGGCCTAGATGTAAAGATGAGACTCAAGAGAACAGAAACTGCACAAGTAAATTTTGTCATCCACGAAAAATTCCCATGGAAATTAGGAACAGAGTGGGTTGGTTCCCCAGGATTTATGAGGTTACTCTTGGGTTGGCCAGATTATCATTCCATGGGTGAAAGAGTGATGGATTCGAAATTCAGTCCCCCTAAAACTGAATTTCCTTACTGACCTTAGGATTAATCTATCTAAAACTTTATTCCTTTCCCTGTCCCCTCTAACTTCTATCTTGTGTTAACAGAATACTAATGAACCAGAGTCTGATGACTAAAACTGCTATTGTTGATAACATCTTTAATGTAGTGTTATAAATATCATCATTAATGTGAAAACTCTGGTTGCTTCTCCAGGGCAAAGTGAGCTAACAGACACCGGAGCCAAGGACCACTTGACCTGAGAATCGTAAATCAGAGACATTCTGACTCCTGAAACCACAATTACGACAATTATTCCTAGCCTTTGTTCTTCTCCTTTAAACCAAAGTTCCTTAACTCAAATTCCAAGCGAGAGTGGATTTGAGCCTTGTTTCCCGTTCCCTTGCTTGGCACCCTGCATTAAATACTGTACTTTCCTTCACCACAACCCTGCCTCAGTATATTGGCTTTGCTGGAAGTCATGAAAGAAGCCGCGAGTTTGGTTCAGCAACAGATACACCTCCTCAGGAAAAAACACCTTAGAAAGGGCCTAAACTCTGGGAAAAAAATGAGGCGACTCTGAACCGGAGACTGGGGCTCACCCCTTTCTCTCAAGTACTGATGCAGATCCCGGATCAGGCGGAAAGAAACCAGGCGAGCCGGGCGATTGCCGCCCTTGTGCTTCTTCCCTAGCGCGGCCTCAAGCTCTGCTCGCAGCTTCCCGGGCAGTTGCTCTGGCTCCAGCTCCCCACCAGGACCCAGAGCGCGTACAAATCGCTCGCCAGCTAACAAGCAAGACGCCATTACTACCCGACTTTACGGTCAGGTGACCTAGAACCGAGACTTCCGTCCGCCTGCGCCGGAAGAAGCGCGAAGTTCGCGGGGCGGGGCAGAGAGCCGAGGGGGCGGGGCAACGGCGCGGGGCAGTGTGGGGCGGGGGCGGAACGCCGCCCGGCCGCGGGTCGGGCGGTGTGTCAGAGCCCAGCGGGCGCTCGGGCTAGACATGGCGGGCTGTGTGGCCCGGCGGGCCCTGACCGTGGGCAGTCGATGGTGGTCCCGGTCGCTGACTGGGACCCGGGGGCCGAGGCCGTTCTGTGCGGCGGGTGGAGCTGGGGCCTTCCCTCCCGTGGCGACCACGACGACGCTGAGGCACCTCTCGTCCCGGTGAGGGACGGAGCGCGGGGGTCGGGCCCGGAGTCTAAGGACCGTGTCCCAGGCCAGAGGGCCCAGCGGCAGAGGGTGATAGGAGTTCGACCCGGGAGAGTTCCGGCCGAGAGCCGACCTGCGCTGCCTGGGACGCGTGCCAGGAGCGAGGAAGGGAGCGCGGCCCAGAGTCCTGGATTGTGCCGGACTGGCTCCGAGGGGGAACTAGTAACCCTCTCGGAGCAAAGCCTACTTCCTCGAATGCGGGCATCCGAGCGCCGGTGTTAGTGGGAAGTCCTTCAGTTAAGTGCTAGGGCTTTTAATTTGAACCCCCAGCCCGTGACTGAGGGTCAAGGCCTCCCTCGGAAAGATGCTGCAAGTGGGAAACAGGACCCGAGTCTGCGCCCTGCGTGGGTCCCAGGCTTCAGTGTGACCTTGGGGGCACATCCTCTCTTTATGTGACTTGAGGAAGGGGGTTTGAGGCCACGGGGATGGTATGAACCATGTGCCTAGGGATGGGACCAGAGAGATCAAATTGGGACAGGTGAACCAAGTGGAAGGAGACATGGAGTTCACCTCTCCACAATAGTAAGAAAACGGTGCTTTGAAGGGCTCCCAGAAAAAGCAGTCTGGTCCAGAAGTCACTGTGAGAGCTGACCTTTTAGTGGCTGAGATGAGACACGGACATGGGGGAGAGATGATAGCTATTTGCAATTTAAGACTCCTCTGTAAACTGATGTAAACCTGAACAAAAACTAGATTGAGAGAATAACATTGGTGCAATGCCAGGATGAGGACTGCAGTTTAGAGGTGGATTTGGACATGGTATGATGACACAAAAGTTTTCTTTTGAGCACCCCTTATACCCTAGGCTCTGAGAGGGAGCAGAGGCTAATCAGACACAAACATTGCTCCCAGGGAACTTACAGTCTCTAATGGAGATAAGACAGTGACACAAATAACTGAAATACAAGATAGGAAAGGCATTCACTGCTGTGGGAGGTCAGGAGGATGGGTCAGGGAAGAAATGGAGGCAAGGGATATGATGAAGCAGGGTCTGAGGGCATGATAGAGGAATGCTAAGAGTCAAGAGAGAAGAAAGTGATTTGGGAGCTGTCAGATATCATGGAAACCAAGGAGGCATCTGCGGCTGGTCCTCAGGAGGAGCAGCAGAATCTCTGTGGAGGGGTGGCTTGGCAGGACCCTTCCCTGCTTCAGCTGGCCCCACTGCCGCAACCCTTCTCTGCTGTCCTGGCCCCGGCCCCCCCAGTATCCTAGTAGCTTTTTCTGATGGATTAGTACCCTTCACTTCTTAGCTTTTCAGTTCCTTGTTCCTTTTCCATCCTAATTAGAAACCGACCAGAGGGCAAAGTTTTGGAGACAGTTGGTGTGTTCGAGGTGCCAAAACAGAATGGAAAATATGAGACTGGACAGGTGAGTGCTGGGTGGCATCATCTTTTGTTTTCAGGGTGTGCTCTGCTTCTGAAAGGGTGAAATTTGGCCACAGGCCTGAACATTATGATTTTCTGCCTTGGTGTTTGGTGCCAGACCAGAATCAAAAGTTTTGTTGTTGTTGTTGTTAAGATGGTTTTTTGTTCCTGTTTTCCTGAATTTGAATGCACTTCATGTGTCATCGGTTTTTGTTTCCAAGTTAGTGTGGACAGAGATGGTTTGAACTATATTGAGAAGAAAGTCCTATTGCTAAAGAGTCATCTAACATAGTGGTTGGTGAGAAGCCAGTGGAGGGCCTGCTTTTTGATGCTTTGTTCTAGTTGAATTGAGTGCAGTGAATTAAGCTCTGGGTGTGAGGCTCTTTTTCTGAGTCAGTTTTATGCCAGATCTACTGAGATAGATTTAGGCCTCTTTTAGATAAGGAGGACTTTTTGTTTATTCAGCTTTTTTCCCCTGTATGCCTACAATAGAGTGGGCTTTATGCATTGGTATTAAATCAGAAAGCAGTTCCTTCATGGAGTTGACAGTCTAAGAAAAGAATTACAGTATGCACGTGGTTCACAGCTGTACACCGTGCTAAGTGGAAGGGAGGGAAGGGAAGGCTTCCTTGAGGCCTCGGCTATGGCCTGATGGCTCAGTAGAAGTCAGCCAGGTAAAGGGACAGTAAACGTGCTCCACAGTTGGTCTGGGTGGATCTCAGAGTCCAAGGGAAAGAATAGCAAGACCTTGTGCTGGAATTGCCACCACCTGTGCCACTTAGTGGTCTGGGCGCCACCTGGATGTACCTGCTTGACTGCAGACTCACTGAAGCCTCTCTTCTCCCAGCTTTTCCTTCACAGTGTTTTTGGCTACCGAGGTGTCGTCCTGTTTCCCTGGCAGGCCAGACTTTATGACCGGGATGTGGCTTCTGCAGCCCCAGAAAAGTGAGTTTCCCTCTCATTGTGCCTCGCAGTATCCTATGGAGGAGGCCTGACCCATGGTAGACATACGTAATTGGAGTCCCAGCGGTCAAGACAGCATCCTTCTGGACCTTAGGAACAGTCCCAAAACACTCCCTTGACACTGATGCCCATGGAGACAAAAGTGCTGAGTTCTGAGTCTTAAGTCAAAGGGTCCCTTCGGACCTCCCCAGGATGCTCACCCCAGGCATTCTTAGTTTGCATTATAAGTACCCTAGAGGGCATTTGGGGAACTAGGCTTCTTGATTTCTTGATTGTTCAGTTAGAATCTTTCTCCTCATCTCTTACCATCACTAGAGTACTTTAAAAAAAGAAAAGGCCCAGCTCCATTAAGTGATCACAGAGAGCCCCTGGGATGTGAGAAGAGTGGGGTGCTCTGGGCTCCAGGGACTGAAGCAGCAGTATGATTTTCTCAGCTTGGACCCTTTTTTAAAGAGGCATCCAGAAAGTAAGATAAACGATGACTCTTCACCACACTCCATTGCTTGCTCCTGACTGGGGAGCGTCGGGCCAGGGCATGCTGAACATCTGCCCAGCTGCTGCTAAGCCCCTTCAGTTCAGGCACTGGTCTGTTTGGTGAGGGGGTGGTAGGGAGCTGGGGCAGGCCCCGCTTCTGTTTCTCAGGTTGATCTTCGGCTTTTCCTCCTGCCCCATAGAGCAGAGAACCCTGCCGGCCATGGCTCGAAGGAGGTGAAAGGCAAAACTCACACTTACTACCAGGTGCTGATTGATGCCCGAGACTGTCCACATATAGTAAGTAAGCAAGGTGGCTGTGCCTGGGGTTCTTTTCCATAGGGAAGGCCTGATGGGACTAAGATCCTGATGGGGACTAAGAGAAGGAGAGGGATCCAACAGTTCCATACTGCACTGGGCCCCAAGTCCTCAGGACTGGATAGTGACCGAGCAAACCTATGACTTGCTTCTTGCCTTAGTCTCAGAGATCTCAGACAGAAGCTGTGACTTTCTTGGCTAATCACGACGACAGCCGGGCCCTCTATGCCATCCCAGGTGAGTTATGACCGTCTGAGTGGTGCCCATCGGTGAGGGGTCTGGTGTGTCTCAGGAAGAGAATTCCAGTGCCTTTCTGCTGTCCTTGAATCTGCTTTGGAGGGTGTGTAGATGCTGAGAGCCTTGGTGCGAGGGTTGTCCCACCCTGGGACAAGGCCCAGAAATTGAGTTTCTTTTCAGCCCCACTCTTCCCCATTCCTCCATGAGTTTTCTGTCTCTCTCTCTCTGCCAGGCCTGGATTATGTCAGCCATGAAGACATCCTCCCCTACACCTCCACTGATCAGGTTCCTATCCAGCATGAGCTCTTTGAAAGATTTCTTCTGTATGACCAGACAAAAGGTACCCTCTGTCATAAAGGGAAGCTGGAATGGGAGGGCCCTTTCTTCAAAGACAGTGTCACAGAAGCAGTTTCAGAGCTGTTTCTACAACTTGATTTAACCTCCCTTTAGACCTGTCAGGTAGATGGCTCAGGGATGATGAGAGCAACTCAAGGTTGCTAGGTAGTGGCAGAGTGAGATCTGAGAGCCAGGGCTCCTAACTCCCAGGCCACTTCTCTTCCCCTGACGTCATATTCCTCCTTGGGGCTTATTCTTGGTAGGCAGCCCTGTGCCTTCTTCCAGCCTGTGCTGCTTTTGCTCACGTGTCTTATATACCTTGACCATCACTGGGAAGGATTTTATAAGAGGAACAGTTGGCCGCTGGCCTGGTCTAACCAGTCATTTCTTGCCCCAGCACCCCCTTTTGTGGCTCGGGAGACACTACGGGCCTGGCAGGAGAAGAATCACCCCTGGCTGGAGCTCTCTGATGTCCACCGGGAAACAACGGAGAATATCCGTGTCACCGTTATCCCCTTCTACATGGGCATGAGGGTAGGTGCCGAGCCTTGATACCTTCCCTCAGGGCCGGGCCCCCAGGTTCTGTGTGGTGTCCCCACATTTAAACCATGTGCCTGAGGTTCTGGTTTCCAGTGCTGCATGTATTGGTTGGGGTCGAGCACCCTCTTGGCAAGAGCTGACACCAAGACCTAGAGCAAAGAAACTCTCAGATCCCAGGAAGGAGGCCTCCAGGTTGACTCTCTCCTCTTCTGGCTCAAAGGGAGCCATGATTATGAAGAACATACACATACTTATTTAAATCACCATAGGTTCCTCTTCCCACATTTTATAAATTTATTGAGCTGTTTCTTGCTTGGCTGTAACCTGGGTCTTAGGGAGACAAAACTGAAAGACTGTACCTGCCTTTCAGGAGCTCACGATAGTGGGGGAGGCCAGCCTACAGCTTTCCAAGTGTTGTTATCTTGCTGGGATGTGGGAAGGCAGAGGAGAAGACAGCAGCCTGGGCAGCAGTGGTGGGTGAAGGGGCAGCGTCTGATGGGGAGAGTGGTGAGAGGGAAGGGCCCTCTCCTCTGTTTTCTGTTCTCATCCAGCTCTGTGATCTTGATAGGATGAGGAGGAAGGAGGCCAGGGAAGGGCCCAGGGAGCCTGCCTCCCTCTGGGCATGTTGGCCATAGTTAGCACGTCATCAAGATACTTGTGGCTTTGTCCTGTCTTTGCATCCGTCCTGGAATACATCTGCTCCACTGGAGAGATGTTGATTGGAATTTCTGCCCTTGGGGACTGAAATTCTTTGTGTTTGTTTTTCCCTAGGAAGCCCAGAATTCCCACGTCTACTGGGTGAGTGTCTAATCTCGGGCGGAGGGGAGCTCCGGAGGCGTGCCTGTGGGGGCAGGTTGGGAGGTGGGGGCTTTACCTCTGGGGTGGGAGATGAGACCCGTGCAGTGCAGGTACTGGCCTTTGTTGCCCTTTGCTCTCAGAATCCCCGGGGGGCGAGCCCAGGCTCTGTTCCTTCTCAGACATGAAGTCTCTCCCCTGCTCCCACAGTGGCGCTATTGCATCCGCTTGGAGAACCTCGACAGTGACGTGGTTCAGCTCCGGGAGCGACACTGGAGGATATTCAGTCTGTCCGGCACCTTGGAGACAGTGCGAGGCCGAGGGGTTGTGGGCAGGGTGAGCATCTTTGGGCTGATGATCTTGGTTTCTGGTCTCACCCAGCAGGCCTGGGAGCTTAAGGCATGGTCGCCTCCTCTGTGGTTAGGGACGGGCTCAGTGTATGAAAGCACAGGACTGTTGAGAGTGAGAAAGCTCACTGTGAGGGAGGCGTCTTATAACCCATTTCACAGATGGTGACACTGAGACTGTTATGTAACTAGCCCATGGTTCTTATAACTCATAGCAGCAGGTCCTGGATTTGGAGCCAAGTAAGTGACATTGGTGGCCACCCTGTTTAAAAATCTGAATTGGGAAGCCTTTGGGTGTGGCACACAGCCCCCACCACTCCCAGTTGCCCTTCCTCTGCCTCTTCACACACGTACATCCTCTGGTGGCCCTTGAAGAGATCTGATTTTGCAATTCCTGCACTACCCCACCCACTCTCCTGAGAAATAAAGGCAAGAGAAGGCCACATTCAGTAAGCAGTTATACACGTTAGCAGGGACTTGGGGAGGCAGCGTGGGATAGAAAGAACAGGGCTTTGGAGCTCATCTCTTTTCAGATGCCCACTGTGTTGTTTACTTGCTGCATAACTTTGGCCAGGTTATTTAACCAGAATCTCAGTTTTTTAGGATAACATCTATTACCTTATGATTACCAGGACTTAAGTTAGCAGGTGTTTGCTGATCATAAGGCACTTAGTGAATGGACTCTGAAAGGGATATTTGCAGAGATCTTGGCATCTTTGTCTGGAAACCTCAGATGTTTAGTCTGAGATTATCTTCCCCAGGGCCAGAGTAAAAGGCCCAGGTTAATGGTGGTGCTGTGAGAGGAGGTGCTGGCTGGCCGTTACGGTGGGAGGCATGAGAGGGCATCTGGTCCTGACTCGGTGATGGTCAGCATGTGGCCCTGGGGTACAGGGAGCTTGTCTGGTCTGACCTATTTTGCCTGAACCCTCATAGGAACCAGTGTTATCCAAGGAGCAGCCCGCCTTCCAGTACAGCAGCCACGTCTCCCTGCAGGCCTCCAGTGGGCACATGTGGTGAGTTAAGTGGGTGTGGGGGCAGCTTAGGTCCATGGACACTGCGGGTCAGAAAGTAAGAGCTCATAGCATGCAGTTCACTCTGGACCCAGTGAAGTCCTGAGGTGGAGCTGTATCTGCCGTTCACTGTTGTGTGAGTCTTGCCTGATTCATGACTTTCCCAGTTCTCTGTGATTTTGTGGAATGAGAGTGTGTGTGCGTGCATGTGTGCGTGCGTGCATGCGTGCTCAGTTGCTCAGTCATGTCTAATTGCAGTTCCATGGACTATACCCTGACAGGCTCTTCTGTCCATAGAATTTTCCAGGCAAGAATACTGGAGATTTCTTTCTCCAGGGGATATTCCCCAGTCAAGGATCAAACTGTGTCTCTTGCATCTCCTGCATTGGCAGGCGGATTCTTTACCACTGTGCCATCTGGGAAGGCCCCTGTGGGATGAGGACTTAGGTCAAAGCGGTCTGGTGACTTTTTGCTACAGAGCTGCCGATGAGTTGGTTTTTTCCCTTGGTGTTTCACTCTGTATCCTGAAAGCATAGTTGGGTGGCTTATGCAGGGTGCATCGAAGGGCTGAATTCAGGACAACTTCATTTCTTCTTTTCATGGAGGGCCAGGATGGCTTGGGCCCCTGGATCAGTGTTACCCTGGCATGAGCCAGGCAGAAGAGCCCGGGCCTGCTTTATTCTGCCTCAGTTGTGGTGCTGAGGGCACAGGGCTCTCCAGACCTCTAAACCAGTTTCTCTCTGACTCCCAGGGGCACTTTCCGCTTCGAGAGGCCTGATGGTTCCCACTTTGACGTCCGGATCCCTCCCTTCTCCCTGGAAAGCAATAAAGACGAGAAGACACCGCCCTCAGGCCTTCACTGGTAGGCCAGCAGAGCCCCTGAGCACCCAGGCTCCGCCCCAAACAACAGTTCACATCCCATGAGAGTTGCTGCAGAACTCTGTAATGGCCACAGTGGGTATCTTAATCGTTTGTGCCATTTGATTGCGGGGTTCTTACTTTGGCGGGTGGATTATAACTCTTTTCCAGAAGACCCATGTGGGCCTCCTCCAAGGCTGGCCTTCCCCGTAAGCCCTGCCTACGATGTGTTCCAGTAAACCTTTCCATCAGGAGCTCTTGTGTTCAGCTGCCTTAGGTGTGGGGGTCCCCTAGCCTGTCACACAGTTGTTCAGAATGTGAGTTTTGGGCAATAAACCAGTGTACGCTTGGCCACCCTTCCCATCTCTGCCCCCCGGGGTCTTAGGCTCCTTTTCTGACCTGGCGGGGCCCCTTGGTTACTGTCCTTAACTGCCCTTCCAGGAAGCTGCCCCTTCAGAGCTAGGGTCTCCATGGTGGGGCAGGGGTTTGCCTGATGTCTCCCAGGTCACTCAGCCAGTGAGGCGGGGGATGGACTGGACTCTGTTTTCTTTATCCTCTGCCAAGTGCAGAGCTGGAGGGCAGCAGCAAGGTCAAAGGAGTGAGGCAAGCCTGTTGGGTTTCCTGGAGCAGTGGGCCTGCCAGCCACGGGCACCAGTCTGTCAGGCCTCCAGTTCAGAAGTGCAGAAACTCTGCCAGGGAGCGTTAGGTATGGACAGTGACTAAGCCAAGCTACTTTCTGAGCTTCTTGAAGATCTCCAAGAGCCAGAGATAAAAATGTGCTGCATTTTTGCCCTGATTCTTAGGATTCTTGCTTGCTCCCTGACTACCGTAGTGATTGTTAAAGAGGTCGTTTTCTTGAGTTAATATTAAATTTCAGTTCCAGCCCTTTATAGTGTTGTCCTTAATCCTCCACCTTAGCTCAGCTGGCAAAGAATCCACCTGCAATGCAGGAGACCCTGGTACAATTCCTGGGTCGGGAAGATCTGCTGAAGAAGGGATAGGCTACCCACTCCGGTATTCTTGGGCTTCCCTTGTGGCTCAGCTGGTAAAGAATCCACCTGCTATACGGGAGACCTGGGTTCGATCCCTGGGTTGGGAAGATCCCCTAGAGAAGGGAAAGGCTACCCACTCCAGTATTCTGGCCTGGAGAATTCCATGGACTGTATAGTCTGTGGGGTCGTAAAAAGTCAGACATGACTGACTGAGTTCCACTAATCCTCCACCAGGGGGAGCCTGGGTTGCAGGGCAACTGAGTGCAATGGGGCATAGGCCCCAGTGAGAATGTAGTCAGGTGGTGAACAGAAATACATGAATTATGTCCACACAGCAGTGAGTGACCAAGCTCTACTCCCTGTAAGCATGGCTCTGAACCACTGCAGTGTAACACAGTTTTATTAGAAATTAGTGTTTGTTTCCATCACCTATGCTGAGCAACAGAGAATTGTAGTTACATGATAAAAGAAGTTCTTTCATGCCAGGACCTGTGCCATCCTTCAGCAGACCCTGGTCAGGTAAGAGATCAGAACCTAATAATGCTGGGCCATGTGATTAACAGCAGGCTTCCAGTTTTCTTAGAAACTGACAAGGTTTAGCCTTCATCCACACTTTTTGTGTACATTCCCCAGGGCTGCTCAGAATTGAAAAATTCACACAGCCAAGAGCTGTTTTCTGAATGGGGTTGGGAAACTCAAAATTCCCCAAACCCTTACAACACAGTCTGATTTTAAAAGCTAAGATGACGTCAGTGAGTTCAATGTTAGTATTTTAAAATCAAAGAGATATTTTCAACCGGAGGAGATAAGTGCCCAGAGTCCCAGACTGTTGTGCTGTCTCAGAAAGAAAAGACTGCTCACCACTGAGACAGCTGAGGATCTCAAAGTCCCAGCAGTGAAGAGGCCCAGGGACTGGGGAGGTTAAGGGACAAGCATTAAAATACCTCAGTGGGGAGCTGGGACTTTGAGTATTAAAGGGCTTCGGGAAGGCAGCTGAGGAAACAGACTGGTGGCCTCAAGCAGAAGCATTCCAGTTGCTGTGGGAAACCCAGAGTTGGAATCTGGCCAAAGAAATGGATTTGTCTTCATCTTGTTACTCCAGTGAAGGCTTGAAGAACCGTTTATAGCTGACCATCAAGGTGCCTCACCTGAAAGTCTTTATGCATTCAAGAATATGACTAGCGTAAAATGCCTGATTAGAGTCACCTTTCTCTTGCCCTAGCACAGGTCTTTGTGTCTACTAACCCCGGCCTGGCATTTGCCCATAGGCTCAACTATAAGCAGCCACTTAGCTATAGTCATAGTAGTCAAGAGACATGAACTTGATCAGCTATGTCCTTTCCTGACTGAGTGGGTACTGCTGAGTGCAATGCTGGTTTGTTAGGTTGGCTGAACAGCTCCCTCCTGGTGGCATTCCTTTAGAAAAGAATTCAGATAAGCAGCTGCCCGCGGGCCAAGCCAAACAGAAGGGAATGAAAACTGAAGCCATGAAGAGGAACTTGCACCCTTACCCAAGGGTGCGGCATCTCTAGAGCCAAATTTACCCAGCAAGAAAGAAACGAAGAACCCTTTCAAGGCTCTTAGGCTACACACATCCTTCTGTGTTCAGGGACTCACCACTGGGCAGAACCACCATCCCCAAAACCAAGAGCATGGATGGGGGCGGGGGGATGGATGACCAAGCATAACCACCTCAGCGGGGCCCCCGGGGAATGCGGGGCTGTGTTTGCTGTCCTTGGATGATGGGCAGGTGGGTGTGGGGCCCATGGGCTCCAGCCTTCCTGCTGCAGCTCCTGCCCCCCGCCACCGCAACGGCCCTCTGGGCTTACAGTAAGTGAGGACAGCTTGTCTCAGAGCCAAGGGCGAGAGAATCAAAGAGAACAGTCATGTAAGACCCTAAGAGTCAGTGCTTATGTGACTCTGAAGATGCGGGGGTAAACTATCCTTTCTTATAGGGGTGTTATTAGGACCACAGGTCCTAACTTACACAAACTCACCCCGTCAGTGCTCTTTGGGTTGGCTGCTTGGCCACTGTGGCAAAGCTAGAGCTGGTCAGTTTTTTTATTGCTTCTTTCCCCTCCCTTAGATTGACTCTACAGGGAAAGGGGAATTAGATCAGAAGATGACGTGGGTCAGGGCAGATTACAAATCTCCTGAATAAAAGTACAAAGTGCTTTAAAGAAACAGATCCCAAAGGTATCAAAAGGGCCAAGGGTTCTGCTTTACCGTGGATCTTGGAACCCTGGAGTGGTAGCAGAGATACCCAGTCCCCTCATTATTCAACTAAAACTAAAAACTAATCATTTCCTAGATTATTTGTTAAAAACGTAACTCATCAAGCCTGTGCTTAGGAAAAAAGGAGCCCCACCTCCTGTAAGAAACTGGGCCTCCACAGCACCAGAAGCCACCTTCCTCAGAGAGACTCGGTCCCCGTGGGCCTCCCCTGAGGCCTAAAGTAGCCTTCAGCAGAGCAAAGGCTCGCTCAGCCAAGGGCAGAGGGGAATGCTCCTAGTGGGAGGTGGATGGGTCCATTCAGCCCACGGGCAGAAAGGGAGGAGCTGAGCAAACGGGCCAGTCCTCCTGAAGTGCTTAGGGAGCTGGGCAGAGAAACACGAGCCCTCCGCTGCTCAGGCCCTCTGACCTCCCAGGCAGGTCCTGTCGTGCCTCTGGGTGCTGGGGCAGAGACCCAGCCAGCAGCAGAGTGGGGCGGTCGAGGGGGCAGGGCTCCACAAGAGGGGCGATGGGGCGTCCCGTGCCTTGACTCCAGGAGGGTCTCGTCAGTCGCGATGGGAGGATTGGTGGCCGAGCTGCCGGTCATCGTAAGTGCTGTAGCGCTTGACGTGGATGCGGCGGACACGGTCCCGCAGTTCCAGGGTTTCCTCATCTTCACTGGGGGAAGCCTGGCTGCGGTTCCGGCTTGTGGCCTCCAAGAGGGAGTTGTCAGGGACTCGGGGGGTCTCATAGAGTAAGACGTTGAGTGTCTCCTCATAGATTCGGGCCTCTGGGAATTCCACCTGGGACGAGAAAACAGCATGAGGTTTCATCCCAAAGAGGGTACAGCACGTCAGGGCCCTTGGCCCTGCTAACTCCATGAGGCCTCCAGAAGTCTCTCAAGAGACTTGACTTTCTGTCTTGCGAGGGCGGGCGGAGGTCTTCCTCTGAAGGAGGCATGAGGAGATGTATTCTATGGACATAAAGATGCAGAAGACTAGTACCCTGCCCCACCCAATCCCAGAACAGTGGACTAGTATGTGGTGAGGTCAGGGCCTTAGCTCTGTGGTCAGGCCTAGGTACAAACACAGCTCCCCCAGTTACTAGCTGTGGGGTCTCAGATTTAACTTTGTGGTGCCTAAGTTTCCAAATGTTAACACTGACCTCAGAGACTGTTGTGAATGTTATATGAAGATTGTCAAGTGTTGAGCAGAGAGCTGGGCACACAGAAAACAAAAAAACCTACTTGCTTTGAGCCCTTCACATGCACACAGCTCTCCCCCGAGACAAGCTGCCCTTCCACCCTAGCAGTCTGTCGTCTCCTAAACACGGGGGGCAGCTGTTCTCCAGGAGGCACCGTCTGCTGGCAGCCTGGGGAGAGTTAGTTGGGTTTGTTGTGCACGTGCGCTCAGTCATGTCCGATTCCTTGCGACCCCATGGCTGCAGCCCAGCAGGCTCCTGTGTGCATGGGATTCTCTAGGCAAGAATATTGGAGTGGGTTGCCATTTCCTCCTCTAGGGGATCTTCCCAACCCAGGGATCGGACTTGCATCACTTGTGTCTCCTGTATTGCCACTGGTGCCATCTGGGAAGCCTGAAGATCTTTATATATTTATATATATATGTGTGTGTATATATATAGAATATATGTATATATATATAATATATATGTGTGTGTATATGTAGAATTAAATTTCTAACAGCCCTAGTCTCCGTTTTACAGATTATAAAAATTGAATTTATTATCTCCTATCAAATCCCTTGTGCCTGGCAGTGTGCTGTCACTGCAGAGGCAAGCTGACTGACCAGGAATGCCCAACCACCAAGGGCTAGAGCTATTTCTGCTGCCCTGCACTGCTTCTCCTCAGAACTGTCTCATTTTCATAACAGTTCTGTTAAATTCATACTTTCATTCTCAGATCTTCAAATGAGGAAACTGAGGCCCAGAAGGTCTAAATGTCCTATCCAAATGTCTTACCAGACCAGAATTCCGATCTGAATTGGGCCAACTGCAGTTACCCCGCTGGTCAACAGGCCTGCCTCTCAGCTGACCAGAGCAGAATTCTGTGCATTCCCTAAACTCCCTGCATTGGCTTTTGTCCTTGAGCAACACCACTGCGGTGGGTGTGGGAAACACAGCAGGATGCGCGCCGGGCAGTGAAAGGGTCAGCCGCACGCAGGCAGGCGGAAGCCCCGTACCTTGGTCTGCTTCTTCTCGGTGGCATACACGATGGAGGTGCAGCACACCTCTGCCAGCTTCCGACCCTGCCCATAGAAGGACCAGCAGCAGATCTCATCGCCAATGACGTCCTTGATGAAGAGCACGCGACCGTTGAAGCGCAGGGAGAGCTTGTCGAACAGCTCAATGTTTTTCAGCAGGTGGTCATCAGAGTTGCTGAAAAACCGGTGAGAACCCACCGGCCTGGGAGTGAGATCCCAGCACAGGGGTGGTGCAGGCTGGGCTCTCCCCTGCCCTCCCCTCCCCCATCGTGCTCACAAAATGAGGGAAAGTCAGGACGCCAGAGGGATGGTGAGAAAGGGTCATGGGCTCCCCTGTGAATCTGGGGGCCTCTGAGGGGAAGGAGGTAAGTTGGACTTAAGTTACAACAGAGAGAGCTGAGGGAGAGCCTCCTCTCAGCAGGCCCAAAAAGAAGGAGGCTGACTGCCATCTTAACAGGAGGAGGAGGACCTGTTGAGATGGCAGTCGGCCTCCTTCCCTTGCTGCAGGGGTGACAGGAATCACTGAGGGCCTGCAGCCTCCTGCCTGTACCTAGCTATGGCCTGTTGAGAGGACACTGGGGGACGAGGAGGCCACTGGCCCGGATGCAAAGAACAAGGGCTGTCTCAAGAGGAGTTCCAGCCTCTTGGCCTCCCAGCCCTGTAAGAGAATGTGGGGGAAACCCCTGGCCCGCTGCCGGACACGTGTTCAGTTACATGTTCATGTTCAGTCTTGTCTCCATCCCGGCCAGGGCCCTGCACTGGGTTCCAAATGCCTTGGCCCTGATTCCCCTTCTGCTCTCTTCTCCCAAAACCCAGACTTATGCCAACTGTGCCAGGCGTGCAGGTGGCTTCCCTTGAGTCTGCTGCCCAGTTTGTCCACTCAGCCCTTCCAGCTGCTTCTCCAGCCCTTCCCTGGGCATCATCCCCCACCCTTGCCAGGGTGCCCCCCTACCTGGTGTAGGAATACTTGTTGTTGCTCCTGTTGTACAGCAGCTTCACAACGGGCTGTGAGGGGAGAGAAGGTGAGGGCCAGGGACCTGGCACCCCCTGCCTGCCGCCCCTGGCGACCCCTTGGAGGTCCCAGCCTACCCTGGTGGAGGATTCGATGAGCCTTTCCTCTTCCTTCAGGGAAGTGATGATGGGGATGTTGCACACAGGCTGGTAGGAGTCCTTCTTGTCCTGAGTGACAAACAGCAAACAATCTTTTTCTTCCAGATCTTCTGTTTGCCAGGCTTTTCCCAGGAGCTGTCAGAGCCCCTCTGCCATGGCTACCCCCTGCTTGTTGAGGCATCAGATAGAGACAGGAGGCCCCTGGCAGAAGAAACTGCCAACTGGCAAGCAGATCCCCACTTTCAGAAATCTAAACTCCAGATACCTAGGCATATAAACTAGAAGCAGGGTCTAGTCACTCCACCTGAGTCTGTCACCTTATAAACTGACTGGCTGCCAGCTTGCTGGGGCTTCCCTTGTGGCTCAGCTGGTAAAGAATCCGCCTGCAATGTGGGAGACCTGGGTTTGATCCCTGAGTTGGGAAGATACCCTGGAGAAGGGAAAGGCTACCCACTCCAGTATTCTGACCTGGAGAATTCCATGGACTGTACAGTCCATGAGGTCACAAAGAATCAGACACAACTGAGTGACTTTCACTCACTTTGCCAGCTTGCTTGGCCTGGGCAACATGGTGTGTCTAACTAGGTTTGGACTCATCTCATACGTGCCATGTGGTCTTCCAGGAACTGCACCCTACGTCCCTGAAGGAGGGAGCCAACCCCGCCCTCATCAACCCGCCCTGCCTCTGCCTCCGCACCTGCAGGGCAGACTGGCACATGTTCACCAGCCCCTGAATGAGGTAATATTTTGCTTCAGCCATCAATTCCTTGATCTCTTGCCGGTTTTGAGGGAGGACGATTGTGTCGTCTCGGAGGTAATTCAGAATGGTGCCAAAGTGCTTCCCGCATCGGTCTATGAGGATCCAGCCTAGGGATTCAGACAGGCCCCCGAGGGTTACTGTTTGTCTCCAGGTACCTCAGGGCAGACAGCAGGCAAAAGCCACCTGGCGAGCCTGGTGGCAGGTGATAAGGAGCACAGAGCCCACAGCACAGGGTAACAGGAGGAACCTCTGGCTCTGAGGCCCATGGCTGCTCTTCACCCCTCCTCCCCAAAACCAAGATGACACAGGCCCTCCAGGCCCACCTCCTGGCAACATGGAAACCACCCAGCCCTGCCTGCTTTCTGCCCACTGCTCAGGCACTCTGGTGATGGTTCTTATGAGAATCTAGTCCTGTGTGAACATTTAAAAAGTACAGCTCTTCTCCCTGAAAAATATGTACACACACAACATTCCATGTACAGTTTCAGAGATTTCTGAAGCTGCACAAGAACTCCAGGTGAAGGAGTCCCATACTAGATGAAGAAGAAAAATGAATCTAGATTCCAGATCTGCCAGGCTTAGGCCGTGCTCTGAGGTCACTTCCTTCTCCCACCTCCCATCCCCATCCCGCCAAACAAGCCCCCGCGCCTCACCTTCTTTGTCAGTCAGCACCTCCATGCGCCCACTGAACATGGCCTTGAGCATGGTGTCGTGCCGGGTTAGTGCCCGCACAGTGGTGTAGTACAGGGAACCGCCCACATTGAGCTGGACGTATTTGTTGCCCAGGCCTCCTCCCTTGAAGCCGCTGAGCTTGGGCTTGGCCCCCGAGGCTGGGCACAGACAGGTATCCCCTGACATCTCCCGCTGCAAGTAGATCACCACACGGCAGGAAGTTGGCTTGGAAGGCTCCGCCGTGGTGGAAGGGTCACGAGTGAGTGGCCAGTGGAGGCCAGAGCCTCATACTCTCAGCGCTGTGAGCAGGACATGGGAGAGAAGACAGGAGTCAGTGGAGGAGAGCCCGCAGCTGGGAGGGGACAGGAAGACAAACACTGACCAGCCAGTCATTCTCTCCTTCTGAGCCCAAGACTCCCTGACAAGCTGAGCCTTAGGCAACGACAAAAAAGACATTCCTGATGTTCTTCATGGTACCAGTTACCAGGTCTGAGAGCACAGTTTTCCAGAACCCAGTGCTGGTCACCTCATCAGTCTCCCTGAGACTTGGCCCACCTCTGGGTGACAAAGAGGTCAAGCAAACTCTTGGAGCTAATCAGAGAGAGCTCCAGGAATAGACCAGGCAGAGCAGAAGTCCTCACCCTGGGGATCCACCAGTTAGACTCCAGCTGTTTTCCTCTCGAGGTTCCCAGGATCCAAGATTTCCAGCCAAACCTACTGGGAATCTAGCCAGCTTAGGAGTTTCCCAGGAGTCCAAGGGACAGGATGCACTTCCTTTCTAATGACTCCAGGCTCGGGGCAGCCTGCACCAGTGCTTCCTTTGAGCACCACCCAGAGTCTGGCTTCACGAAGGCAAGTAACAACAACTTCAGGAGAACACAGATTGAGCTAGGCTGGAGGGAGCTGGCCAGTGTTCCTGGCAGAGGTTATCCTGGTTCCCACTGAGGTTTCCTGACCTTCCTCTTTTTTGGCATCAGCCCTGCCCTGAGTTCCTGAAATTGTCACCATTTTTCAGGCTAGAACAACTACAGGATGGCTATTTTTGCTGCTTTTTTCCTGAGAGGGGACCCAGCCCTATCTCCTCCTCTCTTCCCGCCCAACAAGAATGGGGAAAAAGAACCAGATGATCAGTCTAAGAACAGTTAGGTAATTTGGAAACTGAAACACTGACAGGAGTTTACAGGACGGAGAAGCAAGGAAAGCAGATGAAGACATAGTCAGACCACCCCTTGTGATCTAGATTCTACATGTTTTGGCTATCTAAAGAACTGCTAGAATTCATTCACTGCGAGAAAACAGAAAGCCAACATTCTCTGCATGTTTACTCTGTTCCAGGTACTATTCGCATATGTATCATCACTTCATTTAACTCCTTTGTCAATAAAATATTGAGTGCCTACCAAGTTAAGCAGGAAGAAGAGATGAAATGATACTGTCCTTGACTTCAGGAATTCAAAAAAAGTGAATATTCTTGTTCATTAACAAGAATAAAAATAATAAGAGTATTTATCGTGTCCCTGCTTTGTGCCAGGTGCTGGGGATACAGATGAGAACAAAAGAGTCAGTCCCGTGAAGCTAACCTCATAGTGGGAAGACACATACAACAAGAAAATGAAAAAATGAGGCAATTTCAGAAGTGAAAAACGTACTTAATAAGGCGAGTGACTAGGAAGAGGGACTCATTTAGATGGGGAGCCAGGGTAAGGCTCTTTGGGAAGGTGACATTCCAGCTAAGCTCTTAAGAGCATTCCAGACAGATGGAAGAGTAGGTGCAAAGTTCCTTGGTCAGACGCAAGTTTTAGAAGCAGAAATAAGGCCAAGGTGGCTGGTGCAAAGAAAGAAGGGGGAAGATGGCTGGATGTGAAGTCAGGGAAGGCAGCGGCAGATCATATTGAAGAGTTTGGATTTTATATTAATTGCAGTGAAGATCGACTGTAGGGTTTAGAGCAGGGAAGCGATATGATCTAAGATCACCCTGGCTACTGTGTAGAGAATGGACTCTATGAATGCAAGAGAGCAAGTGTGAAGACCAGAAGTCTAGGCAAGAGACGACGAAGGCTTGGACTACAGTGCTGGTAATGGGAGTCAGAAAAAAAGTGAAGTGACCTCACTTCATCATCATAGCATGCTGAAGTTTACATCATTATCTCCTCTAAGTGTAACCCAGAAGTGCACTGGTTTTCCCACATTTACTACTCCACTCTCCAAACAGTGCTTAAGACAATGCCATGCACATTTGTAAGTATTCGTCAATCTGTTAGACTGAAACTGTCCCCGAAAAGATTTAAGTGGGTCCCCGGTGGCGCCAGTGGTAAAGAGTGAAGTGAAAGTGAAGTCGCTCGGTCGTGCCTGACTCTTTGTGACCCCATGGATAGTAGCCTGCACCAACCTCCTCTGTCCATGGGATTTTCAAGGCAAGAGTACTGGAGTGGGTTGCCATTTCCTTCTGCAAACACAGGAAATGCAGGTTCGATCCCTGGATCAGGATCATCCCCTGGAGAAGGAAATGGCAACCTGCTCCAGTGTTCTTGCCCCGGGAAATCCCATGGACAGAGGAGTCTGGGGGGCTACAGCCCCTGCGGTTGCAAAGTTGGACATGACTGAGTGACTGACCGTTCATCCTGGGAAGAATGTCCAAGGAAAGGCCAGGACAGGTGCTGTATGAAGTACTGAACTCCTTTGGTGGTTTGTCCAGTATGGATGAGATGAGCGCCCCGCCCCAGCAGACTGCCCAATCAGTAAGTTAAGCTTGAATGGTATGAGATAACTTTACCAAACTGCCCACCCGGAAGGAATAAATCCACCCCTTAACAGGTTTTAACAAGTTCTCTATGCATTTTGTGTCTAGCCCCAATTTCCCCACGATCAAAGAAAAGGAGCTCACCAAAGGTTAGGCGGCTGCCAACAAAGGAAGACAAATCCAAACTAATCTATTCTTTTCCAACAAAGCAATTGCTTTGAGCCCCTGGATGACGTCAGCTGAGATTCCAGTTGCTCAGATTCCGCCCAGGCCAATAGGTTCCAGGAATCCTGTGGCAGGTGACGCCCCAGAAGGTAATTCCAGTGAAAATGAAGTTTCCACTGAAAGCCTCAGAGCTCTTCCTTCCGGACTTTGTGTGTGGGTATTTGGGGATGCTAGGGGCCTATCTGTGTCACACTAGGCAAAGCGAATGGGAACCTAAGCGGAATAAAGGGCAAACAATCACGGCGGTGTTAGAAGGTGGGGTCCTAAGGAAAGAAGGTCCCAGAAATTCGTCACACCAGGGATGGCGAGGGGAGGAGCCGATCTTGGTCAGAGAGGGCGGATCTAGCAGAAAATCCAAAGTGTAATTCTATTGCTACATCCAAAAGGTGTGGGCAAATTTATCCAGACCCAACCTCTCCATGCCAGTGTAGAGTCTTTCCCAATTCATACCCCTCCTCACTATTGAGAAACAGAGACCGGTTCTGACACCCATCCCCAGGGGAGGATTTGAGCTCTCCACCCCCACCCCCCTTTCGCCGTCCCACGCCTTTTCCCCAAGACCGCGTGGGGCTCTCTTTGCTCAGCCCAGGACCCAACCATCCCTTCCCCTAGGACATGGGCCGGCTAGGCTCTCACCCTCCCCGGTGGCGCCTCTCCTCTCAGCTGGATTGCAAGTCGACACCGTGCCGCCCCCGAACTGTGGCCGCTCGAGCTCCAGCAATCCCGGGCCGAAACTCGCATCCTCCACCCAAGGACTCCGCCCCAAGCCGGCGGGAGCCTGAGACTAGAAGGCAGGGCAGGCCCAGCATCCAATCAGGGCGGAGGGAGGGGCCCCTGAGAGTATTTTGCGCTGAGAGCATAGCTACTTCCGGCAGCCTTTCCGGCGCAAAGGCTCTGGGTCTCGTAGGCAGTTATCCTTCCTCTCAGGCCTCTGTTTCCCAGCAGGCCCTGCGGGCTTGATGGGTCTAAGTGCTTCCGGGGTCGGGAAGTGACGTTGACGTAAACAGGTTCTGTCGCCGTGGCAGCGGCTGAGGCTGCTGGGCAGGGTGTCGGCGGCAGCCGACTGGAGAGAGGCGCTGACTTCCGACGTTAGCCTGGGTCGCCAGCGCTGTCGCTGCTGGGTGAACAGGTAGGCCGTGACCCCGGGTTGGCGGGCTTGGGGCAAGCCCGGGGTGAGATTAGCCTAACAGGCCCGTGCCCCGAGGAAAAGCAATCGCGGGGCGAAAGAAACGTGGTAATTCCGCCAGGCTCTGGGAGCGGTTTTACCCCCGGCTAGGGCCTGGAGCTTTACGCGCTGCTGCTCCCAACTATCTTAGGAGGAAACCGCGGCTCAGATTAAGTTCAAGGAGTTTACGTAGTGAAGACGCGAGCTCCACACCCAGGTCTTCCTAATTTTCCCCACACCCCACGGGTGGAGCCTGTTCGGATCGCCCAGCGTGGTTCCGGGGAGACCCCCGGGGTGGGTTTGGAGGAGAACGCGTCACCCTCTCTTACTGGAGCTCAGTCCGGCTCTTGTGTCCGGTGTTCCTCAGATGCGCGTGTGGTGGGAGTTGGGAGAGAATCCGGTAGTCGGCTTTGAACCCTCTCCGCTTCTTCTCCGGTCTGACCCTTCTCATTCAACTATCCCTTCCAGCCGTGCAGCTGGCTCAGGCCAGGTACGCGGGAATCTTGCCTGACTCTTTTTCACTCCTCCCCAAACCCCTGCCTCAGTCATCCTTTGCTAAGTCCTATCAACTGGACTTACAAAACATCTCAAATCGGAACACTTCTTCAGCTCCAAGCCTTGGTTACTGAAATAGCCTGCTCTGTTTTCACAGTCATTCATACCACATACATTTGCTGAGTGCCAGTTTCTGTGTAGGCATCATGTTAGATGCTAGGGTAACAGCAATGAGCAAGATAGTTGTAGCTCCCTCCTCTTTCTTCCTCCAACCCATTCTCTATCCTGGGTCTTGGTGATCTCTCTAAAGGGCAGATAGTCAGATAGACTATGCCACTCTGCTGAGAATCCACAGGCTGTCGGTTAAACGCTTATGAGAAAATCCAGGCTCGTTACTGCAGCTTTCAGAGCCCTCCGCCATCCAGCACTACCTAGCCTTCCCATCTCACCTCATCCCGTTTCTCTTTATCCCTTGCTCAGCCTTTCAGCCACACTAGCCTCTTGGCTCTTGTTACAGGTTCCATTTCTCATAGCCTCAGCATCTTCACAGGTGCTTTTCCTTCTGCCTAGAAATACCTCCTCCTCCCTTCACTTGACAAACTTCTGGACAGCCTTTAGTTCTCAGCGTGTCACTTTTTCAGAAGACTTTTGTTTGCAGTTTTGGGGGGTAATTTTGTGTCCACATGAATTTTATCCTTCTGCTACAGCTTCATGTAGCACCGTGTGCTTTTCCTCATACTTTTATCATAATTTGTGATTATTTGTTTACTTCCTGCCCAGAGGTCGGGAACTGAAAGCACTGAAGCATTTTCTTCACTACTCTATCCTCGGGACAGTAGATGTTTGTGAATAAATGCAAGCTCTCTGGGAAGGGAGTGTGAATTGAAGCAGCTCTTTGTGCCCTCTGGTTATTTGAAGCAGTTTGTCTGGTTAGTTACTTGTGTGTGTGCTCAATTGTGTCTGACTCTTTTGCGGCCCCTGGACTGTAGCCCGTCAGGCTACTCTGTCCATGGAATTTTCTAGGCAAGAATACTGGAGTGGGTTGCCATTTCCTCCTCGAGGGGATCTTCCCAACCCAGGGATTGAACCTGTGTCTCCTGCATTGGCAGGTGGATTCTTTACCACTCACCTGGTAGGTGCTAAATGCTTAGACAAGCGGTCTTCAACCTTTTAGGCACCAGGGACCAGATTCATGGAAGACAGTTTTCCCATGGTCAGGGGGCAGAGGCAGGGCGGGGGTGATGATTTGGGGATGATTCAAGTGCATTACATTCATTGTGCACTTTATTTCTATTATTATTATATCGGCTCCACCTCAGATCATCAGGCATTAGATCCCGGAGGTTGGGGGCCCCTGACTTAGACTATATGTGTAAATAGGACAAATAGGAAGACAGATCTTTTTAAAAAGCCCAATTACAAGGGAACTCTGGATGATTAAAGTGTTTCAAAAGGAAGATGCTAGTTGACTTACTTGAATGGACTGCAGTGAGACCGAAGGCCCTGGGCCATACACAGCTAGACATGTGTTAGTTGGCCCACACAATGTTGGATGTGGGTTTTGGGTGTGTTTTTTTTTTAACTTAAAATTTTTGAATTAAAGGAGATACTGTTCTTTAAAAGTCAGATTGCATACATAAATCTGGATTTTTGGTCCTCTTGAAAGTCAGTTCTGGCAACAGTGGAACTTGATTCTTTTTAACCCTTGCTCTTTCTGTGGTATACCTACCCTGGCAAGTTGCTTCCAGAGTCACCCCATTCAGAACAGAACTGCCCTAACGTATCGGGAAGGGAAACAGGGGAGGCTGGGGAAGATGAGAGGGAAGGACTGGTGCAGGGCCAGGCTGTGGTAGCCTTTGGAACACTGGGGGTTTCCAAGTTGGTTTAGCAGCCAAGAGCTAGACCTCAGTAGCATTGCCTCCCTTTTTAGACAGGGCATGTGCCCTCTTATTTTTATTTTGTGTGTGTGTTTAAGCCAAAATGAGGGTGAGTTTTCAGTGTTTCCTTCCTAGAATTGAGGCATCCTTTGGACCAGGAATGCGAGGTGGCCTGGGAAGGGAGACGATAACTCTGCTGGTTCTCATCTACAGAAAAAAAAGACAAACATTAGCTTGGCCCACAGGGTATCTCTGCTCTGACTCCACCCGGCTTTCCCTCTCCATCCTCTGTCCTTTCGACTTCTAGTCAGGAATAGGCCCTTCCAGTGGCCTTGTGCTCCTGTCCAGGCTGTTTCCTCTGCTTGGAATGCCTTTCCCTGACCTCCTTACTTGGCATGTTCTCGCTGATATTTCACTCCTTTTTGTGTTTTCTGCTAGAAAGAGACTGACCCAGCTTTGGGTCCCAGTTGAGGCAGGTGTGCCTGTGGCATACATTATGGGTAATATTCTTACCCCTGGCTTCGTGTGTTTTTTTTTTTCCCGTGTTTATTTTTAACCCTAATTTTTAATTCACTCCAATTTTCTCTTTTACTTCATGTTCCAACACTATATTTGAAAAGCTCTTTTATGTCCTTTTGGATACATAACTGGGGATAAAGAAATATGCTTATGGCTCCCAGCTTAGTTCACACATCACTCCCTCACCCCGAGTTAACTGTTCTCTTTTCCTCCAGCTCTTTAGTGATATTTCTGTGAAAGCACGTAACACAGTGTAATTTTGCAGTGTCCGTGTCTGTCTCCCTCCAGCTACACTCTGTGCTCCTCCAGGGCGGGCACCATGTTGCGCGCAGCTTTATCCCCAGCATCTAGCAGTGCTGGCATGTAGTTGGCACTCCAGGAATGTGTGTTGAATGAACGATGCCTGTGACAAGCAACTGGACTTTATTCTTTCCTGACCCTTGCTCCTATGACACACCTCTCCCTGGCTGACCCTGTCAGAGAAACTCTCTTCTCTGGGGAAGCTGGAAGGCAAACAGGTGAGGCTCAGAGAGGCGGAGGCAGAGGGAAGGGGGAGCCTTTGGAACATCTGGGCTTTTGGCCTTGGTGTCCGGGACCAGGAGTGGGGCTGGGCTGGAAGCTGGCTTCTCCTTGAGGGGCTGGGAAGTGACTGGGGACTGGGGCTGGTTTCTTTACAGCCATGGCCAAGGACATCCTGGCTGAAGCAGGGCTGCACTTTGATGAGCTGAACAAGCTGCGGGTGTTGGACCCAGAGGTTACCCAGCAGACCATAGAGCTCAAGGAAGAGTGCAAGGACTTTGTGGACAGTGAGTGTCGTCTGGGGGGACATGGTGCCACACAGCTTTGTGCCTTGCCCCCATCCCGACTGCAGCTCTGGGCCCTGTCCAAATGGAGCTGCTGTCTCCCAGGAGGTTGAACCTGGCCCTCCTGAATTCCCATGTGCCACCCACCTTGTCTGCGTGCCCTTCTGTGCTCTCAGGTAGTCCCAGGACACCAATCAAACACGGTTGTGGAGACAGGAGGATGTTTGTTTAGGTAGGCCATCCCAGGAACCTTCAACTTCAGAACCATGACTTGGGGGTGGGAAACAGAGTTAGGATTTGATTTCTTGGGAGAAATAGTGTTCTCAGTGGCAGACTTTCCATTGTTTGGAGTGAGAGTTGATCACCTGGAGTTTGGAGAGGCAGTTCAAAAGACTCAGTGGTCTTTTTTTTTTTTTTTTTTAAGCTAGTGATAGCCAGGATGCCTCCTGTCCCAGCAGCCAAACAAGCCCAGTAGCAGCAAATATAGAGCAGATGTAGCCAGTATCTGAGCCTTCTGGGGCGTCCATAGGCTCTAGAGAGAGCTTGACTGGCGGAAGGTAGTGGGTCCTCTCACACGTCTTCTGAACACTCTGTGTATGTCGTCCTACCCTCTGGGTCTTAGTTTACTCCTTGGTAACACGGGTTCCACTATACCCAGGGACACTGAACAAATGAGATTAACTCCTTAAATGCTTTGAGCTTTTTATTAGCTCTGGTCACAAGTGGAAAGCCCCCAGTCCCCATCAAGTCAAATCTAGTCTTACCTGCGGCTTGCCAGAGGCAGCGTTCATATCCTGAGGCGGTCCTTTTGTGAGGTCAGTCCTTTGTGCTTCCTGTCATTCCTAGGACAGCAGGATGCAGTCCATCCCGGAGGTGCGCCCATCAGGAGCCTCAGAGCCTGAGCTACAGCTTCTGGCTGGTTCAGTGGGGACTCAAGATCCAAATATACCCCAACCCAGCTCTGGGCTGACGGCCACCCTTCTCTAGTTTCAGATCAAGGCTGTCAGACACCAAATGGCTTTTCACACAAATTAGAAGAGGCGGTTAGCCCTGCCCTCTTGCCACAAGGAAATGCTGAGGGAGAGTGGTAAGGCTGAAAAATAAAACATTTGTTTTTGTTCTTCTTTCCACAAAAGAAATTGGCCAGTTTCAGAAAATAGTTGGTGGCTTAATTGAGCTTGTTGATCAACTTGCAAAGGAAGCAGAAAATGAGAAGATGAAGGTAAGATCAGCAAGTATTTCGTCTAACTTTTGGCCTGGTTCACTAGTCTCTCATCCTTCTGCCCCCCCGCCCCCCGCCCTGCCTTGTTTTTTAATCTGGTTCTTAAAAAAAAAGATTCTGGCTGTGCTGGGTCTTCGTTGCTGCTGTGTGGGCTGCCTAGTTGTGGCGAGCCGGGGCCGCTCTTTGCTGTGGTGAGCGGCCTCTCACTGCGGCGGCTTCTCGTCGCAGAGCACAGGCTCTCAGGTGTGCAGGCTCGGGGCTGTAGCAGCAGCCGCAGTGCGCAGCCTTCGTTGCCCTGTTGCCTGTGGGATCTTCTCGCAGCAGGAACGGAACCCATGTCCCCTGCATTGGCAGGCAGATTCTTAACCACTGCACCATCAAGGAAGTCCCCTTATTTATTTTGGTGTGGAGGGCTAGGTGATGGGGGGTTCTTTTTAAATAAGAATGCCTGTGCAAATATTGAATGATTGTGTTGCATACCTGAAACTAATATATGTCAGTTATACTGCAATTTAAAAATGTCCTGGTCCAGTTAACCGACTGTTGACCTCTTACATGCCAGTATACTGTTTCCTTCAGTCTTCACATCATCACTGATATGATGAGTATGATAGATGGTTTTCCCTAATTTACGACTGAGCAACTGAACTGGACTTACCCTCATTTTATAAATGAAGAAATGAAGGCGCGCAGGGTATAGATGACTTAGCAAAGAACACAAGGCTGAATGGTGCACCAGATGGGCCACTGTGCGCCAGGCCCAGCAGATCCCTAGGTCTGCAGATGCTGAGCTGCCGCTCTGTTCTCACCAGGCACTTTGGGATCAGGAGGTTAAGCCTTCTTCTGACTTACTCCTAAAACTCTGAAGCTCGACCTTTCCCCACTCCATAGCCCCATGGTTCCTTCTCCAGTTGAGGACTTTAAGGAAGTCATGACCTGCTTTGGCAATATCATGTTTTTATAGGCCATTGGTGCTCGGAACTTGCTCAAATCTATAGCAAAACAGAGAGAAGCCCAACAGCAGCAACTTCAGGCACTAATAGCAGAAAAGAAAATGCAGCTTGAAAGGTAAGTTTTGTCATAAAGCAAGTTCTTTACTCAACTGCAATTCTGTTTTTCCTCTTGAATGGTCACCTGTTACCCTTGCTCTTCATCACTGTTATCCCAGGAATAGTGTCTTATCATCCTGATTTGAAGATTTTAAAAATAAAATTAATTTGATGGGAAGAAAGTTTGTTAGTCAGACAGCCTCTCATAGTTTGAGGACACACACACTTGAGTGTCTGGAGCTGGCTGGCTCTCTGCGAGGGAGCTACTCAGAGCTGCAGACTTCTCAGGGGTAGCCCTAGACAGAGCTTTGCCTCATTTCTCCCTCTCTTGCCCTCACTAACTTCATTTTAAACTCACACCATTTCTTGGAATCATCTAAGTCACTTCTGTTCTTCTCTGGAAGAATTAAGTTCATGGTTTATTTCATCCATTTTGAGAGCTTCTAACAATTTTGTTTTTCAGGTATCGGGTTGAATATGAAGCTTTGTGTAAAGTAGAAGCAGAACAAAATGAGTTTATTGACCAATTTATTTTTCAGAAATGAACTGAAAATTTCATTTTCTAGCAGGAGGGCAAAAAAAGGGAAAAAACCCCCACAACCCCCAAACCAAAAAAACCTCTATCATTCCATGACTTGACCAATGACCCAAATGTGTCATGTGAGAAGCTGTGTGAAGAACTGCAGCATCTCTGAAGGCACTACCAAACCTGGGGGAGTTTGTTGCAGATGTCAGTGCTTATCTGCAGGTGAACCTCCAGTGGCCATCGTGGTCCAGGTTCTCACCTCTTGCATTCTCAGTCTGAACTGAGCAGCCTGTCAACTTTTTTTTTTGTGAATTCACAAAGCTTTGGAAGGAAAAGCAATAAATTATTATTTTCAAATGGCTTGATCTACCTCTTTTCCGTGCCCTTGAAGTATACATTAACCCACTGTAAGGACCCTGGACTCTCTAGCCCTTAGTCCACAAAACAAAACCAGGCAGTGGTCAGCAGCTACCTTTATTTTGACCAGACACACGAGTCAGATGATATTCCCCCAAAATCAGATCATTAGGGCTTGTAAGCAAAATAGACAAGAAGGGGGAATTAACCAGGACCAGCATCTACCGTTTTCCCTGTGCGTTCACAAGTCTTTCTGAGTCGGCCTCGAGTATGAACTTAAAGCTATCAGGATACCAAATAAAGAGCCCTTATCTGCACACACTGGACCTGTCATGGCCAGCCCCCCACCCCTACCCCAACTGGGTACAGGACAAACAATTATGAAACTATTTGGTAGGATGAAGTTATCCAGTAGGAAGCATTCCTCCAGCTCAGGCCTGAGACACCAGACCTCAGAGTAAAGGAACCCATGTGGTCTGTAAAAACTAACGGAAGACTAAGGTTTAGAAAGAGAATGAACAAGGAGACTTTAAAAATTCTCTTCTCCTGGGATGACCGGTTTTAGGACAGAAACAATATACCTTCCAGTTTGACCCATTTCCAACTGAAAGTCATGCCAAGGTTGAATCTTAAAACTAAATTTATAACCTCTTACAGAATACTTCACGCCTACCTAGGGGGAAGGGCAAGGAAACAATTTTTAATGAATAGTAGAGAGGTGTAATTTCAAACTGAATTTTGCTCATCAGTGATATTCTGTAGACTCATGAGTCATAGTTTTAGTCACATGTATCCTGTGAGCCGAATGACTCACGAACATGCCAAGCAGGCCATGTTTCTTGGAAGTTTATCTAATTTCTGGTCTGGTTCTGCTTAGAGTAATCTTGCAGTGGCACCTGGGGACACGCTGAGGAGACCTTTGGCACCACTTCCTATCACCTAGCCCACACCCCTCTGCCCGTCCTCAGGTGATCAGTCAGTCTGTGTCAAAGCCCTTGGAAGGTGAGGGTTTGGTGTGCCTCCTGCCAGGGTCTTGCTCATGTGTGTTACTGCTGGTATGGTTCAGATTCTACTGAAAGCATGGGTTCTGAGCACTGTTCTGGTACTGGGTCCAACAGGAAACTGCCCAGTGGTCACCTCTCCCCTGGACCTGGGGGCATTTCTTTCATTTTTTCTTTCTTTTCTCCTCAGACTTGTAATAGGGGTTCCGCACCATGAAAAGCAGAAGTATAAGAGGGATGAGAAAGTAGGGGATATAGACAGCTATCAGGAATAGTCGTTCCTGGAAAGTCTTAGGTCCTTGTCCTCTGAAACGACTGGCTTTGGAGAAATCGTCGAGTAGCACCGTAGAGAGGATGGGAATCAGAGTTGTCATGGTGTGAACCGAGTAGATGATGGCAGGGATGCGGATCCACTTGCAGCCTCCTGAGGTCAGCGAGGGGAGAAAGAGCCGGGTGAGACCTGCTCATGGCTCCTGGGAGCCCGCCACACCCTCCACCCTGCTCCCTTCCGTTCAGGCATTCTACCTCCTTTTCCAAGTGGAAACAAATGGAAAACAAATAGCGTCCAACGTGCAGTCCTTATGTGACAGCTGGGGCCCTAGCACCGACTGCCAAAGAACACGGGTGGAGTCGGAATCAGAAAAACCCTGGGGCAGTAGAATGGCCATTAGAAGGTAAACTCAGCTGGTCTCAGATACAGTGGGTGGGGCGCAGGCAGCTCTGCCAGCAGCATCTCTCTGCTAAGTACATATGGATAAGAAGAATCAACAGATTCTGCCAAGACATGGATTTGAGGGCTCCAGTGGGAAATAACCTGTATAAGTTTATTTACAATGAACACTGGTATGGCCACCTTCTTTTTATAAACAATAGTCATATGGGGACACTGGAAGAATCTTTAAGTGAGAAGTCAGGCCACTTAGGGATAACTTGCTGCTACTGCTTATAAGCCAGTATACTACCCAAAGCAGAAAAATAAAAGCCAAAACAAAAAATGCTAGGAAAACAATAAAAGGGAAGAAGTTCAGTCGGTAAAGTAGCCTCAGGTGGCATGTGTGCGAGATTTCCAGTTGACTGAGGCAGTCCTGCAGCCGCACTGACCCTAGACACTATCCTGAGCCACACTGGTGTCCCTTCACAAGATCGATCCTGACCGTTCCCACTCCTGTATCACCCTCACACATCCTCCAGAGACCATTCCCCTTCCTTGGTGGAACTTTCCCCAAAGACTTCTGAGACCTGGTCCCAGAGCAAAAATGGGATTTCTCCATTTACCTTTGAAGAAGGCATATGCTGCGATGGGAAAGAAAGGCAGCTGAAACACAAGCTCGCAGAACAGGAAGGACTTGAACCACACCGGGGGGTTCTGGAGCAGAGGGTCTTTGAACTCCTCGATATACCACTGCTGCAGGTTTCTCAGCTGGGAAAAGATGAGGAATACGGTGAGTACAGCCACCTGGGAGGACTGGCTTCCGCAGCTCCAACCCTCTGGACGTGCCTCTGATCACCCAGCCCCCTGGGCAGCAGAGTCACAGCTGGTGGGCCAGCAGCACTCACGGCTGGCTTCAGTGGTGCAGCCTAGATGGTCATTTAATTAAAACTCACAAGCTCTCCCAGGTGGCACTAGTGGTAAAGAACCCACCTGCCAATGCAGGAGATGTAAGAGACACGGGTTCACTCCCTGGGTCAGGAAGATCTCCTGAGTAGGAAACGGCAACATACTCCAATATTCTTGCCTGGGGAATTCCATAGACAGAGGAGCCTGGTGGACTACAGTCCATGGGAGTCGGACACAACTGAAGTGACTTAGCACACACACACAAGCTCTAACTCAAATGTACCTTCGCCAGCAGCTTTTCTCAGCTCTTCCAGCCCCTGTGTGCTGCCCAGAATTTACCTGTGATAACATACATCCAGGTGTTGCCTGTCAAGAGCAACACTGAGTGGCACTTAGTAGGCTCTTAGTTTGCTGAACACACAAACAGGGTGTATTGGCTAACAGTCTCCTTCTTTATAAAGAAATGATATGAAAACCATCCTGAGGTTTGTCTTTTCACAACGGCAACTGCACACCAACCTCCAAGGGCCAGATTTCCTCAAGTACAGAAATGAATTTTTTTTTTTGGCGGGGTAGGGGGTGGACGGAAAGAAGGTAAATCTAACCTCTGTGAAGATGCAGTTTTAGACAATTTAAATAATCCCCAAATCGCAAATTCCTCTTCATTCTTAACTCCCCTAGTTTAAAAGGTTTTGTTTGGTTTTCTTGGGAGATCTGTAGGATATTTGTAGAGAAACAGACTATAGCTTTGTGAGTGGCCTCAGTGCTAGCATGGGCCCCTCCTTCGTGATAACACTGCCAAAACGAAAGAGGCAGATCCATGTGGGGGAGTGGGGGAGGCAGCAAGGGGGTCTGAGGTTGCCCCTTTTGTACTCCTAGCCCAAAGCCTAGGGCTCTCCCCAGAGAGACTACTGAAGGTCTGTGGCATTCAACCTTCTGGAGATGGTGCCTTGATATTATAAGACAACTTCCAAGCTAGGAATCTGGCTTACAGTGGAAAATCCAAAGATACTTTTCCTGTTAACTTTTAATCTAAAGACTCACTATTGTGAAATAAGAGGCCTCTTTGCTGCGAGTGACCTTTAAGCATTTGTTCCTGGATATTTATCCAGGAACACACACTTAGTATAATTAATGACAGAAGGGCCTCAGCTAGATAGCCAATTTATTGACCAAGTGATCTTGAATTTGTATTTGACTTGAAACTTAAATTTATGGAAATATCCTTAGCTTCTTCCTAAGCACTTTTCAGGATAGTAATGTGGTAGGAAATATTCATCAAGGTTAAATCCCTGCATCTCTCCTGGACTCTGTTTTCTCATCTATAAAACAAGCAACTTGGACTAAATGTTTTTGTAAGATCCTCTTTTGCTTTCTAGATTTAATTAAAAAAAAATTGGAGGGACAGACCTATTTTAAAAGATTTACAACAAAATTTAAAGGCATTCTGATTCATTTGAACTTCACCTTCTACTTAATTAGTATTCATTCTCTCAGATCCACTTATTTCATAAATCCAGGCAGATTTGTACAAGAAATTTGTCATTTCTAAGAGGTTCAGAATGATAATAGCAAAATTTAAAATACAGTTGACCCTTGAACAACATGGGTTTGAGCTGTGCAGGTACACGTGTACCTGCACACACGTGTACAAGGATTTTTTTCAACAGTGAATGCTACATGGTCAGTCAGTGGCTGGTGAATCAGGATAGGGAGGAGCGTGAGTACCAAGGGCTGACTGTAAGTTATAAGTGGATTTTCAACTGTTTGGAGGGTCAACACCCTTAACCCCCAAGCAGAGCGAAGAGCATGGTACCTGGCTGGGGGCAGAGTGCCTGAGCAAAGCACTTAAATCTCACTAAGCTGGTTACCTAATTATAGTACCTACCTCATTGTTGGTAAGATAAAAGCAGTTAATACTTATAGTCCTAGAACAATGGCTCAGTTCAGTTCAGTTGAGTCGCTCAGTCGTGTCCGACTCTTTGCGACCCCATGAATTGCAGCACGCCAGGCCTCCCTGTCCATCACCAACTTCCAGAGTTCACTCAGATGCACGTCCATCGAGTCAGTGATGCCATCCAGCCATCTCATCCTCAGTCGTCCCCTTCTCCTCCTGCCCCCAATCCCTCCCAGCATCAGAGTCTTTTGCAATGAGACCTCATTGCAACTCTTCGCATGAGGTGGCCAAAGTACCGGAGTTTCAGCTTTAGCATCATTCCCTCCAAAGAAATCCCAGGGTTGATCTCCTTCAGAATGGACTGGTTGGATCTCCTTGCAGTCCAAGGGACTCTCAAGAGTCTTCTCCAACATCACAGTTCAAAAGCATCAATTCTTCGGCGCTCAGCCTTCTTCACAGTCCAACTCTCACATCCATACATGACCACTGGAAAAACCATAGCCTTGACTAGAACAATGGCTAGCACACAGCAAATGCTAAGATTACTTGAAAATAATTAATAAGGACTTGGAATTCAGTTTAATCTTACTAAATCTCAGCATGCAACTAGTCATTGATTATTCCCCAAAAAGGTAATAAAACTGTTTCCATAGCTGACTCATGTTTGACTCAACTTACCACTGTTACCCATTAAAATATTCACCTGGCCTACGCACATGGATTTCTAGACCAGAGCTGCTACTGAACGGTCTTGCACTCCTCTAAACTTAGAATGAGCACACAGGCTGATTTCAGGCCTAGATGCTCACCTGTTTTTCCCTTATTTTAATAGAAGCAATGCTGCTGCTGCTGCGAAGTCGCTTCAGTCGTGTCCGATTCTGTGCGACCCCATAGACGGCGTTGCCATTTCCTTCTCCAGTGCATGAAAGTGAAAAGTCAAAGTGAAGTCGCTCAGTCATGTCCGACTCTTCGTGACCCCATGGACTGCAGCCTACCAGGCTCTTCCGTCCATGGGATTTTCTAGGCAAGAGTACTGGAGTGGGGTGCCATCACCTTCTCCATCTCCAATGGTACCCAGATGCAAATGATATCACAAAATGCTTCCATCCTCTCCAAGTCTTAATCCAAACTGAATTCTTACTGTTTCACAGAGTTTTTTCCTAAGAGTTGATCTGGTTCAAACCAAGAAAGATATTTGCAAATTTCAGTCTAACCATTATGTGATCTCTACAAGCTTTTTAGTTCGAGGAGAAAATTTCTTTTCTTTAGGGAGGAAAAAACACAACAGATGTTAAAATTTGGCATCTTTTTCAAGGAGAATCTGAAAATAACTCAAGGCTTTTATTATTATTATTTTCCCATATGGAAGAAACACATCCATCATTGCCCACCCCAAAGCAACAAAGGTGATTACAGACACAGGCCTTCAAAGCCGAGATACCCCGGTACAGCTAAGGCCTTTAAATAACATCAGAGATAGAGACACAGAGTTTTTCTGGTCAGATATGGCCTGCTTTGGCCCTTGACCTTCGACAATAAGTCAACTGAAAAAAATAAAGCTAAGAAAACTTTACCAAATCAAATATGTAAGTTTAAATGGGGTCTTTATGATTTTGAACAAATTTTAATTGTATTTTGTGAGCAAGGTCTTGTGGGAATGGCACATTCAGAAAAGATAAGGAAGGGATTTCCCTGGCACAGTCCAGTGGTTAAGGCCTCGCCTTTCAATGCAGAGGATGTGGGTTTGAACCCTGGACAGGGAGCCAAGACCTCACATGCCTCTAGGCCAAAAAACCAAATCTATGCAACAGGAGCAGTACTGTAACAAAGTCAATAAAGACTTCAAAAACAGTCCACATCCAATTTAAACAAGAGAGAGAGAGAGAAACTAACAGCTGTTCGGTCCAGAAAGGCTAGCTACCTGGAGTAATGTAACTGGCCAGGAGTAAAGGGACTCATAACACGTGAGACCGTAAACAGGCAGCCTGCCTGAGTTCTGTTGGCCAAGATCATGTACCACCTGGGCCTAGGCAGTAGGCTGGCTGAATAATCTTAATCATACTAGCATGTATGAATGTAACCCCATTTGGCAAAAGTGACTTTGCAGATGTGGTTAAAGTTCTGGATCATGAAATGGGTAGACCATCCTGGTTATCTGGTGAGCCCTAAATGTAGTGACAAGTGTTCTTACAAACGTCGGGCAGAGGGAGATTGAACTAAAGAAAACAAAGTAAAGACAGAGGCGGAGATTGATGTGATGTGGCCACGAGCCAAGAACACCTGCAGCCACCAGAAACTGGAAGAGGCCAGGAACAGATCTTCCACCAAGACTTTCAGAAGGAATCAGGCCTGCAAGACTCATTGCAAACTTCTGACCTCCCAAACTAAAAGAGAACAAATTCGTGTTGTTTTAAGCCACTTTATTTTTGTAACTTGCTGCAGAAGCAAGTAGAAACTAATACACCTTGTATATGTTTGAGCTTGTGATTTTACTCAACTCTCTCTTAACAGTTGAAGAGCCCTGACTTGCGCAAGGTGCTCAAGAGGTTCTTAAAAGAACCAAATCCCCAGACTTCAGTCCAATGAAGTCTTGCCACACACAGCCTACACTTTTCCCAGGAAAAGGAAGGTCAGAGATCTTCCTAGTTACGCTTGGGGCTAGAAACAAACCAGACTGGAGTGGGGGTATATTGTTGAGCAGTGGCTCTTAACCTTTTTAGTAGGGTCAGACCCCTGAAAAAGTTGATGGAAGCTATGGAGAGCACAGGACATACACAATTCCGCATACCCCATGAGGGGTTCATGGGCCTCAGGTTAAGAACCCCCGCTTTGCAGAGAAAAAGCATTTAAGGAGAAACAGAGGCAAAATCATCTTTAGGTAGACAAGTCAGGCTTGCCTATAGTTCTGCTGACAAACTGGAGAAGGGTAGAACTGAGGACTGGAATTCCATGATAGTAGGTTATAGGGTCCAGCATGAAAATTAATCTGAAAAAATCAAAAGCATTTAAAACAAAGTTTAAAGCGTGTTCTCCAACAACCAGGAAATGGGGCCTTTGCCTGTATTTCTACTCAGATGATCATTCCTATTCAAACACAATTTTTAAAAAGGCCCTATTTGCAAGGTATCCTTAATTTACTTCAGAGATTTTGAAGTTGCAGGATCCTAATCTTGAAATTAAGACATTCTCTGCCAATTTCTTTATAGACGCATCTAACTCTACGTGCACGATATTTCTTTGGGATTAGTCGGTATTTTTAAAGTCCTCCCAGGAAACACAACTTTAAAACCAATTCCACATGTAATTTAGACACTGGTTCATCCACTCTGTGTGTGTGTGCGCGCCCAGTGGCGTCGGACTCAGCGACTGTAGCCCACCAAGTTCCCCTGTCCCTGGGATTTTCCAGGCGAGAATACTGGAGTGGATTGCCATTTCCTCCTCCAGAGGACCTTCCCGACCCAGGAATCAAACCCATGTCTCCTGCATCTCTTGCACTGGCAGGCGGATTCTTTACCCACTGAGCCAACCTGGGAAGCCCATTCATCCAGACCCTTTCCCTCAAATACGGACAACTGACTAGAGCTGGGGTATGAGAGTCTTTAAAAAAAAGAGAGAGAGAACTGTCTTCAAAGGGGGCAAGGTGTTTCCCCCCTGAAGCCTGGGAGAAGCCGCCGGGAGAAACAAAGAAAAGCCCAAGATGTCGAGGTAAAGAGCGCCGGCGGAACCCAAGGAAAGTGGGAGAGAAAGTGGGCGAGGAGGCGACGTAATGGTCGGGACGCTGGGGCAACCGCTGCGACGAGGGACCCCAACCCCGGCGACCGGGACCGAAGGCGCCCTCACCTCGACGGGGTAGAGATCGCGTGGCAGAACCCCCTGCAGGTCCATGAGCAGGGTGATGGGGATGTGGGAGAGGAAGTAGAAGCCCAGCAACCACTCCAGGCCGCGCCGGGCGCCCAGAGTCCCCATCGTCCGTCGGTTGGGCTGAGCGGGAGCCGAGACGACACTCACCGGAACACTACGTCGGGAAAGCGCCGCGCCTGAGAGGTCCCGGGCCCCCGCGCCCCGCCCCGTCCCGCCCCGCCGCGAGGGCGACGCCGGCTGCTCCCATTGGCTGAGAAGCCGCGCGCGGGCCGGGAGCGTCCGCAGAGGCGGCCCGGGGACAGTTCCCATTGGTTGCGAGGAGCGCCGCGTGAGGCGGGGGCGGGGCTGTCCGGGGCGTCTCGGGGCGTCTCGGGGCGTCCGGGTCGCACACCGCAGCGCTACCCGGCGGCCTTCTCTCCGCGGCCGCGTGCGCGCTTGGCTTCGCGGCGTTTCCCCTCCGTGGCCCTTTCACTCATTATTACTCTTCCGTTCCTTCACTCCATCCGTTTAGTGCTTGCCGGGCGGCTCCTTTGTGCCGGGCCGTGGGGACTTAACGGGGATGGAGCGCCCAGTGCAGTGGGGTCTCACCCACCAGGGCCGGCTGGACATTGCGTGGTGGTGGTCCGTGCCGTGGCAGCAGTCCCGGGCCTGGGAACAGGGGGCAAGATCCCTGGCCTGCCGGAGTTGAGGGTACCGGAAGCTTTCTGAAGGAGGTGTAGGAGGCAGCCAGCCTCAGTTCAGAAAGAAGCACGGTGATATAGGAGGAGGTAAAATTGCCAGATCTTGGTGATTCGCTGTGGAGAATAAGGGAGGCTCAAGGGTTCGTTTTCAGGCCGCGCGAATATTGATCTTTAATTACATACTGGACCTGGGTCTGCCCTGGAACAGGACAGGTTGGGGCACCCAATCACTGAGAAGAGGGACATAGAGAAGTGAGTCGAAGAGAAAGATAATTTGGTTGTGGCCATGTTGTTACTGAGCAGAATCTGCAGCATGAGTGGAAAAGTCCAGGAGGCAGTTAGGTGAACACGTCTGAAGATGTGGATTTGTGAGGCATCTGTGTTTGTTGGACGTGGAAATTGTGAGAGCACAAGACCTGTGAGAGATCTTGGATGACCTCAGGGGTCAGGGGAGGAGGGGGCTGAGATATACAGGTAGACAGCAAGAGTGTGATGTCTCAGAAACACAGGGAAGGGGGGGGAGGGGTTCTGCTGTCTCCGAACACTAAGTGGTACCCGCCTGTGACTTGTGAGAGCAGCTGTGGTTGTTGGAGGCAGGAGCCGGATGATGACAGGCCGGCAAGGAGCCAGGAGGTAAGGAAATGGAGGTAGGGATTTAGATATGATTACGAACTGGAGGAGAAAGCCGGGGCAGGAGGTGGAGGGAAATGTGCTCAAGAGAAGACTGATTTATCTTCTTTTCAGAGAAGAGAGACCAGAGCACTGTCATGTGTCTAGATGCTTGAAGTCTCTGGGTCGGGGGAGAGGTTGTCCAGACAGGAGTTGGAGAGAATGGATCAGGGTTAGGTCAGAGGTGCAGTGTGCTCCCCAGGGTGGAGCACGAGGACAGAGAAACGGTGGTCAGCTTCGAGGACCCCGCTGAGATGTGTGGCCATTGATCTGGGGGCCTCTCCCAGGCTGTGTGCTTTGCTCCGTTGTGAGGGCTACACAGAAAAAGGCTGTTGGGGTGAAAGTTAGGAAAGACAGCGTTGATGTTGAGGAGTTGAACAAGAGAGTGATTGAAGAGATGGAGCACGCACTTCGAACAGGATAGGGAGTGGGTGATGTAAGGCCAGAAGGGGCTGGTAGACTGGGAGAAACTGGAGAAGTGCACGAATTTGAGGCTTTGCATAGGCATGACTGCTAATGCGGTGGGAGAAACTGGACGAATGGGCCTGAAGGATGGGCGAGCAGAACAAGTGGTACAATGTCTGGGTTCTGGGTATCAGGAGGAGGTTCTGCCCCAGGGAATCTGGCTGAAATGGAGTGGAGGGGAAGGTGTTCGGAGATCACGGAACAGAGAGCCCAGAGCGTGGGGTGGATTGACCACAGAGGCCACTGCGAGCCCAAGGCCATAGGCTCAGCGTGTAAGGGGAGTGGCGAGGAAGGAGGTGAGCATGGGCTGAGGTCTGGCTTGAACCTCAGAGAGCGGAGGGGAAATGGTGTGGAGGTGGCCTTGGGGAGTAGGGAAACTGGTGACCCCACCTCCTGACCTTGAACTCTGTGTGAGAATGTGTGAGTGTGAGAAAGTGAACAACCTGTGCCGGGGTGGGCTGTGCTGCTGCTAAGTCGCTTTAGTCGTGTCCAACTCTGTGCAACCCCATAGATGGCAGCCCACCAGGCTCCCTCATCCCTGGGATTCTCCAGGCAAGAACACTGGAGTGGGTTGCCATTTCCTTCTCCAATGCATGAAAGAGAAAAGTGAAAGTAAAGTCACTCAGTCATGTCCAACTCTTAGCAACCCCATGGACTGCAGCCTACCAGGTTCCTCCGTCCGTGGGATTTTCCAGGCAAGAGTACTGGAGTGAGGTGCCATTGCCTTCTCCAGGGTCGGGCTGTGGGAGAGCCCAAATCTCAGGGGCGGGGAGCCAGGTGTCAGTTACTGCAGGAGGTGAGGGCTGAGGGTGTGGAGGGCTTTGTGAGCCCCATAGTAGAGGGGTTTGGGCTCTAGTTAGGAGTGGGTGTTTACTGGGGAGGAGAAACAGAACTGGGTGGAGGAGAGGGCACAGCAGGAGAGGAGTGGAGATTTCCTCCTTGGTGGTGAAGTGAAGTGAAGTGAAAGTCGCTCAATCGTGTCCATGGGATCTCCAGGCCAGAATAATGGAGTGGGTAGCCTATTCCTTCTCCAGGGGATCTTCCCGACCCAGGAATCGAACCGGCGTCTCCTGAATTGCAGGCGGATTCTTTACCAACTGAGCTGTCAGGGAGGTCCTTCCTTGGTGGTGAACAAGGGATAAACATGATCAGAACACAAGGTTCTGGCGTTCCTGGGGCCTCTAGGGGCAGGCAGGAGCCCTCTTGCACAGACCCCCTCCCCCGCACCGGCAGGAATGGCTAACACCTGTTAAGCTGTACTCCATGCAGACTAACTGCTCGCTGGGGAAAGGGGGTTGGGGGTCCCTAAGCTGGGGTTTGCCCAGGGAATGTGGGAAGTGTGCAGCTGTTAAAGTCACTGTTCCTCTGAAAGCATCTCACTCAGCCAAGCTTCTTATCTGTAGATAAAGATTTTCAAGGCCAGGCACTTCTGTCCAGCTGCTGTGTTCAGCTTGGAATTCCTGTAGTAGGGGTGCCAAAGCTTGAGACGGTCAGAGAAGGCATAGAAGGTGAATGGCCCTGGGGAGGAGGACACAGCTAATAACAGATTCTTACCCAAAGCAAATGTTGAGTAAAAGAATGACTTAAAAAAAAAAAAGAAAGAAAGTTCTGAGCAGCTTCCCCGTTGTGAGTGAGAAGAGGTGATGACCTTTTGGAAATTATTCATATTGTGATAAGACAAACACTGCTAGCTGGACAATGGACCCTCACAGTGGTGGGAAAAGAATTCTAGTCTTGTAACTCCAGCTAAAAGGCACTTAGAGAAGGTCCGAGCTAGACCTGCCACCTGCCTCCTGAGCAGCAACTATGCAAGTCCCTTTCCTCTTGTCGCCTTAAATGCGCAGTGTGAGATCTGTGAGTTAAGTTTTATTGGAAAATGCAAAATGAGGACTGCAGCCTGGGAGACAGCACCTCAGATAGCTCCTGAGAAGCTGCTCCAAAGAGGCAGCGAGGGACAGGTCAGTCTGTATATGATATTGGTGAAGGAGGAATACATGCAATGAAACACACATTTTTCCAGAAACTTACTTCTAGTTTTGTGAAGCTTTTGCTAGTCATGAGGAACAGTCGTCCCCACGAACAATTTTAGTGCTTTACTAGATAGGAGGAGGAGATACAAGGATTGGGCTCATAAAGTTGACTCCTGAAAATATCTTATCTGAAGACCTGTCCTGCCAGTTTCTCTTCCCCAGCACAGAGTGCCTCCTTTCTGTTCTCCACCCTGGACTCTTGTCATGGGTGTTGAAAATCAGCTATTGCAGCACGTGGTTTAATCCTTAGAAGTAGATGGCAAGTGCCCATGGCAAGTGCCAATTTATAGTTGACACTCTCTCTGCTTTTGTTTCACTCTTCCCTCTCCTTAAAATGCTCCCACCCTCTTCACCCCAACCCAGCCTCCATCCCTAGTTGTTTTAAGGCCCAATGGCCCCCTGCCCTGACTGCCTCTGAGTGGGGGTCGCTGCTGTCTCTGCGCCTCTGCAGCACTGCCTCTGACAAGTTTGCTCTTTTCACTGATTGTTTTCACCGATCTGAGTACCTGTCTGCACCTTTCCTGCTAGAGTCTGGGTTCCTGGACCACAAAGACGGTGCGACCGGCATCTTTCTTTTACTAAAAGCCGGGGTCATTGTTGAGTGAACTACATGTAACAGTGAGGCTCCTCTGTCCACTGAGACAGAGACGGTCACCCAGTGTAACTGTGAAGGGTTGGATCACTGGGTGTAAGAACAGCCGACTGATGGCAGGATACAGACACAGCAAATGTCAAGAGGTTCTGCTGCTAATGGAGAGCGATTAGACCTGGCTCTAGAGTCAGCAGGGGGCTCCACACCTCAAAGCTAAAACATTATGTCTTCCATTAGTAAGAGCTAAGATTCTGTCAGTACTGGAAGCAGAGCAAGGAGGCTGGGTTATGGAGTTGGGGGGTGAGATTCAGAAGGATCTCTGCAGATCCGTGGGTTTTACCTGGGCAGAGGGCAGCTGGCCCCTGATTACCTCCTTTTTTGTGTCAAAGAAACTGTAAACTCATGCAGAGCAGGTGGAGGTTAATTCTGAAAGACTTGTTTAAAATTTCGGTCTTTTGTTGTTTGTAACTCTTTTTGCGTTCATGTTGATTTTTTTAAAATACTGCATTAAAATATTATCTGTTCCGATGACTGACTGGGTGCCCATCCAAATTGTGTGCCTGAGGTGTCTCACTCACCTCACCTGGTCCCAGCACTGGCTCTCAGGTAGGACTGGGGTTAAGTTTGATTTGGGGGAGAGAGGTTACTGGGGCTGGCAAGCTAAGTGTAGTAAGTCTTTTGATTTGATATCAAGGCAGCAGGGATACAGGTAGGTGGGATTACAATAGTGTTCCAGGAGGATTCCTCTGGCCCCTGTGTGTGCAGGGTGGACTGATGTGGGGGTTGGGAGCTGGGGAGGCTGGAAGCAAGATATTAGTATTTGTCACTATATCATGTATTTCTGGTACTTTAGTAGTTAACAAAGGAAAGGGCTGGAAGTATCAAGATAGGTGTGTCTCAAGTACATTTGGTGGTGGAAGTAGTGGGGCCCATTTAATGAAAGTTAATATTTTTCACTTATGGAGTGCCTACTGTATACATAAGAACAATGGTTGGCAAATGTTTGCTATAAACAGACCATATTTTAGTGTCTCTGGGCTCATCTCTGTCTCAGCTACTCAACTCCGCCATTTGTTGTATAGGAACAGCAATAGGCCACGTGTACACGAGTGAGCCTGGCTGTGTTCCAGTAAAACTTTATTTATGAAACCAGGCATTGGGCCTGATTTGGCTTGTGGCTGTTGTAGTTTACTGACGCCTGCTCTAAGGCATTGCCGCCTTTGTGGTCAAGGCCGGGTAGCTGTGGGTTCTAGTGAGTGAGGAAAGGAAGCATCAGGGGGTGTATGGGTCACCCTAAGGCCTAGTGTACACACACCCTAAGTCCTGGAAGTGTACACAGCTCTTCCCGTCACATTCCATCAGAGAGGATTTAGACAGATGCCCACGTCTTCCCACCAGGGGCCTGAGGATATACTCTGGCCTTGTGCCAGGGAAGGAGGAAGAGGAGAGTTCAGGGTCCATGAACAGTCTTTACTCTTAGGGGAAGCACGCTGACTGGAACTGCCCACCCTGGCCAGGCCCTTTAGTAACCATTCGCATGAGTTGTTTTATGACAGGAGATCCTGGTAAGAAATATGGAACTAATAAGCCACCACCAACCGGAAGAGTTTGGGAAAGGTCAAAAGGAGACACTGTGTGTCCGTCCCAGAGTCCCTCTCACTAGCATCCATCTTGGCTGAGCAATGCGTGTGCCACCAGGAAAGACTCTGAATTAGAATGATTGGCCAAAGACAACCCAGAAACTAATCCCATCACCATAAAACCCGAGACTGTGAGCCACGCGGCAGAGCAGTTCTCCTGGGTTCCCTTACCCTACTGCTCTCCGTCCGGGTGCCCTTTCCCAATAAAATCTCTTGCTTTGTCAGCACATGTGTCTCCTCGGACAATTCATTTCCGAGCGTTAGACAAGAGCCCAGTTTCGGGCCCTGGAAGGGGTCCGCCTTCCTGCAACAAATGGCAACTCTGGCGGGGACTCTTCTTCGCTGAGACTGACATCCTGACCACTCGGGGTACTCGGGCCAGCTTGCCTGCCAATGGACCAGACCCAATGACTGCAACTGGGACCCTTTTGTCCCTGGTCTCCTCCTGACACAGACAACTGGCCAGGGTGCCCCGACCGGTAAGGAACAAGAGACTTTATTAACCTCTCTCCCCTTCTCTCTCTCTTTCCTCTCCTTAACCCTTCCTATCCTCCCCCTTTTTTCTAGTCCCCCGGTCCTGGATGCAGGAATCTGGTCGAAGGGCCCTGGCCTGAGCTGAGGATTGGAGACTGATGACCTCCTCTTGGCAGAGAACTCGAATTCTGGTTCTGTTCTGGTCTGATTTCTGGTAGGGCTGAGTTCCAGTCCTCCCTTCTCTGGAGGCCCAGGGAAAAGTCTCATAACGCCTGGGTATCTGCAGGTGGCAGATGTCTGTAAGGCCACCCCTTTTGCTCCCCTCTCCTGCTTCCTCCCCCTTCTTTCAACCTGGCTTCCTTTCCTCCCTTTGAAGTCTTTGAAGACGTGAGTGTTACAACCTCACCAGAGCCATGACAGGCTCAGAGAGGTACACTAGGCCAAAAATAATCCCTGAGTCATGCTTCCGGGGCTTCCGGGGATGATAACTCTGGCCAATCAGAGGGATGATAACTGGCCAATCAGTAAAGACCAGAAAACTCCTGCAGCCAATAAGCCCTTGCCAACTCTCTGTCTTCGTCCTAAACCTATAAATACTGCTGTAACCCAGGGCTCGGGGCTCTCGTCAAGACTCCACTGTGCTAGATGAGACGGGAGCCCTGGCTCGAGCTAGAAATAAAACCCCTTTATGCTTTTGCATTGCTGTGGACGTCTTATTCTCTCAGTTTCGGGAACTCGAACTCGGCATAACACTGAGATGTTTTCCTTAAAGTGTTAGTACTTGAATCTGAAGTTCTGTGTCTCCATAGGTTTTCTGAGAGACTGTATTCTTGTATTTATGGGTGTGTCTGATGAGGACTGCCAGGTTTATATGTGTGTGTTTTAACTGTGTGTTCTGTGTTGTGATTTTTGATGCCCATTTTGCTTTGTCTGGCCACCACTTGGTTTAGACCTGCCACCATTTTGTTAGAATTTGATTTTCTTTCCCTATGCCTTGAGACCAGGGCTCTCAGGAACACCTATCTAGACCATCTCTAACCCCTGACACTGAGGAAAAATGGGAAAAAGCCTTTAAAAGTTTTATTCTGTTTTTTATAAACTAGTAAAATTCATATTATAATATCTAATTAATGACTAAACTTAGAAAATGAAGTTAGATCTTGCATTGTGTCTGTCTAAATATGTCTCAGTGTGTTTTTATCTCTGGATAATATTTTTGAGATTAATTTGTAAATGAGCTCTATTTAATTGGCTTAAAAAAGGTAAGTGCTTACAAATCAAATAATTCTAAATTAATTCCAGGTTCATGTGAACTGGTAAATATTCAGTGTTAAATACCTGATATTAATGTTTGTTGACCTATCTAATATAGACATGTCTTAGAGTAATTAACATTAAGCAAAATATTTTCATTGTACCTCGGTTTAATATAAGTTAAATATTATCATATCTGTTACAAATTTGTCAACAAGAAAATTACCTCGAGTGAAAAAACTTCTAAAAAAATGTAAATGAGACATGAGCTTTTATATAAATTCTATTAAAAAAATTATTCTTTAAAAATATCTGTCTAAAATAGTCTCTCCAGATTGGCATAACTTGAATTCCTAAGGGTTGTGCTAAGTGTGCTAAGTGTTAGAAGTCTATTGACTAGTTAGGCCATTTCCAAGTAAAATAAGATTTTGAAACATTTACTATAAACACTAATTTCCTTTTATAGAGAAACTAAGAGATTTGGGACTATAAGTAAATAATGTTTGGTGCCATCCTAAAATGTTCTAAGAAAGCAAGGGTTTTAGAAATTATCACTGGTATTTATGCTCACCAATCTATAAAATGCTAATATAAAAGTTAGTTCTTGGTTGCTAAAGGAAAGTAAAAAGTATGTTTTCAGTTAAAAAAAAAAGATATGAAAAATACTAAAAAGAGTTCTGCATGATCAGGATTTTCTAAAATTGGATTACAATCAGTTAGGTAAATGGATTTTGTTAGGAATGACACAGCCATCAGAAAACTGGTTAGAGCCAAATAGGTCCAAGATGGCAGAGCTGACTTTCACTAGACCTTGAGCCTTGGTGTTTATACCCATTGTGACATATCAACAAGCTAAATGATACACCCATCAACTAAATCTGACCAAATGTTCTAAACTCTTTTATCTTTTTGATAAAATTTCCTAAATCAAATTCTTTTAAAGTTCTTTTGACCTCTAGCTAACTTCAGAGGCCCCCTGAAACATCCCAAAGAGAGATATTAAACTATGCTTATTTGGTTGGTTAAATTACATGAAGAAGATTATCAAATGAGTAATAAATCCACTTATGTTATAATGTATGGTAAAATTACTAATACAGATATCCTAGAAATTATATGGAGTTCTTAACATTCTGATATGTCCTGGTATTCTAATGGAAAACCTGATGACTTCACAAAAGTTAACAAAAGGACTGAATAAACCAGAGAATATGCTTATAACTTTTATGGTTTCTGTCTGAAAAATTACGGGTTTAAATCTTATGTTTTCCAGGGGTAGAGAAAACCTTCCTCTCTAATTATGACAATATTTGGTAAAATTATACATTATAAATGAAACAATTATATTTTCTCTCTGACTCCTCCAAAAATTGGAAACTTTTAGGTTTCTAGTAAGTTTATGAAATGAATTAGGAAGGTTATCTCACTAACAGGTACAAAAAATCTCAAGAAATTTTGAGACCTTAAAAAAGAAAAAATTCACTTAGAGTTGTTAGGCAAAATCTGTGATAAGCCTTTGGTGTGAGTTTCCCAGCCCTGTTTTATTTTAAAAGTTCAGTCTGAGACTCCATAAATGTTTCAGCAAAATAAAAAGTCTATGATCAATTGCTGCTGCTGCTGCTGCTGCTGCTGCTGCTGCTGCTGCTGCTAAGTCGCTTCAGTCGTGTCCGACTCTTAGCAACCCCATGGACTGCAGCCCACCAGGCTCCTCCATCCATGGGACTTTCCAGGCAAGAGTACTGGAGTGGGGTGCCATTGCTTTCTCCGCTATGATCAATTATGGTTATATAAATCATCAGACCAAAATTAGTGAAAACAGATCTATTTTGCAAACAAACTAGGCTTAATTTGGTTATATTTGATAAAAATGAGGGTAATTTTAGGGAGAAAAAGATGTCTCAATAAATGTTAAATCCCAGTTTGTTAATGGAGGTCTGCATATAGTAAAACTCATTTCTTAGATAGATCTTTGCTGTTATGTGATATTAATGTAAAATTTAATTAAATTCTTAAAGAACACCCTAAATTTGTTTCTGAAGCTTATCTTAGTAATCTATCTTTGGATGAAGATCAGATGCCTCATGACCTGCAACCAGGACTGAAAAAAGACATAGTTTAAGGGACTGTCTCCAATCTGGATGGAAGGACTTTTTTATCAGGTACTCTTAACTAGCTCATGCACAATGAAACTAAAGAAAAATTAACTCTTAGACTAATTCTCACTTTCAAAGGCCCCTACACTGGATTGGTCTATAGAGAAGATAGCTGACCCGATCTCACTTAAAAGGATGCTCAAACAGAGGAGAAACTACACTATACCAGGGTGAGAACACAATGACATCAGAGGTAGACAGCTTCCCCAAGATGCTGGACCTGATTCGTATGATCATTTGTAATGTTTCCTTGACTTCTTAGACCTTTGCATATAAATCAAGTGCTTTTCTATCATAGGCCTGATCCTATGCTAGTTTTAAAAATCAATCCAGTTGTTGGGTTTGTGGCCAATTATCTGTGTCTAGTTCTGGGTTACCTTTGCAAAATTCTCTACAAGACTCTAAATGGTTGGCCCTGAAAAACTTTACTTAAAAAAAATTATAGTCATATTCAGGTCACTATGATATTACTAGATGGGATCCCCTCATTGGGCCAATTAATAATCTCTTCTCTGACTCTGGCCATGAATTTGAGCTTTCTTCTATTACTCAAGCTCAATCAGAGCAACAAGAAAAGTTTCAACAACAACAACAAAAATCTCCCACAATTATGAGATAGATTTATATAGATAACACCAGGATATGGTAATTTAGGTTTAAAGTCTCCTCTGTGTTGAAAACAATTAAAGCATACTAAAGATAATCATAAAACCGTTCAACTTCAGCTTCTTCAGCGTCACTGGTTGGGGCATAGACTTGGATAACTGTGATATTGAATGGTTTGCCTTGGAGACGAACAGAGATCATTCTGTCGTTTTTGAGATTGCATCCAAGTACTGCATTTTGGACTCTTTGGTTGACCATGATAGCTACTCCATTTCTTCTGAGGGATTCCTGCCCACAGTAGTGGATATAATGGTCATCTGAGTTAAATTCAGTCATTCCAGTCCATTTTAGTTCGCTGATTCCTAGAATGTCGACGTTCACTCTTGCCATCTCTTGTTTGACCACTTCCAATTTGCCTTGATTCATGGACCTGACATTCCAGGTTCCTATGCAATATTGCTCTTTACAGCATTGGACCTTGCTTCTATCACCAGTCACATCCACAACTGGGTATTGTTTTTGCTGTGGCTCCATCCCTTCATTCTTTCTGGAGTTATTTCTCCACTGACCTCCAGTAGCATATTGGGCACCTACAGACCTGGGGAGTTCCTCTTTTGGTATCCTACCATTTTGCCTTTTCACACTGTTCATGGGGTTCTCAAGGCAAGAATACTGAAGTGGTTTGCCATTCCCTTCTCCAGTGGACCACGCCCTGTCAGACCTCTCCACCATGACCCGCCCATTTTGGGTTGCCCCGCAGGCATGGCTTGGTTTCACTGAGTTAGACAAGGCTGTGGTCCTAGTGTGATTAGATTGACTAGTTTTCTGTGAGCATGGTTTCAGTGTGTCTGCCCTCTGATGCCCTCTTGGAACACCTACCATCTTACTTGGGTTTCCCTTAACTTGGGCGTGCGGTATCTCTTCAGGGCTGCTCCAGCAAAGCACAGCCGCTGCTCCTTACCTTGGATGAGGGGTATCTCCTTACCACGGATGAGGGGTATCTCCTTACCACCGCCGTTCCTGACCTTCAACGTGGGTCCTCTAGGCCCTCCTGTGCCTGGGCAGCCACCGCTCCTCGGGATGCTCCTCCTGGCCGCAGGCCCTGGCCTCGGGCGTGGGTGGCTCCTCCCAGCTGCCACCCCTGACCTCGGATGCGGGGTGTCTCCTCCCAGCCGCCACCCCTGACCTCGGACGCGGGGTAGCTCCTCTTGGCCGTTCCCGCGCTGTCGCAGCCTGGCACTCTAGGCCGCTGCCCCTGACCTCGGACCTGGAGTAGCTCCTCTCAGCCGTGCTTAGTGCGCCAGCTCGCCGCTGCCGGCGCTTAGTGCTAAGAAGTGAAGAAGGCTGAGCACCGAAGAATTGATGCTTTTGAACTGTGGTGTTGGAGAAGACTCTTGAGAGTCCCTTGGACTGCAAGGAGATCCAACCAGTCCATTCTGAAGGAGCTCAACCCTGGGATTTCTTTGGAAGGAATGATGCTGAAGCTGAAACTCCAGTAATTTGGCCACCTCATGCGAAGAGTTGACTCATTGCAAAAGACTCTGATGCTGGGAGGGATTGGGGGCAGGAGGAGAAGGGGACGACCGAGGATGAGATGGCTGGATGGCATCACGGACTTGATGGACGTGAGTCTGAGTGAACTCCAGGAGATGGTGATGAACAGGGAGGCCTGGCATGCTGCGATTCATGGGGTCGCAAAGAGTCGGACAGGACTGAGCGACTGAACTGAACTGTAAGATAATCAGTCTAGGAACACTAAAAAACTGGACTATGTGCCTTATAGAAAAGATAAAGATTCTACAGAGCAGTCTAAGTTAGATGACCTGAGATATACTGGGCCATATCTAATGAAAGCTCTTAAGTCTTACTTGTGACTTTACTAATACTTCTGGCTATGTTATTTGTAACATAACAAATATATTATTTGTAAAACATTCACCTGTTTTACAAAATTGCTATTTCTTACACTGCCAAATGTATGACTGAGGCCTCTGATAAAATAATATATAGTTCCATATGAGATCAATGATGGTAACAGTGTAACTCTATATATGAAAAAAGCAACAAGAGGAGGTATTTTCCTGGACCAAGAGGCTAGTAAGACAGGTGGTCCAGAAAATTTTGGATACTGTTTTATGGCCTAGTCCAGTAACAACACATTGAGTGGCTTATCAACAAAATCTTTGCCAAACCTGAGAATGGACATTCTCAGCACCATGAGATAAAATGGTCATGAAATGCCCCACTCAAAATCATGGTCAAGTTTATGAACAAAAAAGGGCTCTGCCAACTGAAAACTGAGACTTGCCATCTACGTCTACAAAGATTAAATCATGGCCACTGCAACTGCTGACTTTCAATGCCCCTGAAAAGAGTTCAGGGTTAAAATTAAGAATGAGGCACGCTGTGCTCTGGAAAAAATCGGCAGAACAGGTCTTCCGATAGTTAGATCCTGTCAAGAAAAGATTTTATGAGTTCCAATTCTTACATCTTTTCATACCTAGAGGAGCACTGATGTCATTAGTGGTGACATCAACTTTGGCTATTAAAAAAAATTTTACAGTTAAAAAGTCAAAATAGAGTGGGTATGGTTCAGACATCCTGGAATATAACTAGGTGACACTATGGTGTAATTTCAGATTAGACGTTGTATTGCTAACAGTTGAGTTTTCTGAGTTGTGTCAGGCTTAAATGCCACCATTCTCAAAACAATGTCTGCTGAAAGCTAGTAACTGCAACCTTACTTTTTGTAAAACTAGGCAACTGGCTACCTGGCTACAAGTCTCCCCCAAGTGCCAGGTCCAGACTGGGTTTCAGGCCTATTATTCTAAAAATAAATGAGATTTATTTTGTCTATTAAAATTCCAGTCATCCCTCCTCCAGCTACTTCTAATTGGGTCTGTTACACCAAAATGGCAGACCAAGGGATTAGGATTTTAATTATACAAGACTCAGATCTAGGACTTGGAACTCAGGAATACTTACAATTCAGTGTCTATTCTCCAAGCTGGGGCAGTCCTATGCCCCATTTTGATAGGAAGTTATCACAGCCATAGTTGCCCAGTTCCCTAAATTAAAACTGAGCAGGACTCTGTGGGGCTCTGGAGTACAGAACTGTTCTGTGTTCTCCATTTTTTGTCTGTAGGATATAGGCTTCTTTTAGCCTCTTTGACCTTCCCTGAGTTCCAAAGGGTGGATTCAAACAATTGCTAATCAGGGAAGGGAGGGGATACAGAAACAGAAAAAACAGTCAAAGGTTGGTACAGCCTCCAGATAGGGTCTTGGTTCCTACTCAAAAAAATATACATAACATAATATCTTTGAGTTCTTCTATGGAACTGGAGCCCCCACCCAGGTAAAAGATGAAAACTTCAGACTGAACACAAGATTCCTGGAACACAGCTCTGTTGCCTCACCACCAACCAATCCAAAAGGGTCACAGACCCTGCAACCCTCACCCCAAATGTTGCCTTCTGTTTCCGGGGACCAGAGATGACCATCCTGTTAGGTCTCCTGTTTGGCCCCTGTCTATTTCATCTCTGAAAGGGGCCAACAGTTTCGAACTAAATTACTGTTATTACAAGGGTGAATGCTGGTTTCAGGCAAAAAAATACCTTGAATTAGATCAGGTAAAAAGAGACTTCTGCTCTACTAGACAGGCCTATGCCCATGCACAACAAAAAGAAGTTAAAAGAAAGAGACCTCAGCCCCAATTCCCAAGAAGTATCTTGAGTATAAAGTCTCTCAAGAGAGAGTTGTTAGGGGAAGCACACTGACTGAAACCGCCCACCCTGGCCAGGCCCTTTAGTAACCATTCGCATGAGTTGTTTTATGACAGGAGATCCTGGTAAGGAATACGGAACTAATAAGCCACCACCAACCAGAGGAGTTTGGGAAAGGTCAAAAGGAGACACCGCATGTCCGTCCACTTCCCAGAATCCCTCTTGCTAGCATCCATCTTGGCTGAGCAGTGCGTGCGCCACCAGGAAAGACTCTGAATTGGAATGATTGGCCAAAGATAACCCAGAAACGAATCCCATCACCATAAAACCTGAGACTGCAAGCCACATGGCAGAGCAGTACTCCTGGGTTCCCTTTCCCAGTAAAATCTCTTGCTTTGTCAGCACATGTGTCTCCTCGGACAATTCATTTCCGAATGTTAGACAACAGCCCAGTTTTGGGCCCTGGAAAGGGTCCCCTTTCCTGCAACATTACCACAGCTCCGTTAGGGGCATTTTCAGAATCTTTTTGGAAGGTATGTCCACATACTCAGAAATTCTGATGAGTCCTTCACTATACGTCTGAATCTATAGTGTAGAAGTGGAGAAGGAAATGGCCACCCATTGTAGTATTCTTGCCTGGGAAATCCCATGGACAGAGGAGACTGGCGGGCTACAGTCCATGGGGTCACAAAGAGTTGGACATGACTCAAAAGATTAAGCAAGCATAGTGTAGAAGGAAGGATAGAGTTAGGGGATCACTATTATCCAACCACTAATGTGATAAATAACTGGGGCAGAGATCATCAATAGATGGCACTGGATGCAATTTACGGAGGAACAAGATGTGGTCTCAGCATCTCTCTCCATAGATCACTTAATTACAAAGAGAAAAGGTGTCTTCACCACGGAGCAGTCTGGCGACCACCACTTTCATCAAGTGATCAAATTTAGTATCATCAAAAGTGTGACAAACATTTGTGTCTCCAGGTTTGATGGAATACATCATCTCTGTAATAAATCTTTCCAGAAATGTTTAACCAAAATCTAATCATGAGGATCTGGTCCCATCACTTCATGGGAAATAGATGGGGAAACAGTGGAAACAGTGGCTGACTTTATTTTGGGGGGGGGGGCTCCAAAATCACTGCAGATGGTGATTGCAGCCATGAAATTAAAAGACTCTTACTCCTTGGAAGGAAGGTTATGACCAACCTAGATAGCATATTCAAAAGCAGAGACATTACTTTGCCAACAAAGGTCCGTCTAGTCAAGGCTCTGGTTTTTCCAATGATCATGTATGGATATGAGAGTTGGACTGTGAAGAAAGCTGAGTGCCGAAGAATTGATGCTTTTGAAGTGTGGTGTTGGAGAAGACTCTTGAGAGTCCCTTGGACTGCAAGGAGATCCAACCAGTCCATCCTAAAGGAGATCAGTCCTGGGTGTTCATTGGAAGGAATGATGCTAAAGCTGAAACTCCAGTACTTTGGCCACCTGATGTGAAGAGTTGACTCATTGGAAAAGACTCTGATGCTGGGAGGGATTGTGGGCAGGAGAAGGGGATGACAGAGGATGAGATGGCTGGATGGCATCACGGACTTGATGGACATGAGTTTGGGTGAACTCCAGGAGTTGGTGATGGACAGGGAGGCCTGGCGTGCTGCAATTCATGGGGTCGCAAACAGTCACTACTGAGAGACTGAACTGAACTGAACTGAATCATGAGGAAACAGTCACAAAAATCCAAATCTTTGTAGGGAAAATTCTACATGATAATTAGCCTTGCACCTTCATAAATGCCAAATGCCATGAAAGAGAAGGCAGAAGGACACGTCTATATTAAAGGTGCTAAAAAGACACGAGAACCAAGTGCCAAGACATCCTGGCTAAAAAAAAAAAAAAAAAAAAGACATCCTGGCTAGATTCTGAATTGGAAAAGTAAAAGCTAAAAATGAAAATTTAAAATTTGGGGGATAGCTGGAGAAATTTGAGTATATCTTGCACATTAGGTAATATACTAATTGTTAAATTTCTTAAGTATGATAATTGTAATTATGTTATTAGGAGATACATTAGGAGTGAAGTGTTATGTTTTAGCAAAAAGTATATAAGCAATAAAGCAAATGTGGTAAGGGTTTAAAACTGATGAGCCTAGATGAAGCATGTATGGATTTTTACTCTTCCCTTTCTACTTCTTAATTTACACATATTTCCTTCCTTCCTTTATCTATTTGGTCGCACCAGTTCTTAGTTGTAGCACATGGGATCTAGTTTTCTGACCAGGGATGGAAAGCAGGCAACTTGCACCGGGAGCTTGGAATCTTAGCCACTGGACCACCTCTGCTTCCTCTGTTTTTCAGTAGATTTGACATTTTTTCAGAAGTTTTTGCCAGGACACAGATAGCCAAGACTAACTGCCCCCAAATAAAAGTTTTCCTTATTAAATGGCATCATCAATTTAAAAGAATAAGTGAAAACTTTTCTTTATGCCTCAAGAATAATGAAATTAATTATTTCCCCTCAAGAAAAACATGAAAACTATATAAAAATTTGATAACAGTGTTTTTCCAGAGGACATTAAACTTTATTATAAGATCCTAAGTGGAATACGTTTAAAAAACTATTATGACTAATTAATGAGTTCATCCAGATTTTAGGATAATTAATAATATACAAAAATCAGTTGTAATTTATATATTAGCAGTGAAAAATCTGAAAACAATTCCATCAAAATTACTGGAGGTAAATTTAACAAAGGAAAGGCAGGATTTGTAGGGCTTCCCTGGTAGGCTACAGTCCGTGGGGTCGCAGAGTCCCACACGACTGAGCGACTTTCACTTTTCCGGAGGCCCTGATGGGCGAGAATTGGCTAACATGGGCAGTCTGACTCAGCCAGTCAGCCCTTCCCGGGTGTACTGGAGCGAGGTCTGGAAACCCCCTCCAGCCCCTCCGTCTGGTGGCTCACGCGTAGAGTCTGCCTGCAATGAGGGAGACTCGGGGTCAATTCCTGGGTCGGGAAGATCCCCTGGAGAGGGAAATGGCAGTCCACTCCAGTATTCTTGCCTGGGAAATCGCATGGACGGAGGAGCCTGGCGGGCTGTAGTCCATGGGGTCGCACAGAGTGGGACACGACTGAGCGAGCTAACACACAGTAGGCTGCGAGAGATGCCGGTGCTCCTCAGGCCACGCCCCCTGTCCTGCCAGCGGCTGCGGGTGGGCGGGGCCGGCCGGGGCTGGAGTTTGGCAGGAGGGGCCATGGCCGAGGGTGTGGCCCGGTCTGAGCGGGCCTCTGCCGGACTTTCTGCAGGTGTTGCTGGGCTGACACCTGCTAACGAAGAGGAGCTGTCACCTGCTGCTGTCAGTTCTGTCCAGACAGAAGTGAGGAAGCAAGAAAAAAGGCAGTGGGAGCCACGGAAGGAGGGATAGCGGAGATAGGTGAATGGAAACACCCAGACCAGGGCCATCCCCTGCAGCCTGCAGCTCTGCGTGCATGCTGCCTCTGGTGTGTTTCCAAGTCCTTTCCTCCACCCTGATCTGGGATGACCTTAATCTCAGATCCGTCACTCATTCTGCAAAGACCTTTTTTTCAGGTAACGTCCCTTCATGCACTCTAGGGGACACATCTTTTGGGGCCACCATTCAACCCACTATGTTTGTATAAAATGGTCCTCTCATTTTAGGAGATGACTGAGGTCCTATGTAGACAGGCGATTTAGGTAATTAGATTTTTTTTTTTAATAAGCTAAATGGGAAACAGTGTGGAGGTTCCTTAAGAAACTACAAATGAATTGTAGCCCACCAGGCTCCCCTGTCCATGGGATTCTCCAGGCAAGAATACTGGAGTGGGTAACTATTCCCTTCTCCAGGGGATCTTCCCAACCCAGGGGTCAAACCCTGGTCTCCTGCATTGCAGGTGGCTTCTTTAAAACTGAGCCACCAGCTCATAGTTGCAGAAAAATGGAGCTTGCTACACCAGCCAGGTCCAAGAAACAGGTGTAGGTCCTCAGGGTCAGGATGGATATGGGACTGCAGCTCTGGCTTGTTTGCTAATCATTTTAACTGGCCCACCAGTGGGAGACAATTTCAAGAAGACCCTCTCCTCCTGAGACGGATCTGAGTGTCAGGAGAGGCGAGGTAGCGGGTGGAGGCAGGGGCCTGGTACCCTGGGTGCTGTGGAAGCCTTTGGAAGACCCAATGGAGGGAGGTGGCACAGAGTGAAGCCCAGGTCACAGACTGTCCAGGAACTGCTGTTAGCTGAAATCCTGCTCTGAGGTGCTCGTGGTCAGGTCTGACCAACAGGTGGGCTGGGACCCTCTGCCGTGAGGGCTCTGTGCTGAGCTCTGTTGAGGTGCCTGCCCAGATGGACCCTGTGCCCTGGAGGGGGCTACCCATGAGAGCCCCATGGGGTGCTGGGTGCCTGCCCAGGATCTAGGAGTCACGGCGAGGAGGGGTCAAGGAGGGCCGGAGACAAGGCCTGATGCCTGGGTGCAGTGGAAGCCTCTAGAAGAGCCAGTGGAGGGAGGCCACCCAGGGTCACTGACATGTCCAGGGGCTGCTGTTTGTTCAGGTCCTTCTCTGAGGCGCTCAGGGTCAGCTCTGACCAACAGGTGTGGCAGGAGGGGCTCTGCAACCAGGGCTCTGCATGGGGTTCCTGTGTGCTCAGCCCTGCTGGGCTGCCTGCGCAGGTGGGCCCGAACCCTGAGAGGAGTCTCCCCAGGGGAGCATCATGGGCTGCCCAGGTGAGTCCTATGCTCTTGAATGTGTCTGCCCACGTGAGCCGCATGGGCTACTGGGTGCCTGCCCAGGTGAGCTCCAAAATCCTGGAAGTGCCTGCCTGAGAGAGCCCCACGCCCTGGGAGGGGTGTGTGAACTAATGTTCTCTCTTTGCAGCTGGCACGGAGCTGCCTAGCAACTCCTCCATGGACACCACTGGGGTGAGATGAAACAAGGGGAGGCTGCAAGTCCCTGAACCCCCACCTGGGCCTGGGCGAGAGCGACGAGGTCGGCAGGTGCGTGCTGGCTGTTGAGCTGCATGAGGGAGGCCCCACGGCTACCTCTTGTTTTTTTCCACTGACGCTGGGGAGCTCCCCACCCAGGACAGAGGGGCCAGCCTGCCCTAGGTGGCTAAGAGTTCCTGGTGACCCTGCAGGGGACATTGGAGGGAGGGACCAGGGAGGGGAGTGGGCACCCAGGCAGAGCCATGGGGCTTAGGGCCCCAGGGGGTCTCCTTAGGTCTTAGGAGTGGACGAGCAGTGGTAAACAGTGCTGAGCATGACCCAAAAAAGCCTCCCTGATGACATGAGGCTGAACCCCCTTCTGGGTGACAAATCTCCCAGGTGACCCCCAAAACAGGATTATAAGACAAATCCTGTTAAAAGAAGGTCTTGTAACATGAGTCCCACTGAGGAGGAGGTTTTGCGAAGCTAATCCCCCTAAGAGGAGGCTCTGTGAGCTCGTCCCCTCAGAACCGGGAAGTGGAAGCTGCCGGGAGTGGGCCCTGGTCGGGGGTTGGGGGTGCAGTCCCTGCTCTGGTGGCCCCACGTCTGTGCTTCTGAACAGGTTACTTGCCTTCTCAGAGCTGCACCTTCCCGGTCTGTTCGAGGGATGACGGCAGTGTGGATTGACTAGTGAGTTGCTCAGAACAGGGTAGTGGGGGTCTTGTGGGGATCTGCGGGGTTGGCAGAGGGAATCAGGGAATTGAAGCACTTTGCAGAGGAGCCCAGGGATGGGCTCGGTTTGGCGGGTCCTCCTGTTTCCTGAATTGGAGATGGGGAAGCCCCAGTGGGCAGTGGCAGGTTCATCCCACCTCAGAATCATCTGGACCCCAAGGCCCAGCAGCCCCCCACCCCTGTGTCTGGACCCCCAGGGGGCAGGTAGGACAGGCTGGCCGCCTCCTTCCTCCCCAGGACGTGCGAGGTCCAGGCTGTTGTCAGGAAGGACAGAGGTGGAGGGGGCGTCCCATGTGGGAAGAGGACATGACGGGGCAGCTTGTGTATGTGGACGTCCACACCAGGAATGTGGGTCCGTGCGGGGGGTACTTGGGCACCAGGAGGTGCAGCTGGTGGGCCGGAGTGAGCAGGCTTGGGGGGTCCCGTGGTGGGGGTGGGTCGAGCTTTGCTGAAGCTGGGCCTCAAGCTTCGCCAGCCTTCCTTCTCCTGGTCACTGGGAAAGAGGCGCTGACGGGCGTTGGTGGAGTGACAACTTTTGTCCCCAGGATTGGTTCCTCAGGCTCTTGGAGGGAAGCCCATGGAGTGCCAGTCCAGCCGTGCCCCTCAGGGAGGCTGGAGGGAGTGGGCAGGAAGCGCTGGTGTGGCCAGCACCTGTGCGCAAGCTTCCGAGCCTGTGTCCAGAGGGAGCTCTCACCCTGCACATGGGGTTCCGCTTCTAGTGGGCTCGGATTATTTTCTAGACACAAAGTCCCAACATCCTGTGTATCCACGGCCGGTGGAAAGGCACGTCCGATTTGGCGCCTGGTGCTGGCCTCTGGGCCCCCTCCTGACCGGGCACCTGGCTGCCAGCGTCACCTTGTCATGACCGTGTGTCAGGTGTGGGGGGAGGAGAGCGAGTGGTCCAGCCCCCCAATGGGTCAGCCGTCCACGGAGCCAGTGCTGTGGCTGTGCCCTCCGCCCATGCCACGGGCAGACTACTGTCCCTTATAAGATGGGCAGGTGGTCGGTCTGACACCTGGGGCCAGCATGCGGAGGCGGCATGAGGTCAGGGAAGGCTCTCTGTGTGGGTGCAGATGCTGCCGGGAAAACCCGAGTTCTTTGCTGAGAACATTGAGGGGCACTCAGGCAGCAGGGCAAACAGCGTGTTCTGGGTGCTGTTGTCAGGGAGTGGGGATATAGACAGGGGCTCAGCCTGCGAAACCCCAGGACCTTGCCCAGAATGGCAAAAAGAAGTGGTTCTTCTACCTACTACTGGAAGGGAAGGAGCAGACTTGCTAGGAGGAAGGCTCACCAGGCTCAGCACATGCTCGTGTGCTCAAGGCTAAGACTGACCTCAGATGGTCTCAGCTTGAAGCAGGATTTTGGTTCCCGGGCAGAGATTGAAGTCCAGCCATGGCAGTGAGAGCGCAGAATCCTAGCTACTAGACCACTAGGGGCCAGTGAGCCATGTAGAAATGAATTTCCACATAGAGATGGAAAGTAGTGAAGCCAAGTGTTTATCAGGAGGCAAATGAGCATGTATGGGCATCCCTGCGGTAGTGTGAGTCACTTTTATGGGGCACATCTTTTATGTTTCCCTTGGCCAGTCTGCTTGCTTTGCCTGGTTTGCCAACTGATAGACACTTTAGTGGCTTCTATATCTTGCTGTTGTCAATAGAGCTGCCATGAACTGTCTATGCTGCTTATGATTTGCTGTGCTTCCTAAATTCAGTGATTCCTGACTATGATCAAATGTAAGACAATTTCAGCTATTATTTAATATTGCCCCTCTTGCATCCTTTTATCTTTGGAACTCTAATTTTATATAGACCTTTTTCACTCTACCCCTCGTGTCAATATCTTTTATTATTTTCTGTGTATTTTTGTTATTTCTGCTGTATATGAGGCAGTGTATACTGGGTAAATTTTTACAAGTTTTAGTTTTCCTTTCATTGTGTTCAATCTGCTGTTTGTTTTTACTTTCAATGACTTTATTTTTCATCTGTGTGAGTTGATTTCCTTTCAGATTTGCCTGGTGATATTTCAGTGATTTTAGTCCTTGATTGACTTTTGGATACCTTCATTAAAAATTTTTTTTATCTATTTTTAATTGGAGGATAATTGCTTTACAATATTGTTTGCTTCTGCCCTACCTACATCAACGTGAATCAGCCATAGGTATACATATGTCCCCTCCCTCCGACCCCCCACCCCATCCCACCGCTCTAGGTTGTCAGAGTACCTGATTTGAGCCCCCTGTGTCAGGTAGCAAATTCCCACTGGCTGTCTATTTTACATACCGTGATGTGTATGTTTCCACACTGTTCTCTCAATCCGTCCTTCCCCCACTGTGTCCACAAGTCTCTTCTCCATTGCTGTCCTGCCAATAGGTTCATCAGTACCATCTTTCTAGATTCTGCCTATATGCGTTAATATATATTTTTCTCTTTCTGACTTAACGTCACTCTGTACAATAGGCTCTAGGCTCACTCGCCTCATTAGGACTTTGTTTTAAATTTAATTTTGGCTGTACTGGGTCTTCATTGCTGGGTGGGCTTCTCTCGTTGTGGCAGGTGGAGGCTCCTCCCTAGTTTCAGTGCGTGGACTTCTAACTGTGGCTTCTCTTGCTGCAGAGCGCAGGCTCTAGGGCGTGGCCTTCAGCAGCTGCGGCTCCCCGGCTCTAGCGCGCAGGCCCAGTAGTCGTGGTGTACAGGCTTAGTCACTCCGTGGCATGTAGGGTCTTCCCAGATCAGAGATCAAACCCGTGTCCCTGCATTGGCATGCGGATTCCTTACCACTGAGTCACCAGGGAAACCCTCTAGATATTCTTCAGGCATAATCAGTTTGTATTCTGCATCCAGTACTTCCAGTATCTGAAGTGCTTGGGCTGTAATTGTCTCTTATGAATGTGTTTAGTCATGCTGTGCTCAGTAGCTCACTTGTGTCTGACTCTTTGCCACCCCATGGATGTAGCCCGCCAGACTTCTCTGTCCACGGGGGTTCTCCAGGCAAGAATATTCGAGTGGGTTGCCATGCCTTCCTTCAGGGAATCTTCCCAACCCAGGGATTGAACCCGCATTCGAGGTGGATTCTTCACCAGCTGAGCCACTGGGGACGCTCTTACGTATAGTGGCTTATTTCTCTGTGCTTTGTAATTTGGGTTGTGAGTTCCTGTTTGGGTGGGCTCTGTCTATGAGAATCTCTGCAGCCCGAGTTAAGGATGCATTTCCCTCAAAAGAGCATCTGTGTTTGCTTTTGCCAGACACCCCAGGGCACTACCAACTGAGGGCATTTTAGGTTAATATCTTGATTTGAGTTTCCTAAGCCTTGATGGCAGCATAAATCTGATGACATGTAAGGGCACATTTGTGGTTTAAATTTATGTGGAGGACTTTTTCCCCACCAGAAGCTGAGGCTGTAACAGACACATTTCACTGTGGCAGGTAGGATTATTTTTTCCCCCGACAGAGCTCTTACTGAAGGTAAAGCCCTGTTAACGTCTCAACTACTTGTGGGAGCCTGTTTTAATTCCGTATCTTGCTCAAGGCCACTTATGTTGTCTTCCTTGTAGCTGTTATTAGCCAAGATTTTGACTTCTTTGTGTCTTTCTCTGAAAGATAGAGCTAATGGTACCCATGTTACAGGGTTGTTGTAAAGTACTTGGAGCAGGGTCTGCTGCTGCTGCTAAGTCGCTTCAGTCGTGTCCGACTCTGTGCGACCCTGTAGAGGGCAGCCCACTAGGTTCCCCAGTCCCTGGGATTCTCCAGGAAAGAACACTGGAGTGGTTTGCCATTTCCTTCTCCAGTGCATGAAAGTGGAAAGTGAAAGTGAAGTCGCTCAGTCGTGTCTGACTCTTAGCGACCCCATGGACTGCAGCCCACCAGGCTCCCCCGTCCATGGGATTTTCCAGGCAAGAGGACTGGAGTGGGGTGCCACTGCCTGGTTTGGCATATAGTAATCAGTCAATAAACACTAACTATTAGTGTTAGCTGTTATTTTCACCAGTTGGCAAAAGGCCTTAGGGAAGTAGTGGCTCGTGATCTTTTAGGTCTTTAACGAATCGCCCCTTTCTGTAAGCTCAGCTATTTACTTAATGTTTGTTATATCATCAAGAAATCCTGGGTGTTTATGTAATTTTTTATTGTTGGTGATGTATAGCTGATTTATAATAGTGTTTCAGGTGTACAGCAAAGTGACTCAGTTATATACATGCATCCATATATATGGTTTATTAGAACATATTGAATATAGTTCCGTGTAGTACAGTAAATCTTTTGTTCTATGGTAATGTACATCTATTCATAGCTCACTCCCAATTTATCCCTCCCCCCATTCTCCTTACCGTGTCGGTGTTTTGTACATTTGTGCTTTTTGTCAGATTCTACATATAAGTGATACCGTATTTGTTTCTGACTTCACTGTATGCTAATCTGCAGGTCCATCCATGTTGCTGCGAATGGTATTTCACTTCTGAGTAATTTCCCATTGTGCATATGCACATCTTCTTTATCCGTTCATCTGACGGCCACTTAGGTTGCTTCCATGTCTTGGCTGTTGTAAACAGAGCTGCTGTGAACACTGGGGTGCTTGTATCTGTGTGAATTAGAGCTTTTGTCTTTTCTGGATGTATGCCCAGGATTGGGATTGCTGAATCATATGGTAACTATTTATAGTTTCTTAAGGAACCTCCACGTTTTCTGTATAGTTGTTTGTAAATATCTACATTGCTTGAAACAAAAGTTCAAATATTTTTGCTGCACTTAATAAGGTCTGAACAGGACCAGTTGCAAAACTCAGCTTAACCTGATTCTTGATAGTTAGATGGAAAAGCATGGGTGTTAATTATCTGGTCATTCTACTGGTCTTTATTTGCAATCTGTAGGATGTCGTGTGTCCAACTCTTGGCGACCCCATGAATCCCAGCACGCCAGGCCTCCCTGTCCACCATCAACTCCCGGATGGAAAAAAACGGTTAGTTTTTTAAAATGTGTTTTGAATATTTTGCTTTTAAAACACGTGCAGTAAAGTGAAAAATGATTTAGAAATTCTGTACTACTACTACTACACATAAGAGCAGTGGCTTATCTGGGGGAAATTGGTTAGTTGGTTCTACCTTGAGTTATTTTTCTTCATGGAAAAGTCATGACAAAGAAATAAAACTATAGATAAGAGGTAATAAATTCAAGTTACTCATTGTTTGCTTTCATAATAAGGAAGTGGCTCAAATTAAAAGCTTTAGCTCTGTATTCATGTGGAACAACCTTCCACAGCAGTCCAGTGGACAGGACAGGGCAGGCACAGGACAGGAGGCAAGCAGAGGCTCCTCTAGTTGCGGTGGGCAGGCTTCTCATTGCTGTTGCTTCTCCTGTTGTGGAGCACGGGTTCTAGGTGCACAGGCTCCAGTAGTTGTGACTCATGGGCTTAGCTGCTCTGGGGCATGTGGGATCCTCCCGGACCAGGGATCAAAACCTGTGTCTCCTGCAGTAGCAGGCAGATTCTTTACCACTGATTCACCAGGGAAGCCCCCACAATATAGTTTTTAAAAAGAAATCACAATATTGTCTTTATTAAGATTTTTCTTCTCAAGGATAAGCATTCTCAGAAACTCTAAGGTAAAGCCACTCATTAAAAAAAAAGTGTAATTGCTATAATTAAGAAATGGATAAAACAGTTGGCTGTGGCGATGAAGAGCTGTGAAAATGAGTACTATCAAAACATAAGTAAAAATAAACCCATTTTTATTACTTAGAGATCTTTGAGTATTTCCCTGAGACAGCAGGAGGCTGAACACTGAATCTGTTAGGTCGGCTGCTTAAGATAAACACTGAACTCTTAGCAAGAAGATTTCTGTGTTAAACATTCTACCAACAGCAACCTGAAAACGTCATTTACCACTTCTTTCCAAGTATCTGGGCATTGTTCACTCACTGGCAAAGGTCACAAGAAAATGTTATCGCTTAGGTGTTTGATTCTCAAAATATTTTAAACCTGAGAGACAAAGACTAGGTGTTAAATCAGTGAGTAGCGTCAGTCCCTTCAGTTCAGCCCTGGCCCCAAAATGGAAAACAAGACTGAACAGCATCTAGCTTATTCACTGGAATTTTTTACTGTTTTTTTCCTTAATGGCGTGTCATTTAAAACAGAGATAAAACTATATCAAAGAATGGAATGCAAAATGTGCATGAATTCTGGAGCTGAGAGGGGAGTGAGGACGACTCTGATTTTGGGCTTAAGTGGGTGGATGGTGAAGCCCAGGGTTGAGGGGTAGGGAGCAGACAGAGGACGGTAACTGGAGTCATCCACTTCCATCTCACCTGCCAAAAAAGAAAGGCCTGCTGCTGCGCTGTCAGGGGCCCTCCCTTGGCAGTGGTCCTCCTGAATGTGAATAGGCTGACTCAGGGCACGACTCTGACCCCCTTGCCCCCAAGCAAGTCGCTTCCCTTCCACAATTCCTCATGAAGTGCTCAGGATGGCCCTAGCTTGTTAAGCCTCAACTATTTTGCTAGTCAAGGAAGTGGGAAAAAGAGCTAATGGGGCAATAAGAAATAAATAACTTATTTGGCTGCACTGCATCTTAGTTGTGGCATGTGGGATACAGTTCCCTGACCAGGGACTGAACCCAAGCCCCCCTGCATTGGGATCTTAGCCATTGGACTTCCAGGGAAGTCCCTTAATTTCATTTTTGACATGGGTGAGGGCCTATGAGATACCCAAGTAGAAATTTCTAGTAGCTACCTAAAAGAATCTGGGTATAGAGATAAGATTTGGGGTCATTCTCTTGCAGTCAACGAAGGCAGGAGGGTAGATGAGGTCACAAGGAGAGTGTGTCCAGCAATGGATCTTGGCTGCACACTGGAAGGACTTAGACAGAACCAAACTACAACAAACTGATGCCTGACCTCGCCTCCAGATTCTGGAGTGCAGCCGTGAAATTTCTGAAAGTTCTTCAGGTGATTCTACCAAGTGACCAAGTCAAGAACCTTTGAGTTTAGGATGAAAACCCAGGACTGATCCCTAGCCCAGAGAACACAACACGTTAGGATAAAGGAAGGAGCCTGTAAGGGAGAGTTGTGGCCCCTAAGAGGAAAAAAGAGTTGTGTTTCAGAAGCCAAGGAAAGATCTGAGGAAGGAGAGGTGGAAGAGTCATTGCAGGGAAGACACTAAACGTGTCCACTTACTGCTGTGCTGTCTAGACAACAGCCCACACCGCAAGCCGTCTTAATTTAAAACCCATGCAAGTTATGCATCCTATTCTTTAATATATTTTAATATAATATTTAAAATTACTTAGCATACAGAAAAAGAAAATCCAAATCTTATGAGCTAGCTCAAGAGATTATCTTCATATTCCAGCTTCTTATAACTTAAATTGCAAACTGCAGCTGCTTCCAGCCCTGACTTTCTGTCCATACTGACTACTGGCTGTACACACTGCACATTTTTGCAATTACCAACAATTTTAAATTAAAGAATAAGGCACAACCCCCCTGGTTAGATGAACAGGTTTTAGTGGGAATAGCTCAAACAAGTTTTCTCTAATACTTACCTATGAAGAAGTACACATGGTATCTACAACCCCAAGCGTATTCTTGCCGTATCCAGCCTCAGGGGAAGTATTCTGAAGTTAGGCAGTCTAACACCATAGGCTGGTACCAGACAGGCAGTCTGGCATTGAGTCTTGATCACATCACCACCCAGCTGAGACTTCTTCTTTAGCCAGAAGTACCACTGGGATGCCAGGGACAGGAGGCAGAAAGGAAGTGGAGGGAGAGGTTAAGCCCCCTGAGCAGTCTGCTGCTTTGGAGCAGTCCACTTTTGTTTGTTTAATATAATGGACTCTACTATATTGGAGTTTGATTTCACAAGAAAATAGGATTAAGAAAAGTTCGAAAACCACTGGATTAGATTGACTCTAAGGTTCAAATTACATATAAATAGTATCTCTGAAATCAGTTAATAAGTTTTCAGTTATGTTTTTGGCAATCTAAAGTCTCTGAGAAGGTTAAAAAAAAACTCAACTAATTTCCTCAAAAATTGAAATGGAAATATAAATAGGTAATGTCTCAAAACTTTGCAAATGCGGGCTGCGAGTTATACTGAAGAGAAAATAAAGGAAATAAAACGGCTGACACATCTTTTTCAAATGTCACATTTAATGTTTTCACCACTGTACTTCAAATCTACATTGTACAAAGTGACCAGTAAGTGTGCCACGGTAATTGACCAACCTCTGAGATTGTACCTTTCACACCAGTGTCTTCTTGGGCTCTTTTGATACTAAACACGTTTCTCATTCAAGTGAATTGAAATGCTTCAGTTGGGTTGATTCTCAGGAGCCTCGTAAAAAGAAAACAAAGATATTGCACCATCTTTGTTTAGTAATTCAATGTTTGTTTCTTTCACAGCAAATAATTACTTCATTGAAGTTAAAACTTCCAAACATAACTTATTAATAGTCTTCAAATTCAGCTCAGATCACTCAAGATGAAAATACTCTGCTAAATACAGATAACTTACAATAACTTTAACAGTTAATTGTCCATAACACACACCAAGGTTTTTCCTAGACCAATTTTAAGACGATCCATTAGTATTCCTTGTACAGGTGAAAAACGATCTTCAATTTTCTTGTCTTTTTATTTTTAATATAAAAGTTGGAAGGGACATTCAAGTTTCAAGTCTCCACATTGAACTTAAAAAAAAAAAATAGTCATCATCAGCATGTGGAGGTAAACAAGCCAAGTTGTATAACTCCAGGAGGTAGAGGCCTTCAATTTGTATTCATATATACATATGCACAGAAGGATTCAGTGTTCCAACAGAAAAAAGAATTTGTCAAAAAGTAATAAGTTATTTACTACTGTGACACTTCAAGACTCCCACAGCTTTGCCTAAGGACACAAACACATTTGACATAATTCCCTATGTGCCTTTTTTTGTGGCTTAAAATTTTTTTTAAATTTGTTTTTATCTTTATTTTTTTTTTACTGTCCAGTGCAGGAAAAGTCTCACAAAATTTCACAGACCTAAAATGTGCAAGCTAGTTCTCTCTCTATACAGCAATGTTGGGATTCTTTTGAAATTAGCCCAGAAATGAATTATTTACACACATGAACGATGCATGCTTGGGGATTCTTTTATGTAAGAAAGAGCAGAAAAACTTCTAATAAAAATAGATTAAATATATATATATATATTTATACTGGGTAAGGAAAACAAAAGTTTAGTCTCTCCTAGTCACAAACTCATTCTCTCTACCCACAACATTGGATTTTAGACAGCACACATCACCGTCACGGCTCTAATGAGAAGCTAATTATAGGGCTTGATCATTAGGTGGCATGCCCCCCTCCCCCACCCCCCAGGTGCAGCCACGATCAGCTCACGTGGCTCCATGATTGGTTGCAGGCAAGGTTTCTAGATTCTTTTGTTTTAGAAAACCCCCAATTTTCAGGAATGGCTCAAATATCAAAATGTATGACTGTCCTTTGCGTGTGTGTGTGAACAATCTCACTTCATATTTTTAAAAAAGAAAAAACAAACACAAAAACCCCAAACTCCCAAATTTGGTTCAATTCTCTTTTGTTCTGAGGTGAGCCATAACAGCTGCACTAAATTCATAAAACATGTGCAACTCTGGGTAAAATATTTTTTCTAAAAGCACAACCACTTTACAAGATTAAAAGTCTAGTAACATTTCTAAATATTATTCCTATCATACAAGTAGTGGTTGTTAATTTAAAACTTCATTAGTAAAATTACAGTACAAGCATGATTAACCTCCAGAATTGCAAATCCCAGACTCCAGTGGAGAGCTACATAACATCTTCAGTAGTACATTATCTTCCACCGTCACTCCCACACCAGAGGAGATGGGGGCATCTCAGACGGCTGAGCAACAGTGGAACTGGAAGAGAACAGAGACACGGTGAGCCGGCTGTGAGCACCACGAAAGGGCAGCTCACTGCTGCCTGTTTCCCCCTCTTCCTCTAAAAAAACAACAACAAAGGGTCAAGTCCATTCCTGGAGTTTTACCTGTTTCACTTCTCTAGCGGTGCATCTATCTATCCACCTCCAGAGGATATGGGGGTGAATAAGTGAGATAGTCTGTGTAAAGTGCTTTCCACGGTGCCTACTTCATAATACGAATGGAAGCTATTATAAATAATAATACCTATAATCAACTGGGAAAATAATCTTAAAGGATACAGAATTATGTAAAAGTAGCTTCTCAAAATAAGGTGATTTTAAGTGGGGACCTATTTTGAATGAGCCTCATAAGCATTCTTTTATCAAGTTTTAATTGATAATCATTTAGCACTTGTTATCCACAGATCTGTTTTGTTGGTTATTTCACAGGTCTGTCTAATGTTGCCAACTAAGATTACAGCATCGAGGCGGCTGGTGTCACCCTGCTTCCTCGGGGCCCAGGATAATGAATAACTTGCACCTGAAAGGCATTAGAACACCTGACTGGGTCACTGACTCTTAGGGAAAAATTTAAAACAGTAATTTAAAACCATAGAGAAGTAAAAATGCAACTTCATTCCTTCTTTCTATGGAAACATACATGGAAGGAATGAAAGATGACTAAAAAATTCTTGACCTTGGTTCAGTAAATTCAATCCCCTTCAACACTATATCCAGGCCACTTAAAAGGAGGAAGTGTGAGGGGAAGGGAAAGAGAAGCGAGGAGGAGGGGAAAAAGGAGTGGGAGAAGGGCAGGAAGAGCATGGCCTCTCAGGTCAAAGACCCCTACACGCTGCTCTCTGATACCCCAGCCAGACCTGTGCACCTTTTTCCTTTGCCGCCTGGCCTGATGTGAGCCTTTGTCAACAGAGGGCGCTCGAGGGGCGCTGCAAGGCCACGGCGTTAGGAAGCTGCTTTCCTTCCAGGTTCTGGTGTGCCTTTTTTTGGGGGGGGTGGGGGGGGGGCTTCGGTCTACCCAAACTTTCTCTGCTCCCAGCAGGCTATGTGATGCACCAGCTCAGCCCACCCCTTTTGAAAAGTTTCTTCACCACCCTCAATGCTGTGTTCCTGAGGCAGCTAGCTACTCTCCAAAGAGGTCCAAATCTTATTAGCCTGGGGTGGAGGGGCTTCCTCTGAGTTCTCAGTTTCTCTCTGTTCACTCTCCCTTGGTCCAGAGGGAGTGCTTGCTTTTCTGCATTTGCTACTTCGGACTCCTCAGCATCCTCTTCCAGGCCTTTGAGTGGTTTGCCATCTTTTCCTAGTTAATGCTTGTTATTAAATTTTCCCTGTTCGTATTACTAGGCAGGCTTCTTTCTCCTGTTGGACCATGATTGATCCAAGGAGTCAGGGAAAAGAAATGAAGAAGGAAAGGACAAACAGAGCATGAGGCTTGCTAGGTTCTAGAGGAGGCTTATAGCTCTTGAGCCAATCAGACTGTTGGCTTCTTTCCTAAAGAGGATCTATCAGCAGTCCACCTATAAAATATGATTTTCTTGCTTGCAGTTATCATTAAGGTGGTGGGGCTGGTAGTGGGAACTGAGGTGACCACGTCCAACCCCAGGACAGTGGCTGCTGCAGAAGGACGATGCCCACGCACTTGAGCAGGCAGCATAATGGTCATCTGGGGGGAACTGCCAAGGCAACCACAGTGAACTGAGGTGAGAGTGGAAACGCACGTTCACGTTTTACATGTGCTTTTGAGTAAAGCCAAAACTCAGAAACTTTCTGTTGGACCTTTTATTCATGTTATCTAATCTAAATAAAACAAGAAATACGCTGAATAATAAACTCACAGTGGCATCCTTTCAATTCTAACAAGGAAGTTCGAGTTACACAGTTACCTAATAAAGCTCTTAAAAGCAGCGGACTGAGGGTTGATGCAGAGAGGCACTCGGTTTCCTTTCTGCTGTTCCAAAATGAACTGGTGAATGATTTCTGTGGAGAAAACAAACATCATACAACCCATGCCAATTTGCAGGCCTGGGAGCAGTGGATTCTTGGCTTAACTCTAGTCAGCATCTGAACGGCATTTCCTAGTGGTTTAGTTAAACCAAGCACACACGTCATCTCTCAGGCAGAATTCAATGGAACTTTCCTGAAACCAAGACGACAGGTGCTGCTAAATGCAGGCCAACCCTCCCAAAGTGGCATTACAGGGGCTGGAAATCCCACCCGTGGGAGGTGTAAAATAGTGTATAAATCTGAGCGTGCCTCTACTGGGTTGGCATTATACATGAACTCTTCTAAACTGCTGGTAATTATTGCCTTTTTGAAAATCACTTAAAAAACCTGAGTTGGTATTTAGGTACATAGTTTCAGGCTGGTCACTTTGGGGACAATCCTTTTCTAAAATGTCCTAGAGCAGACACTTAAAATCACTCAGAATTTTGGATGTCATTAACCCCCAACCCAAGAGAAGATTGTGTCAGGATATTTTATGACTAGACTATCAGAAATCCTCTTCTTGTCATCATCTAAGGAATGATTCCCTCAGTGGCTGTTTATTCTTTTTAAAGCTTTGCATGTTATATAAAAAAGTCCAATATGTTTCATTCCATGCACTCACACTGAGTGAATACATATGAAATATATTGAGTCACAGTAAGTCAGCTCTAAAAACAAGAACAAAATGTTCATTCCTCTGCCAGACCTTCCCTTGGATATAAAATCAGTGTTTTTATAACACACATAGCTTTCTTGGCTTATATACTCTGGACAAATGGCTATATGCAAGTTTTTAAAAATAAACATATAAAGGAGCTTTGATCACCATCCAGACCTCAGCTTTCCACAGTCACATAAGTTATGAAAATGTTAGAGTCATCCCACCTGGCAGAAAGCCAAAAAAACACTCACCTTTAACCTGTCGAACAGAACTGAGGTTCTTCTCAAAAGTGTCATCGAATTTGGGGTTGGTGACGGGCTCAAAGTCACTGGTATAAACTCTTCCAGTAGAGGTGGAAAAGCAACATTTACACATACACGTGTGATATCGTAGTCGCCCTTCATCTAGGTAGGGGTGGGCTAAGGCATCCTTAGCGGATATTCTTTTGGACTGAAATCAAATTGAGAGACCAGCACATCAACACTACAGATAAACAGAACTGTCCATACAGGATCTTTCATGAGCCACAGTGGCTGCTTTATACAACTTTACACTTAATTTACGTGCGGCACATCCTGCATAGAGGAGTGACTGCAGATGGTTGAGGGTAAGAGGATAATTGAATTTAGAGGCAGGTAATATAGCAGTAAAGGCAGTTTTTGACATAAGACAAGAAGCTACTGGTATAAACCACCACACGCTGCCAGAAAGCACTTAGAAATGACTTTCTGCTAAAATCCTGAAAAGTTTCCTACCTTGAAATGGATGTGTGTGGGGTCAAAAATGAGAAATATCATGACATTTAAATATGCAATGCTTTGGAAGGGATACATTTACATTTTAAGTAACAGTTGTATTTTCTAAATATGTTTTAGCACTTAGATGTGAGCATGGTGGCAATTTTACAAAGCTGTTTGAAACTTTTATCCTCCTGGACACCAAATCAACTTGAGCAAAAGCCTGACTGAAAGCTGCTGGGGTTAGGCAGCAGCTAATAGCCTGCATGCCATGTTTTGATATCCATCCCAGTGTGAGTATCAGCAGCCTGGGGTTTTCTGGCACTTCAGAATACTGAATGTACTAGTTTCCAGTTACATACACCATAAACTTTTAAACTTGCTTCTCCATGAAAAAAGAATAAAGCCGTCCCTTCTTGTAGCTCAGTGGATATGTCAGTACTACTGAGACAAAGTGATTTTAAAGGATTTAAGGATGACTCAGTAGTAGAGAGGAGAACACAAACTGACCCTTTGCCCTGCTTCCAGTCTGCCAGCACTTCACATAACACAACTAAAAAAGAGAAAACCGTTTGCATTCAAACCCAAAATAACTGGATCCTCCAACTGATTCTGGTCCCTCAAATAATGGAATGTTAAGTATTTCACTAAACCTGGATTCCCTAGAAAAACACATTATCTCTGATTTTTTGCTATGCTAATATTAAAAAGCCATGTCATGACCTTTTGGGATACGGTAACAAGAGAAATCGGCTGTTGACCTACCAAGAAGAGTTGAATGTGAACTTTACAACCCGGTTTTGTTCCTTTTGCTGCTTCTTGTGTTTTGTTATTTGGTGACAGCGTTTCTGAAGTCTGACACACTAACATGCTTAGCAACTAAACCTTTTCTTTTTTCCTAAATGAGTCCAACTATTCCCAGAGGCTCTACTGGGATCAAGGTCTACTGTCAGAACCAAAAAATACAGGACAGTGCACCTTGCCTGGTTCTGGACCCTTCTGAGGCCACAGCATCTCCAGCCCGGCTCACGTGCAGGGTCGAGAGCTCTTTGGCTTTTGCTCACTGGTTACTGGCCAAGTCTATTTCTGTTTCTGAGTGAGCATGGCTGATCATGTCCAAACTGGTAGCAGCAGTGACTGAATCTGGGTTTTATCATACAACCATTAAGTCATTTCTGTCAGGTGGCAGATGTCAGAAACTGGGTCCCTGTCAGCTGTGAACCAGCAGATGGAATCTGGTTTCACTGTTAGTCTTGTCTGTCTGGGGATTCTGGTATTTCCTAAATTTCAGATGCATGCCTGGAGAGATTTTGGTGTTTTCCTAACTATGGATGGCATTCTGTATGTTGTATGTTCTGTGTGTACTAGGCCTGGGTCCTCTGAAGTGTCTCAGAGAGTTTATAAAAGAAAAGCCTTTGAACAAAAAGTAAATCAAATCCCTAGCATGCAGTGATCAATTTTCATTTCTCTAAACAAACTAAAGTCTCTTTGAAGTGAAAAAAAAAAATCACAAAACTTCTCAGATTTAATAGTGATGTTCTTTTTGAAGTATCTGGTGTTACATAATTATGTCCTCTATGTCATAATTACATCTTGTTTCTTGATCAACATCTGTAATAGGTATGGATACTTGTTTTTATGAGATTCTGTTGCTTTATCAAAATTGGCTCTTCTAAGTTTTGAATAAGAGTGATAAAATTTTCCATTTTACAAATATAAATGGATATACTTTGTATACTTCTGAGAGGAGTTAATACATCATATTATGAGATCTCTTAAAATCAAATGAAGCAAACTCCTATTGCAACTGGCTTTTAGAAACAATAGCATGTTAAAGACTATAAAAAGAAATGGAAAGATATAAAAACATTATTCTTCCCTATGAATGAAGTATTTTGGCTCTTCATAAATTTTTTCTTGCTCAAGTTGTAACTCAAAGATTAAAAAAGCTTTGTGAGTTAAAATAATACTATTACTTAATTCCTAGACCACAAAGTAAGCAAAATACTTCTCATAACTTAAAAAGTTTTAGTAATTGTATACAAGATGACTCTTTGGACAAATCAGTATGAGTTAATAGTTAATAAAAATTTAAAAACACCCACCTGTTTTCTTTCTGATTTTACAGTCATGTACAAATAATGCTAATACTATATTCTGGTTTATATAAATTTTAGGTTTTTTCCCTTCATAAAAAGCCTAATCATTTTGAATTTTTTTCCTACTGGAAAAATTATGTGTTCAACTAAATTAGATAAATTATAATAGGTAATGTGTTTCTTAAAAGAAATTAGTTTTTTGTATGCTAAAAATTCTAAAGACTTAATGAGTCAACTTAAAATGTAAACTCCTAATTCTTAGTTAACATTAAGACCTTACTAATATTGAGTTAATATGTGGTCTTGGATATATGGGCAACATAATTTTAATATACCCAGGCTCTTAATTAATATATTATTTAGCAGCCATCAACAAACAGTTAAAAAAAAAGATGGCAAATACCTTTGCATTAAAGTACATATGTATTTAAAAAGCATAAAAGAAATGTGTGATGAAAGAAAGATGTGTGTATTAAGAGATATGCTTTTGTTCAAGAGAAAAAAGTGAATAATTGTCTAAATTCCTAATAATTATTGTTGTACTTTTAAAATATTGCTTATAAGGTTTGTTGTCTTTAGATAAATTAAGGTCTCTGGAGATTTGTTTAATGTCTTCACTATGTTGAGGTAATAGTTAATCACATCTTTTAAAATTATTTATTGTACTCCATCCTTTTCAGTATTGTTGGTATTATTATAATAAAAGAACCAGCACCTTTTCATCTCATCATCCCCTGGTTGTTTCTGCTTTTTCCTTATATTTGCCTAAAGGCTCCTGCTACAAGATAAAGATTAGGAGTTGAGTCTTCCATATGAACCATGACAAGGATCTCCGTAAAGAAATGTGATCAGGTACTCCTGACTGTTGTCTCTGGGATTCAAACTCATGGGTACAGCTGCTTATCATCACTACAGACAGCCACAAGGAGCAGACGCGAGGTAATAGACTGCTTAACCCAAGATCAACAAAATAAGAATTAACTACTTCAGACTAAATGGATTAAATAAACTTATTTAATTATGGCTAATGTTCTATTTTAATGGCTTAAAAAAATCTCATTTCTTTCTAATGTATCATTAACTCTCAAATTTAACAGGACAAAATCAGAATGAAACATTCTTTAAGCTAGATACGGAGCTCTTGTAACTAGAAAGAAAAGAATCCCTAATAAATCATTCATAAACTAAATTCAGTAAGACCCTATCCTCCTTACTAGATAAATCAAACCTCCTTTTTGTACATAAATCTAATTTGTAACTATGACCACACCAGAAGTTTCATTTAATTAAGTGTGACAATCCCACTGTTGAAGAATAAGGACTACATTTCACATGCAGAACTGATATCCGAAAGGCCTCTGGGGAAATGAGCGTGGCATCCACTCTGTGGCTTAGGAAAAGGGTCCTAGAGCTGTAAAGACTATGAGCTCTCAGCAGGTCATGGTCATTAATAAACGTGGGAGCTCAGAGAAAGAGGATACCTTACAGCTACAAGAACTGCAGGTAAAACCTGGGACAGGTGAATTACATGGTTCCTCATTCCTAATCTAAGTAGAACTAATAAAGAGAGTAACATATGCTTGACAAATAAATTTAACCTCAGGGCCTTTAGAAAATCCTCTATGGGCAGACAGAAATTACCTTTGAAACCTGAAATTCATGTGCCTCTTGTTTTGTTAACCATACAAAAGGTCTTTATGTATTAATCAAAATCTCCTGTGAAAGCTATACAGATAAACTTGCCAAATAAAATATCAAACTACTGACACTAAATCACCAGCTCATTCAGCAAGTTATGTGGCTGAAACTGTCCTTAATGGCAGGAACTTGACCACAAGGAGGGACTGTGCAAAAGAACTGCCACTTTGTCTTGCTCCCTGATCACTAAGAACCTCATATACCAAAGTAAACAAACAAAAGGAAAACACCAGACAAAACATCCACTTTGTACCAGGAGATGTCATAGAAGTAACTTGATCACTCTGATTGCTTCTTGTTCAGCCACTTAGTTGTGCCTGACTCTCTGCGACCACATGGACTGCAGCACGCCAGGCTTCCCTGTCCTTCACCATCTCCCAGAATTTGCTCAAATTCATGCCTATTGAATTGGTGATGCTATCCAACCATCTCATCCTCTGTTGTCCCCATCTCCTCCTGCCTTCAATCTTCCCCAGCATCAGGGTCTTTTCCAATGAGTCAGTTCTTCACATCAGGTGGCCAAAGTATTGGGAGTTTCTGCATCAGTCCTTCAATAATTATTCAGGACTGATTTCCTTTAGGAGACTGGTTGGATTTCCTTGCAGTCCAAGGGACTCTCAAGAGTCTTCTCCAACACCATGGATCAAAGGTATCAGTTCTCTGGTGCTCAGCCTTCTTTATGGACCAACTCTTAAATCCATTCATGACTACTGGAAAACACATAGCTTTGACTAGACAGACTTTTGTTGGTAAAATGATGTCTCTGCTTTTTAGTACACTGTCCACGTTTGTCTTAGCTTTCCTTCCAAGGAGTAAGGATCTTTTAATTTCATGGCTCCAGTCACCATCTGCAGTGATTTTGGAGCCCAAGAAAATAAGTCTTTTACTGTTTCCATTGTTTCCCCATGCATTTGCCATGAAGTGATGGGACCAGATGGCATGATCTTTGTTTTTTGAATGTTGAGTTTTGAGGCAGCTTTTTCACTCTCCTCCTCTTTCACCTTCATCAAGAGGCTCTTTTAGTTTCTCTTCACTTTCTGCTGTAAGGGTCATGTCATCTGCATATCTGAGGCTGTTGATATCTCTCCCAGCAGTCTTGACTCCAGCTTGTGCTTCATCCAGTCCAGCATTTTGCATGATGTACTCTGCATGTAAATTAAATAAGCAGGGTGACAATATACAGCCTTTATGTACTCCTTTCCCAATCTGGAATCAGTCTGCTCTTCCATGTCCAGTTCTAACTGATGCTTCTTGGCCTGCATACAGGTTTCTCAGGAGGCAGGTAAGGTGGTCTGCTATTCTCATCACTTGAAGAATTTTCCAGTTTGTTGTGATCCACATAGTCAAAGGCTTTAGTGTAGTCAGCGAAGCAAAGTAGATGTTTTTTTGGAATTCTCATGCTTTTTCTATGATCCAGCAGAAGTTGGCAATTTGAGCTCTGGTTCCTCTGCCTTTTCTAAATCCAGCTTGGACATCTGGAAGTTCTTCGTTCACATACTATTGAAGCCTGGCTTGGAGGATTTTGAGCATGACCTTGCCAGCATTCTGGTCCCTCAAATAAAAAAACCCTGTTTCCTATAGACCTGGACTCCCTAACAAATCATTTTTATCCCTAATCTTTGTTCTAACCTTTGCAGATTTAATAATCAGGTGACAAAGTTGCTGTTTCTCACTGTGAACAAACCAGTGTAAACCTAACTGGTAATTTTGTGGGTATTTTTTCCCTTTAAATATCTGTTGTGTTTTGTATTTGGTGACTTCCATGTACTCTTGGTAAGTAAAATTTTCTAAATGCTTTCATTAAAAAAAATCTTCTTTGACAATAGTTACTGGCACAGATGTGATAAACATTCTTCAGATGAATGAATAAATGAAGAACTGAACTTTGCCCCAGAGGAGTCAAGTCTAGAAATGGCATTTAGAAAAGCCACCATTTGAAATGTTATGATAAACCTAGACAGCATATTCAAGTGCAGAGATACTACTTTACCAACAAAGGTCTGTCTAGTCAAAGCTATGGTTTTTCCAGTAGTCATGTATGGACATGACAGCTGGACCATAAAGAAAGCTGAGCGCCAGAGAATTGATGCTTCTGAACTGTGGTGTTGGAGAAGACTCCTGAAAGTCCCCTGGACTGCAAGGAGATCCAACCAGTCCATCCTAAAGGAAATTGGCCCTGAATATTCACTGGAAGGACTGATGCTGAAGCTGAAGCTTCAATACGTTGGCCTCCTGATGCAAAGAACTGACTCACTGGAAAAGACCCTGATGCTGGGAAAGACTGAAGGCAGGAGGAGAAGGGGATGACAGAGGATAAGATGACTGGATGGCATCACCAACTCGAAGGACATGAGTTTGAGCAAGCTCCGGGAGTTGGTGAAGGACAGGGAAGCCTGGCATGCTGTCCACAGGGTTGCAAAGAACTGGACACAACTGAGCGACTGAACTGAAAACCCAGAGTAAATACTTCCTTATGCAATACAACGGGCAGACTTTTTTTCAAATAATGTTAAAAAAATTTCCCCTAATTTAGCCTGGTGTCAAACTCCTTTTACAAATATTGAGATAAATAAGGATGATGCCCTTCCTTATCTCTCTTCACGTAGTATTGTGTGTTACTACTGGAACTTCTTTGTCATGGGGGAGCATGATAAACTTCAGGCCCCAATTACATGAGTTATCTTTTAAAAAGTCATTATTTACATTGCCCATCTATTCAAAGCCAGGATATTTTTCTTAGAACACATTTTTAATTCATTAAAATAACATAAAAACAAACACTACTTACTGGATCAAAGACCAACATCCTACAAAGGAGATGAACAGCTTCATGTGTAGCCTGGCTAGACAGGGTATAAAGTACAGGAAGAGATGGCTGCAAAAAAATAAAGAATTCAAATATGTGAACGAGTCTTTGTGTAAGTAGATGTGGAATACAGCCAATTTATGACAAGTTAAGTACCCAGCTCTAAAGATGTGTGCAGAGAAATCTCAACTCAAAGGAGATGAGTCTTCCCCTCATTAACCAGTCTTCAAAAGCAACAACTGACTTTCAGTGCATATTTTATATTGCATGATTACCCATTGAAGGTCAGAGCACAAAAGAGCCTATGAAAACTGAAAGGTAATCCTGCAAATACGAAACCCCTATTAGCCTTATATTATACACGCTTTGGCAAGGGAAGACCAAACATGCCAAGGGATGGGAGAAAAGATTTACAGCCTCAGCCACTTGCAAGTAAACTGCGCAAGTAAGCATGTGAACGATGTCTTATGTCAATATTACCATAAAGTTGCCAAAACGCTGAAGGAGCTTTAGGACACTTAGGAATTTACAGTCTTCTAAGAAAGCATGACACTGCTTTTGCTGGTTCCAGCCATACTGCCTTTAGCACTGATTACTCACTCAATTATTGTCTTTTGTATTAATAAGTGGCAGGCATATCCACACACCCATATCTAACCCTTTTGCACTGAGGCAGGGAGATGATTCTAATGAGCCTGGAAGCCACAGAGCTTATAAAGCTGTAATTTTGCTGCTTGGCAGATGAATGGTGTCACTGCTCTCTCACTCAAGTAACACTGAAAGGTCCCCTTGTATCTTGACCACAGCCTTAGAATCCTGCTATGACAACTACTAGCATCAAGTATTCTATGCATCTGCCTTCTTGCAACAGTTAAGCCGTATAGGAAAATCCAACAAGAACAAGAAGACACCTCAGAATCATCAGGGGGTAATTATTCACCTTACAGATGGTTTCTTTAGGATCACGAGTTAACAGGAGATAAAAGGAGATGGGAGTTCTACTTCACTAACTAGATCAACATGTCTGAATCTCAGTTCCCTAAAAAGAGGAGGCTGGACTAAACAATCTCTGAAGTTTTGCTCTAACTGTACAATACTTGATAGGATTACTACAGATAAAAAGCACTATGCTCACAGAACTCATATATAGTTGGCATTCAGATATTTGTAGACCAGTTTACTACTCCTGGGTGCATTTACCAAGGAGTAAATATGCAAGCCTATGGCAGCTCTAAAATTATTTGTGTTAGTCAAGAGAAGGAGGGGGGGTTGTGGAGAGTGTAGGGAAAAGGTTTTAACCTATGATTTAACTTACACATATTTTCTATAAGAGTTTTTTTATTGTATAAAATGAAGTCATTTGATAATCTTGAAAGACTCTGATTCTTGGTTTAACTGAATAGTTGTCCTCTTTTTCACTGATTTGTGTAGGCTGACAGCCAAATTCCAGTCAGTTTTTACTGACCAAAATGTCTTCCCATAAGTAATTCTTTTCCTTCCACTCTCAAAGTGAATCTACCCCTCATCCCATTTTTGTGGTGGAGGCAGGTTATAGCTTAAGGAAGGGAATACTAAATACTGGAATAAGTACTAGAAAATGTGGCTTCAAATTCGAACTCTGCCATCACTAGACTCAGGTAAGTGACTTGCTTTGGCTCTCTCATCCATTAGACTACTCCAGTACAGACCTGCCTACCTACCAACATCGCTGCTAATCCTGACATCCACGAAGTGCCAGGTCCTGGGCTAGATGCTGAGACAACAGAGATGATTAACACCTCTCTGGTGGGCAAGGAAAACATGAACAAGCAGTTCTAGAGGCCACTGAATAGAGGATCTTAGATAAATTAGAAAGCAAAATTTATGACTGGAGGACAAATGCATATGGGATGGGGAATTTGTGAAAATCGAGAGTGGATGTTTAAGGCTACCTGAAATATTACAAATCCACCCTCCCCCAATATTACTTTTCTTTATAGAAGTACACCCCAACAGATATATTAAAAATAACCCTAAGTTTCATTTCAGCCTTAACAATAATTTGGTACGCTTTCTTCTTTTCTGTGTTTATAAATGGATGTTAAAAAGAGGCCCAGAGAAAAAGAAGAGTCAGTTCAGTCATGCCAGTATCTTTCCCAAACGATAACTATCAATAACTTAGCCTTGGCTCCACAGGAAAGATGCAATACTACAAATGCTGCATTTCTTTTTTTTTTCTGCACTCTGTGGAGCCAATGCTAAGAAGTTTATGTTTCTCCTCAAGTGCAACAGAATCAATTTGAATAAGAAAAAGTAGAAGTTCAGCTGCTGCTGCTCAGTTGCTTCAGTCATGTCCAACTCTTTGCAACCCCACGGAGTGTAGCCCAACAGGCTCCTCTGTCCATGGGATTCTCCAGGCAAGAATACTGGAGTGGGTGGCCATGCCCTGCTCTAGAGATCTTCTCGACCTGCATCTCCTGCATTGTGGGTGGATTCTTTACTGCTGAACCATGAGGAAGCCCAGAATGCTTAGAAATATGCCTTAAACATTTCCTTTGGAAAAAGGTTCTGCCAATTCCCCCAGTACTCACACACATTACTTTTCTCCCTCTGAAATATATGGATCCATTATATATGGGTCCATTTTCTGTTGTTCTTCAGGTTTATAAGTCACTCAGGCCATGTAGGAGTGAGCGGGTGCTGTGCCGAGTCACGAGCACAGGAAGGGTTATGAAGAGTGCTCCAGTAACGACTATGAGTAATTGCCAGTGAAATGAAGCAAGGATTAGCCTCTGGCTCGAGCGAGAGGCCCTGGGTGATAGACGCCAGTTATCAAGAGCCAACTTCAGACTGTGGTCACCGCAGCAGTCAGCCAGGCTGTGCAAGGCCTGTTGGAGATTCCTGATAGTCTTTACCTGGCAGCAGAGAAGCCGTGCTCATCAGTCGGCAGCATGAGCTGAACTGCACGGTGCACGTGCAGTACAGTAAGCACTTTGGGGTTATTCAAAAGACACCCCCATCCGAAAAATAAGAAGTCTGGACTGCGTGAACTCTCTAGAGTACTCTGATTCTCTTAACCGGAAGATAAAGTCCCTGACAGGAGATGGAGCTATTTTCACCTCAGTGGAAATATTTCACCTGTACCTGACACAATTAGCTGAGAACAATCTGGGGAAAAATGAAGCTCTAAACCTTATGAGATGAACAAAGGGACTAAGGGCTGGTAGGAGACTTCTCAATCCCATCAACACGGCAGAGCCTCAACAAGTATCTGAATAAGATTCCGGGGCCATGGCAGCTAAGATTCCCTTCATCCAAGATCTTGAGTTGTAGTTCAATTCAGTCCATCCGACTCTTTGTGACCCCATGGACTGCAGCATGCCAGACTTCCCTATCCATCACCAACTCCCGGAGCCTACTCAAACTCACGTCATGAGTTGTAGAAAAGAGTCAATATATAGAAAATACCAGTGTTCTTGTCTGCCCATTATTTCCTGACCTTAAGGGACCCAACTTCCTTTCTCACTCTCAGGTCAAGTGATTCAGTGGGGCTTGATTTCAGTCTCCCAACTGCAAAGATGAGCAGAGGGCTTGGCCAATCAAATGATGTCCTGAGCACCACCTCTGCTACCAGGATGATGTACACAGTAAAACAGGTTGGAACAGTTAATGGCTGGCTAACCTAACGCACCCTCCCAACCCTTTTATCCTTTATCTCTACCCTTTATTAACTGGGATAGAAAAGACACTTTTTTCTTTCTTTTTTTTTTTTAAAGCCTTTCTTGCCTTCTGAGAGGCCACATGCCATACAGTTCTGGACAATAACACATAAGCAGAGGTTTGCTAGGCAGGCTTCTGGGTAAACGTTTGCTTTCCTGAGAAAAGGAGCAGATACTGCTAGTGCTCCCTCTTTGCTCCGTTTTCTTGTGTTGAATATGGATATGGTTGTGGACAAGCTATTGTCATTTTGTGACTACGAGGCAATAGGAAAGAGAGTATGAAGTCACATGCCAAAGGTGAAAAAAGAAAAAAAATAGATCCTCGATGACATAATTGAGCTGCGATGCCATCACCAGACTGCCTATCTCTGGGACTTTTTGATATGAGGAAAAAATAAACTTCTATTTCTTTAAACCACTATAAGCAAGGTTTTTGGGATTTCCCTGTAGCTCAGATAGTAAGGAATCTGTCTGCAATGCAGGAGACTCAGGTTCAATCCCTGGGTCAGAAGATCCCCTGGAGAAGAAAACAGCAACCCACTCCAGTATTCTTGCCTGGAGAATCCCACAGACAGAGGAGCCTAGTAGGCTATAGTCTATGGGGTCGCACAGAGTTGGACACGACTAAGCGACTAACACACAAGCAAGGTTTTCCATTCCTCATGACCAAGTACATTCCTAACAGAATCAGAGACCCTCCGAATATTTTTATGAATCTAGTTGTGAAAGCTCTTTCCTGAAGGATTGATATGCTAATAGAATGTAGGCCTAGACTGTTGGCTCCATTTTGGCCAACTCATGAGGGAAAGCCTGTTCTGAAAATGAAGCCAAAATATAGGAAAACAGAACAGAAGAGAGGCAAAGTTCTGGTATGAAATATCATCTGACTACCTGAATCCAGCAGAGCCCAAAGTCAGTGGTAGCTCAAGACTTTTCAGTTACATGAGCCCTAAGTTAAGTATCCTTTTTGGCTTCAGTCAACTTTAACTGAGTTTCAGTGGAAAGAATCCTGACTGATAAACCACCTGGAAGGATGTATATTAATCAACCAACACAAGAATATTAATTTGAGGCAGTAACCTGTGACTTTAAGAAGATAGCCAATTAGGTTTTCCTTCTGTATATGTGTATTTTTAAAAAAATCCCAACAAACAATAGGATATATTTGTTTGTACAAATATATGTAAATGCATAGAAAAATGTCTGGAAAGATATTCTCAAATTAATCCAGAGGAGACTAGGATGATGTGGAGGTAGCTGAAAATGACTAAGTCTGTACAATTTTTATTTTACATGTACCCGTATTTACTTGCAAATATACAAACAAAATGTTTCAAAAATCTGCTTTGTAGGTATACATGCCAGGTATTGATAAACTAGTTTAATATCCCTGATACTGGCCAGTAAATTGAATATAACAGATCTTGTTAGATCTTTCTTTGAATATAAACCTTCCTCTAGGTTGAGACTGTGCTCTTCTAAGGGAGTCAGCGCCATCATTTCAGAAAGATGTGACCAGCAGGAGGCTGTTTAAAACACCATCTCCAGTAGTAAATCTACAATTCAGGCTGGTTTTAGAATATAACACGCTTTACCCATTGCCTTTTTTGCCTGTAAAAATGGAAGCTCCAGATTCACACCAGAATCATAGACAGGGAACTCCAAAGAAAAGGCAATGCCTTGATCAAATGTCTGGCAGGTAATCTGAGGACTGCCAAACTCGGTCTGTCACTTGGTCTATCAATTACATCAACCAGATCGTCTAACGATCAATCAGATCATCTCAATGCCCATCGTAAAAGAAAGCAAGGTGAAGGCCCAGGGAAGAGTTGCCGAGGCTCCCTGGTCAAGCCTTCTCCCTTCTGTCTCGGTTTGTTGTTCCTAGGAAAAGTATTCCCCTTACTCACTCTTCACATCATTAAGCTGTTTTCCCATGGAGATTAGGAAAGTGCTTCTAAAAAATGCTGCTCAATCAACAGGGTGGAGATAATAACCATCTCATCTTTCTCAGCAGTGACTTGGCTGGTTGCAAGTAATATTGATCAGTGCAAATCTGGCAATCTCTCTTCATACTTCTTTTCTAATAACATTCACATCTAATTCTGTGTTAGTGGAAAGAGTGCAATAGAAATAGCTTCACATTCCTCGCTGGAATAAGAGATACTGGGTATTTCAGCTTAGTATGTGAAAATGACAGCTTGATACACATATACGAGGTTATGGTACGGAGGTCAAGGCTCCATCCCCGGTAACTTGTCTCCAACAAGGCAAAAACCAGGAGACCAAAGCCAGAGGTCATTTACTAGCAAAGGTGCTACAAAAATACTTTCTCCTACAGCACCGGGAATTACTATATCCTATTGGGTTTGACAAATATTTTAACATTTTACCTACGGCCATGACATTATAAAAAAAAAAAATTAATAAAACCTACATGTAATGTTTTTGTTTAAAAATTCTCATCTTGCTATTCTGTGGGAGGGAAACTCTGCCCAAACAGATGGTGACCAAATACAAGGCCCCCCTGACTCGTCTCACCTGTTTATGAGGACCCCTGAGTATGTGTGCCTTAGCGCCTTCACAAGCCGTCCTCATTGCTTCCAGTGATGGTGTGCCCAAGAGATCTGTGATCAAATCCAACTATGAACAAACAGGAAATACAGATGGTTAGTAAGCTCATGGAAACAACCTTTCATTACTCTTGTGTCATAGCCTGAAAGATGAGGACCAAATATGGAGGGGAGCAGAAAACTTAAGGAAAGTTCCAGATTAACTGGTAGGAGCCTCTATTTTCACTTTGTGGACTATAAAAAACAAAACAAAACGAAACAAAACAGGAAAATGTTCACTTGGGATGTATATGACAGAAATAAAGAAAATGGTTTTGGCCACCATGGCATTCCAAGGTGACAGTAATTTTTAAGTCTGCATGTGTCTGCTGTGTGTCTTCACGCCATACACAATCTTTTACACTGGTGAAAGCTGTGGTGCCCAGGAAACTGTGACACTGTGTAAGGCCACGTCTAGTCAGCTGGGCCCAATAAAAGAGACCAAAAAACGGTCTTCTCACAAACAAGCCCTTGTAGATAGCAAACTGCCTTAACAATTTTCTGTAAGTGCTATGATTATTCTAACCCAATTAGCAATGACATCTCATTCTAATTCTTCCAGGATGGAAAATTCTTACCTAGAGAATACTTCTCCTGGTTCTGGGATTTCCAAATATAAAGCACTATTTCCTGCACTTAACTAAACCATGGGGTGGCCCTCAGTATCACTGCCCTCCAGGATAATGGAGTTTGTCAAGTGGCTTGTTTTGCACAGAATTAAATATCTCTGTGCAAAAGCTTTCTGGGAAAAGTGACTTGGCGATACGTTTGGACCTCTAATAAACACAAAAGGAAACGAGCAGTTCATGAAAACAAGTGGAAATACTGAGAAAGTTGTCCAAAATGGGTCAGATCCAGGCTTCCCTGATGGCTCAGTGGTAAAGAATCTGCCTGCTAATGCATGAGACACAGGTTTTATCCCTGATTCGGGAAAATCCCACATGTCTTGAAACACCTAAGTTTGTGTGCCACAACTGTTGAGTCTGTGCCCTAGAGCCTGGGCTCTGTAACAAGAGAAGCCACCCCAAAGAGAAGCCCCTGCTTGCCAAAACTAGAAAAAAGCCCAGGCAGCAATGAAGACCCAGCACAGCCAAAAATAAATAAAATTATTAAAATGGCTCAGATCTTTGGATAAGAAACATTTTAATGAAGTCTGCTGATACTACAGCACATAGGATATTTATTTCTCAAAGAGAAAATGCTTCAGCAAATATCTATTAATACTTCCATTTATAAGTTAGACTCTGTTTTCGTTATAGATCTTGATTTCTCACTCCAAAATACAACGGTGACTGACAGATGTGAGTTCTCCTTCAGTGGCTACATCAGACTGAAAAACTCAAGACCTCTGTTATTTCTCTAGCAAATGAGGTGTTTGAATCCCGTTCTGGTTGCTTCACATTCTCCTCTGTACGTTCTTTTCAGCACTGGGTCTTTGTCACTGTGCAGGGGGCTTTCCTCCGCCGTGGAGAGCGGGGCTACTCCCTGGCTCGGGCTTCCCTTGTTGCAGAGCACAGGCTCTAGGTGCACGGGCTTTAGCAGCTAGAGCTCTCGGGTTCTAGACTGTGGGCTCAGTAGTCGTGGTGCGTGGACTCTGTTGCTCCGAGGCCTGTGGAGTCTTCCTGGATCAGATCAGTGATCAAACTTGAGGCCCCTGCATTAGCAGGCGGATTCTTACCCTCTCTGCCACCAGGGAAGTCCCTACTTAAGCTCTTCTGTATGGCAGCTTATGTCCATATATGACATGTCATCTTATAGGTAAGGCTGTTAAACTCTACTTTCTAAAGAAATTGAGTAATAAAGTGGATATTATCAATACAACCCAACATTAAATTTATATATGATAATTTTATCACCACCATCAATTTTAAAAGATGTAGACTTAAACAAAAATGACTGGATGTATAGCAGAGAAATAAATTTAAATGTTGATCAGAGCATATACAGTTTCTAATGTATCAGTTAACAACTCTTGGTAGACAGAGCATAAAGGAGATGGCTTCATTTTTCGTCAAGTGCATGAATTATTTACAAAGATACACAGTAGGTAGGGTGATCTTTTCAAATGTGATCAATCAAATCTTAACACTCTCTTGCTCAAAAACAGACAGCTCTCCATCACACTTTGGACCGAATAGAACCCAAAGTCCTTATCAGGTTGCCAAAGTCAGGCAGGCTCTTTTTCTGTGACCTCATCTCCTATACACTCTTCCTTAATCAAGCCATCACTCCAATACACCCACGCTTCTTCCTGCCTCAGAGGGTTCTCTGATGCTGGTTGTCCCTTTTGTCCCAGGCGTGCTCCCGGTGTTGCCTGCATCCAGGCACCTTCCGGCTGTCCCTGTGCCTGGAATATCTGTTCCCGATATCTGGCTCCCTCATTTCACTTGAGTCCCTCCTCAAATGTTACTCCCTCAGACGGCTTTTTAGCACTGCTCTGGCTCCATCATCATTCTCTCTCCCTAACCTGGTTTAATTCTTTTTGATAGTACTTATCATTACTTGGGATTATATTTATTTTCTTTGAAAAGAAATTTGTTTGAACACGTCAGGTCTTAGTTTGTATCATCTGGGATCTTCCACTGTGGCGCACAAGCTCTCTAGTTGTGGGTCATGAGCTCAGCAGCTGTGGCTCACAGGCTTAGATGCTCTGAGGCATGTGGATCTCAGTTCCCCGGCCAGGGATCGAATCCATGTCCCTTGCACTGGAAGTGCAGAGCCTTAACCACTGGACCATCAGGGAAGCCCCCCATACTTATTTATTTTCTGTCTCACATGAAAGTTTCAGAAAGCTTTGTCTTATTTATAGCTGTACCCCTCATACCCTGGCACACTGCCACCACCACCACCATAAGTGCTAACATTTATGGAGTGCTTACCAGACTCCAGGCCTTAGTGTTGGCTCTGCTACCTCATTTGTTCTGCACAACAATCCTCAGAGCAGTTTAACTTGCCCAGAATTTGACTGATAGCAAGTGGCAGAGGAGGATTTGAATCCACCAATTGGATTGTACAGCCTGACTCACCATTGATACATTCTTCTCATGCAAACAAGACTGTTAAAATTTTTATGAATAAAAAATACTTAAGAATTAGACCAAAGAAAATGTGGGTAACGAATTAGTTTATAAAGGCAGACAGTTAAAGTACCACAAATGGTTTCCAACATTTTAATCAGCTTCTGATATTCTCTGCCATATTTAAATAATTTAGTCCAATAAAGGTTGGAAAGGGTTCTAAATGTTCATATTTAAAGAAGTCAACACTCAAAATTTATATTCTAAGCACAAAGTGTAAGTACATTAAGTCACCAAATACATTTTCAAGTCAGATCCATTCAGTTAGAAAGAACAGAGGCTCTTGAACCACTGAAGATTACACCTGTGCAAACTGTTACAGCGGAGTCTGCTGCCATGCATCAGTGCATGTAATAAAGCCAACATTCCCTCTAATAGGCTCGTAAGCTGCAAAATCAATCTCTCTGTAATCTTCCTAACTTTTTGAATTTTAAGAGAACTTGAATTTGCTAAAAGCAATGTAGACAGTACAGTGAATAAGCCCAAGGTGTGCACAAGATGGTCTTTCCTTTAAATCTGTAATAGAATGGAAAGTTCCTAAAGCCTAGAGTGAAATCATACCTGCTGAATGGGACTCTGTGCCTGAAACAGTATTCTTCGTCCTAGTAGTTCTGCAAAGATACATCCGACAGACCAGATGTCAATAGCATTGCTGTAATGGCGGCTGCCCATCAGGATTTCTGGAGCCCGATAATACTGAGTAACAACTTCCTGAGTCATATGACGGGATTCATCTAATTCTTCCACTCTGGCCAATCCAAAATCACAAATCTAAACAGAAGAGATTATCAAAATGTTGTCAAATAGACAAATATATTTACAAGTGGAATAGGAGAACAAAATAATAAAAAACTAAAACCTTGACAGACCTCTGAACTTTGCAAAGTTTTCAATGATACAGGTGGAGTACATTGTGTCAGTATATTTTGATATTATTTGGATGAGAGGGAAGAAAGTCTCAAACTTCCTTATTTCTATACAGAATTATCTTAAAGACAAGCTTTTCACTTTCATTTGTTTTTAACTGGTAATTAATGAAACAAACAAAAAGCAGTTGAATGTATACTTTTAGGTTTAATGAAGAAACCAAGCTAATTTATTTTCAAGGCTGCTTATGGAGGAAGATATTATAAGGGAAGAAAACGACCTCCTGAGCTAACTATGTTCACTATTTTTTTGTTTGTTTTTGGCTGCACTGCATGGCTCGTGGGATCTTTGCTCCCTGATCAGAGATGAACCCCAGGCCTTGGCAGTGAAGCCATCAAGCCCCAGCCACTTACACCACCAGGGAATTCCCATATGTTCACTATCTTTATGGAATATACACAGTAAAATTTCTTCAAAGCTATGGGTTTCAGAGTCCTGCTGAATCCTGAGGTACTTCAGGAGTTCCATGAACATTTTACCTAAATTTCATATGAATCTATAAATATTTAAAATATTAATCCACATTCCAATATGTGAATTTGTCAAAAAGTAGCACACTGTAGAATACTAATGCTAACAGGTCCCTTCAATTCTTCATGCCATAAACATTTAATTAACTGAATGCCTATTATATTTTAGGCAGTATGCTAGAACATGACGGTAAATGAGAAAGACTGGTTAATTCACCTACAAACCTAGGAATGAATCTTATGCTTTCTGTTTATTTTTGGCTGTGCTGGGTCTCTGTTGCATCACACAGGCTTTTTTCTCTCCTCTAGTTATAGCTCATGGGCTTGGTTCCCCTGCAGCACGTGGTATCTTAGTTCCGGGACCAGGGACCAGGGATCGAAGCCATGCCTGCATTGGCAGGCAGATTCTTAACCACTGGACCACCAGCGAAGTCTTGCCCTTTCTGTTTAAGTGAAAAGTTTTTGGAGGCTGCAAGGTGAGCTGTTAGTAAACGGCAGCAGTGCCACCACCAGCAAATTTTGCTTATTTTCAGGAATTGAGGCTTTCTTGATACTAGGCAACCAAAACAGAAACTGGGAGCACTGAGGAACAGATAAGAGAGGAATGACCATCTAAGCTCCAGTGTTCTCACTGATTAAGTCTGAGTCAATATTATTAATATAACTGACAAAATAATACTTATCTGCCTTCTAAGTTGAGGTCCTAACATATTTTATTTGAAAAAAGGATCTCGTAGCTTAAAAAAGCAATGGAAAACTACTGCTTTAAAGAAAACATATTTTACCCCTAATTTTTGGCAATCTTATCTTTTTATCTTGAATCTACTATGTCTGGTCACATCAAATGAATGCATGTCTGTATGTGGGGACAAATCAGAATGAAACCAACATCTTTGAAACTTAAAATGAAAGTACATTTTCCAACCACACAGAAAAACTATACCAAAAAGGAAAACAGGCATATGTTGTTTATCAAATCCTCCCAAAGACCAGTGTTCAAATAACACATAATATTTTAAAACTCTATTACTTGACCAAAAATTTTTAGGCTATCTTTTAAAACAAAACAAAGAAAACTAAAAATCCACTTTATTTCTCTGGTATTAAAACAAAAGAAAACACCACCTTAACCAACAGAAAATGTTTTCTCTTATAAAGCAGGCCTTTTGTTTAAAAAAAAAAAAAAAGATCTGGATTCATTTTTTGGCAATTTATCTGGAAGACACGCTAAATCCAAAGTAAGAAGCTTACATGATCAGGTAACTAAAGATATTGCAATTTCCAGCAAAATTATCTGCTTTGTGCCTAACAGTAAACAAAATGATTTTTAAAAATGTTTTGTCATAATTATTTTCTACAAATTTTTACATTTGAGAAGAGAGAATTAGCATCAGTAGATTGGCAATCTACTCTGGCTTTTAAAAGTAGGCTGCTAAGACAAGTTAAAGGAGCAGAGCAAAATTTCAATTTGTTCTGATCTGTATGTTGTTTATTCATAAATGACATTTTCTTTGTTACTCTCTCATGTAGGTGGAGGTTACAATACCATGAAAGACAATTTAGAAAATGGACTGCAAGTAGTTAACGGCATCAAGCATGACAGGCTCTACACAAATGCTTTGTGAAGTTTTCCAACCAGAAACTGAAATAAGCAGAAACTGGTTTAAACTGTCATATAAGTGACTTGGTCTGCATAAGTCAAAGAATTTCTGACTCTAAGGTTTTTGATTATTTTTAAAAAAGAATTAAAATGGGTTATGGAGATAAGGTCTGAAGATGTTTATCACACTGTGTTTTAATAGCTTGCCACTACTCTATTTATTTATTTTTGGCTGTGCGGGGACTTCATTGCTGTGTGGGCTTTTCTCTAGTTGAGGTGACCAAGGGCTACTCTCTAGCTGTGGTGCATGGGTTTCATTACGTTGGTTTCTCTTGTTGCAGAGCACGGGCTCTAGGGTGTGTGGGGTTTAGCAGTTGCGGCACATGGGCTCAGAAGTTGTGGCTCCGGGGCTCTAGAGTATAGGCTCAACAGTTGTGGCATACGGTCTGAGTTGCTCCATCGCATGTGGGATCTTCCCAGAGCAGGGATCAAACCCGTGTCTTCTGCATTGGCAGGTGGATTCTTTACCACTGAGCCACCCGGGAAGCCTGATCACAACTCTTTTTATTTATTTATTTTTTAATTAATTTATTGGGCTGCAGTCGGTCTTAGCTGTGGCAAATGGGATCTAGTTTCCTGACTACAGATTGAACCTGGGCCCCCTGCACTGAAAGTTCAGTCTTAGCCACTGGACCACCAGGGAAGTCTCACAGTGAAAAGCAGTGAACTCAATGACCTATAAAAGGAAAATTTACTTTGGTAGTTTTTACTTAATGGTTTTTGGGACAATTAATTATCTGTGGAAACAAAAAGAATTAAGTATAATATTAGATGTTTTCAAGGAAAATATGAAAAATAGGTGTTTTTAATCTTTCTAGACTTAAAACAGGATCAGAGTTCTTTACATATAGAGTGAAGGGAGTTTTTTCTTTTTTATTCAAAAGCAGTTTAACACACTAGTTTTTAAAGAAAACTGGCCCACAGTTTAAAGAAAGCATTTAAAATAAAAAATGAAATTCATTTATATACTTGGTTTTAAGGTTTAGTTTAACTGCCAACAGGATAAGTACTAATGACAGTTGATTACATTTATAGTAGGCAACGTTTATAAACAGTTCTTTTCTTTTTCAAATATATCAATTGAAATGTTAAGAATATTTACTGTAGACTGAAGCACCATATAATACTGCAGCCGCTCATAAAATAAGTGGAATTTTAATTTGCCTTCTCAGAGATGACTCAGCTCTAGGAAGGCCCTTACCTCTAATTTCTATAATGGGGAAAGATGGTGGGCCCTTCACTATTTAGGAGGTCTGTTAAAAGATTTCTGTTAGGGAGAGGGCAATGCACACATGTGGATTTTGCTATTTGTGAGGCACTCTAAGAAAAGACTATGGGGGTGGTACTGCGGCGAGAGTAAAACTGAAATTGATGTCTTGAGATATGGGGGCTGCTAACCATAATAAACCCTGAAATCAATACCCCTTCAGAGGGGTAACTGAGGATTGGCCACTACATACTGTAGAAGTACCTTTGACCCTTTTCTGGCTTAGTATTTTCACTTTTAAATGCTTCTATTTCCCTACTTTGCTGCCTCAGGCAAACAGCACATAAAAACATCAGCTGTGCAAAAACATACAGTCTTCTTAAAAGCCACACTTGATTGTCATGTAAGTAGATGCTTACTGGTCTTCCAATCTTTTTTCTGATGTATACTTTCTCTGTAATGGAACAAGCTGAAAAGAAATCACCTTCTCTAGTCTTCTTTCTAGTCACACTGCAATTCCGATTCCAATGTTTCCAAAATATGTGCAAAATATCATGAAGAAACCATGAGCCAAAACTACAAATTAAGTTACTGTTTTGTCCATGACTAGTGATATTGGTGGAGAACACTGGGTTCTTTTATTTCTGGTAAAGTGATGAGAATAAATTTAACCATTTCTCTCACAAAAATGTGTTCTTAAACACACTCTGACATTCCACTTGTTTCCTAGATGTTTAAATAAAATGAAAAGCTACCTTTAGAACACAGTTGCTGTTCACAAGGAGATTCCCTGGCTTAATGTCTCGATGTAAAATGCCAGCTGAATGGAGATATTTCAAACCTGAAATAACAAACAGATTTAACTGCAGATATTTAATTCCTTTACTCAACCAATGATTTTGGGGAAAACCATAGAAACAAGAGTAAAGGATTTTAAATTGTTCTCTAAATAACTGCATAGTGAACATTATTAAAAGCTTGACTTAGTCCTACCTCAAAAAACTGTAATTTCGCTACAGTAAAATAAAATGTCATCAAAGGTTTGCACAGTCTAGAGATAATGTCTATAATTTGAAAGATTATTTAGGTTTAAGTATAGATAAGCATTCCAAGCCCTGGAGTTAAGGCTGACCAGACCAATAACCTTGAACAGTTTCTAAGTGTGGCTCCTGGAGCTCTGGATATTCTGGATACTCTCAAGCTTATTGTGAGCTGCTGCCACAAAATAGTTCCCATTAACCAACAGCAAGCCTTTTCCAGGACAGATTTTCACTGATGAGACAAAATTCAGAAACTTGCCCAGGTCTGTTGGTAGTATTCTCTACCACTGAGAATCAGGAAGGTAATTAATTACTTTAAAAATATTTTTGATATCTTTATAAAGTCTGTGGGCTTTAGCAGTGCTAGATAAAAGGCACAGCTTCAAGGCTGAGTCTTCTGAATAAAAGAAAGCAAATCACATTTTCTACAATGTTAAAGATCCTCTATCCAGTATCTTCCCTCTGCCACCTCCCCCACTCCCAAATATCAACAAATCTACAGAAGGTGAACTTTCTAGTTTTGACACTGTGTATGTGTTTTAGTTCCTTTGGCAGATGCTTTTCAATTTTTATAAGGAATGTCTTAATTCTTTGAATCCTATGGGAGAAAACATTTTACTAGGTAAGAAAACTGTTTCAGCTTTAAACAGGTGTAATGCCAAAATTCTGAAGGACACCAGATGGCCGGAGGAAGCCCCAACAATGTCAGCCCAAACTGTTTCTCCATCACATCAGAGCTCCTTAATGAGGGTGAGTGAGCTGGCTGTTTCTGTCAGTCTTCTCCATGCTTTGACTTTAAAACTCATTTTGCTTTTCTAGAGTGGAACTCAGGCATGCCTGCCAACTCTCAGACTAGGCCCACCTACTGCCGGCTTAAAGAATGTATGTCATCCATAGGAAACACAGTTCCTTTTCAGTTAATCATCTGATGCCAGCCACATACTCCTACTAAAGGCTATTCAGTGGAAGCTTTGTGGCAAAACATCCTGCTTATGTACCCCCCGAGATTAACCCCCTTGACTACCTAATGAATTAGATAGGACCTTCTCTTCCATCACTGAAAATAAGAACCATTCGGCTACCCTTAAAAGCTTCTTATTTAACATCAAGTATAGAGAGTATTAAATATACTTTGGTCAGAAGAAAAACAGTTGTGGGTAAGAAGTTAGCCTTGGAAGGTCAGATTAGTTCAAATGAAAAGCAAAACATTTCATTTATACAGTGACACTACCTTTTTCTTCACAGAGAAAGTCTTACCTCGCAAAATCTGATAAAGAAAAACTTTGACATGATCTGAGCTGAGTGGTTGAGGAGAGACGATAATTTTATGCAGGTCACTCTGCATCAGTTCTGTGACAACATATCTTGAGGTTTTTAGTTAAGGAGAGTTCAGAGAATTCAGCCCCGAAACCCTATAAATTAGGTACCAACTCTAAATAAATAACTTCTCTTTTTAAGGCTGGAAAAAGCTTTAAGGAAAGAAAGGTTCAGGACAGCAGGAAGAGAGGTGATAGGTTCCAGCCCTCCTAAGATGAAAACACTGCCAAAACAAAATTTTAAAAAGTTAGAAGTTAACAATCAAGTGACTACAATTAGCACTATAAAAGAGAAAAATAAGGGAAAATATCTTCAAAGACAGTCAGATCAGGAGAAATGTGAAGACCAGCAGTCTCAGGGTCTATTCAGACATGTTCCTGGAGTGTCCTCTGAATCCGAACAAGAAAGAGTGCTGGTCTCATGCTAGGCCACCATGGTACCAAAGCAAAAGGTGTAATCCATCCATTAACAGTGGCTTCAATTACCTTGTAAAGCATGGTACTCCGAAAGACACGCACAATGGTTAGTTCGTATCTCAGTCTCTACAGTCTTCACAACTGAACTTTTATTATTTAACTTCTTATACATGTATACCTCCCGTACTTAATTTTAAGCTTCCTGTGCTTTGTACTCAGTATATCCTCAGGGTTTTGCACAATTAACATGAGGCAGATGACCGAAGGCTAGGGCCCAGGGAATAACGGAGATGTGGAACTCTCTTGGTAAAGACACAGTCTTTTGCTTATTTAGAAAAGGACAGATTCGTGACTTACCCCTGCCTTCAGTAACAACTCCTTAAAATTTTAGGCAAGTTTTATGATATAAAAGCTTTCTTCAGACAAGAGAAGAGGGCCTTTGAGTTTAGGAGGCTCTTACATGATTTAAATTCTTTTGACACATTCTATATGTGAAAAGAATCTTAAAAAGGGTGGGTATATTGTGAATGATTCACTTTACTATACAGCGGAAATTAACACAACACTGTAAATCAACTGTATTCCAATAAAACTTAATAAAGACAAATGAATAAACAAGAAAAATAACCCAAACAAATTCTTTTGACACCTTGTAAAAGTTAGTTTCACATTCTGAGTAAAACACTAAGGCTTCTTCCCCAGCCCTGTGCACCTGAAAGCAGGGAAAGGCAAGACAAAAAACAGCAGAGTTAGTTTGCTTTCTTACATATTTCCTCAGATCCTAAAATTTTTCTATGAGAAAGATATTATGGAGGCTGGAGTCTTTGGGTGCTCACCATTAGCTATAAAAAACTAAAAGGATCCGGGGCAGGGGCTCTTGTTTCAAAACTGGCATGCTCATTGGAAGGGTAAGTGCTGGACACAACTTACATTTTCAAAGAGTGACAGGTTTTGTATCTTACCTTTCTGAGCTTTAAAAAGTCTCTTGTAGTAAGTGATTATTTGGGGACTTAAAAACACTTTGAATTTAATGTTTCAGCACAAACAAGTAGGAAAAGGGACAACTTGGGCATAGGGAGAATGAAATATTGGTAACAGCTGACATACATAGTTGGACAACCCTTCCTTTGTGAGATATTTTCTCCAAATGGCTAGTGGAACATTCAGCTCTGACTTTCCTTCTCCCTTTCTGTTTGTTTCCTCTCATTCCCTTTGTTGGTGATCCTTCCCAACCACTTACTGTTGAAATGCCCCAGGGCTTGGTCCTCTTCTCTTCAGATACTCACTCTCTAGGGTAATCGAAGAGAGTCCCATGACTTTAAATAAACATCCATGCTGACGACTCCCAACTTTACATCTCTAGTAATTTTCTTGCCTCAATTCCAGCCTTGTATATTTAACTGTCTACTCATCATCTCCAATGGATGACTCACTGACGGCTCAAAATAACATGTCCAAGATAGTCTGTAAGAGCAGGGGAAGAGCCAAAGACACCATAGCTTAGCTCCTGCTGTCACTGGGGAATAAGGCTTTATTTGGTCTCCTGTGGGACAGGAAAAGACAGCTGAACATCTTTACTACTTCTAACGAAGGCCTGAAAGCAATTCTGGGTTTAGACCTACGTGCATCCCTACTTTCTAAGATACCTGATGGCTCCAATTCCTTAGCTGCTTTTATGTTCTGAGCAAAAAGTAACCTGCTTCTGGGTTCTCATTACTGCCAGTAGAGGTTTCTGCCTCTTCTAGTATGAATTCTTGGGGACTGTAGGAAGGATTTTAGCAATAAAGATCTGTGTTTTATCAAACGTGTTTTCAGATGGAAACTGTTTACATGTTTATTGGCCACATATATGTGTGAGTATGAGAGGAGAAAAAAGAGAGGAGGAGTGAAGAGAGAATTCTTTCTTTAACTCAGTTTTCTACTGGGGTGATAATTTTATTTATAGAAGTGCCTTACATATTAAGGATATTAACCCTCTTACATATACTAAAAAGTTTTTTTCCCCCACTGGGAAATCTTAATCATAGGATAGAGATAGGGGAAAAAATTTTCTATTTGCACCATTAAGCTTTAATCAGAGGTTCTAATATTCTTGAGTTGGTTCCAGAAATCTCAAGGGATGAAAACAAAGGAACATTACACAGGGAAAAACAGAACTACAGAGCAAACACAGAAAAACTTCACAACTGACATCCCCGTATTGTCATCTTCTGGTTTTACTCAGGAAAAGAAAACTCCTAAACAGAGTACTTATCTGTATGGGATGTCAGTCATGTCTTTTGAGTTTACTGACAATTTTCTTCTTCCTGCCAGGATTGAAAAGTTCTTGCATGGAAGTAAAGAGCAGGTTACATTCTATTCTGTTTCACATATCTACAAAACAGGTGCCAAGCTGTAATGCCAGAATCTTTACTGTGACTGGTGACAGCTGGTATGCATACAAACAGCAGAGAGAAAACATCTTAATTTTCAAGTTATCGGGTTGATTGAATTCATGGTGCTGGCACTTGAAAGATCTTGCTTTGACTTATAAAAGGAAAAAAACTGATACAAAAGCCAAAAACAGAGAATAAGCATGAAATAATATCATATGCTTTCTTCTAACAGTGACTACATTTTCAAAGAAAAGGGAAAAGGAAAACATTGTCTGGCTGGAATGGGTACTATTCTAACCAGATATTTTACAAATAATTACTAATTTCAGAAAACACTCTTATATTTAACCTAGTATTATGAAACAAGTACTTCCAGATCAGGGTGTTGTTCCCACCTTAGACCTACTGGATTTGAACTGATAATGTTCAACCATTTTGACCAACAAAAATGATTATTTCACATGGTTCAACCTAATACAGAGCAAGGTATTAACAGACAGCAAAAACAAAACAAACAAGCCCCCCAAAACCAAAATGAACCTGAAAGACAAGGTGTTCAAAATGAATATAAAGGATGACTTCAAATAGTAAGTCAACTCTTCTATACTAAGAGCACATTATGTGCATAATTTCTTACAAAATATAAACCAGCAGGTACTCCCTCTGCTAAACACAAATGACCAGATTATCATGTTACTTGTCTTCAGGATCTGTGAATTTAAAAAACCTTTCATTTAATCTCCTGTTATAATATTTAAGAGAGTTTAAACGAGTGTTACTTTCATGTCTCTGCTTCTTGAGAAGATGACAGTCAGCATTAAAAAAAAAATGAGGGTAGTGTTTAATAATCTCTTAATTTAATCAGAAAGTCCAGGGAAAACCACATATAGCCCAGTCTACCTTGACAATTTCATTTACCTTTGTACAGAGATATTTCCCTTCCTCTAATATCTTTTAAATATAAAAGTCTGAGAAATTTTAAAAATATACTTTTTACAAAGTAATCACAACAACCACTCTGCACAGAATAAGTTTTGTCAAGCTTTAGTTTAGCAAAATAAAGTCTTCAGGGTTGAAAGAAATATGTTTCACCTCAGGGATAAAGCAAATTTTTTCTTCTCAGAAAACAAGCCAATGGCCAGGCCAACCTTTAAAAATTTTACTTCTCTGGAAAAATACAATTCCTGAATTGGCGATTGAACAACAGAGCTGCAGAAATTTAGAAGCAACACACACCACTTTATGATAAGGTTTCTGCTTTGCTCTAGCAGAAATCCTCTAAAGTCTCAATCCCCAACATAATGTCTCCCAGATGTCTCAACTAGTTGCCATGCCAACTAAAGCAGCTTAAATTAAATGAGGGCCTGAAAAGGCACCTGCACCACTCCAGGTCTGTCACACATTAAATAAAGCTCTCTTGACAGGGACTCAGAGGTGCCATTAACTTGAACAGCAGCTATCTGATTATTGTTTCTGAGTAATTTAATGAGGGTCTCCAAGTAAGAAAAACAGGGTGCTCTTTCCCTCTCTCTGTCCTTCTAAATGGGACAGCCTCTCCAACAGCTGGTGTGCCCACTGGGTCAGTGACTCTGCTATGGCCTTTAAAGTTAGCATTGGGTAAAGGTAAATCACAGGACCAAAGTTAGGACTTACAGGAGAATATTAGCAGATTAACCACTCTCCCTTATTAAAACTCATCATTAAAAATACGGTTGTAAAAAACACACTGTGCATGCTATGCCAACCTCACAGTGATTTGAACAGCCCTGCTATAAAATAAATTGCTGCTGATTGCAGCAATTAGTTAAGTAGCTCCATGAAATATGGATTTCAAAATGTACTGATTTGCTTCAGAAAAACGAATGATGCAAATTAACAATTAGAAATGCAAGGCAGGGGACGGTAGCAGCTCTTGATACCTGAAGGTGCCCAAGAGGCACAAGTGTATCTGTGTTGTTTTAAAGAGTTAATTTTGTGTAGGTGTTTTTTTTTTTTTTTTGTAATACTGACATTTCAGAAACTTCTTTATATATATCGGGGTAGAAAACAGTCCCTTCACTGCTTTCTCAAATATTACTAGTCAATGGAGAACATCAGTTAACAGAAACACAAACTTAGTCACAGAGAGGTTATGGGATTTACCCAAGGTCACATTCCAAGTTTGCAAAAAGCCTTACTACCTTATGCTTCCCAACTCCCAGCCCAGCGCATGCTCTATCCCACAAAGCCACTTCCTGCTTGCCTACTATTCCCATTTCTTAACCACATGTCACACAGCATGCACACTACTTTACAATAAAGAAAAGCTGAATTACTTTTAATTAAGTGCTATGAGAAGAAAAGAAGAAAGGAAGCTAACTTCCTGTTGAAGCTACTTATGTGCCACTTTATCACCTCATTTAATCCCTGTATACAATATCTAATTTGTAACTATTTCTATTAAGATATGAGCACATCGAGGCTGGGAGAGGTTCAGCTGCCGACACAGAGCTTGGATTCACACCTAGATTGTAATGATCCCTAAGTCGGACCCTTTCTGTGAAATTCTGCCTCACTCTGTTTACTGTCAAGAGAGAAAATGAAATTCCTAAGACGGATCTACTTTGCACCTCGAAAAAACCAGATTCCAAAAAACATCAAATTCTGGACTGGGTTACTTGGTGGAGCTTTTAGAATCCCTCCCTCACTATGTGTCTTAAAATGAGAAGTCACTCTCCTCGTTCTCCAACAAATACCCAGAATAGCAGCATGTGCCAGACATGGGCTCCGTTCTGGGCACTGAAAATGTGATGGAGTGTAAGAGCGTCACTGCCAAGATTGAGTTCATAGCCCACCAAGGCAAGTGGATAATCAAACAAGCAATTACAACAGATTCACTCAAAGATCACAACAATGTCATGGCTGTTGATCTCATAAAGCCCCTTAGGCACTGCTCTGGGACTGAATAAGGCAGATCTGCCATCACAGGGCCAAGAGGAGTTAAGAGAAGCAAAGCAGCACAACCAAGACACATGCTTCTAAAAAGATAAACCTCTAAATTATTAGAATTGCTAAATGCCAGTAACTGCAGAGATTTACACCATCAGTGAAACATGTGAGAAACCATCCAGGTTTCCTTGGCTCATACTGAACTTCTCATTAGATGCACATTCTAATTGGCAATTTACCTATATCTATAAAAACACACAAACATGCATTGTGCTCAGTTGCATCCAACTCTTTGAGACCCCATGGACTGTAGCCCCCAGGCTCCTCTGTCCATGGGATTTTTCAGGCAAGAACACTGGAGTGGGTTGCCATTTCCTACTCCAAGGGATCTTCCCAACCCAGGGATGGAACCTGTGTCTCTTGCAACTCCTGCATTGGCAGGTGGATTCTTTGCCACTGAGCCACCAGGGAAGTCATGCATTAGGTTTCCTAAAATGGTTTACCTTAAGAATTAAAAAAAAAAACAAACAAAAAACCAAGAAATAACAAAAATAAAAGCAATGAACATTTATTGAGTTCCCTCTATATGTGAGGCACTTTGGAAGAACTTGCTATGAATTATCTCCTTGATTTCTCACAGCACAAGTTAGGTTATTCTAAAGAACTGTTCTCTATTTGAGTTTTAGGCTTTCATTCTGGAGGAACTGAATCCAAAGGTGTCTGAAGTAACTGCCACGCTCTTACTCATTTCCTCTAGTACCTGAACTGTAACCTTGGTTCTGTTACTAACAGGTCAGACCTCAAATAAAGCACCCTTGAGCCTACTATGTGCTACTCTTAATACAGATCACCTCATTTAATCCTCATAACAACCTCGTACCACTCCCATGCAACAGATCTACGTTGGGGGTGAACGAATGTCAGGTTGACAAGCTAAATAATGATACTCCTTTTGCCAGCAACTGAAAAATAACACAAAGGTTAAAAAAAAAATGATGGACACAAGTTTTTCTACCTCATACTCTCTCTCCCCTGTTACTTCATTCAAATTTTATTCCTTTCACACATCTTTTTCCCTTTTTTAAAAAATTTGTATTTTGGCCATGCCATGTGGCACGTGGGATCTTAGTTCCCTGAGTGGGGATTGAACCCTTGCCCCCTGCATTGGAAGAGCAGAGTCCTAACCACTGGACTGTCAGGGAACTTCTTATTTCACCTTTCTTAAGCTACAAAACTAAAATTGACAATTCAATTAACACTTTCCTATACTAACGAACCATACACACTTACTTGAATAGCTTCATATTCTCTATTTCTTTAAATGGACAAGGAAAACACAAAAAAAATTAGCATATGCACATTAACGTGTGTGTGTGTGTGTGTAAAAGAAGCCCAGCTAACTTTGTGTAGTGGTATTCCTTGAGAAGAAAATGAGGAAGAAAACAAGTCTGAACTATAGATTGCTGGAAATATAGGACAGGTTTTAGTGGGAGATTAAACTAAAAATATAAGTTTATATATTATATTACATTAGACATAGTAACATGTAATTACTACTAAATGAAATCTGCCACAGACAGGGCATTAATTTTGCTTCTGCTTACAATCTTCTTTTTCTTGTACAAAGTTTTTCTTTTTTTAATTAAGTCTTTTTTCTATTTCTTTCCTTTTGTTATTAAAAAAAATCTGGATTTCTAAATTATGGAAGCATGTTATCATTAATGAATTATAAAATTCAGCCTTAATAACATGATATTCTTTAGAATAATGGCCATCAGTGTTAGTAGCTGAGTTGTTAGTGCATAGGGCCCAAGTATCAATCATGCAGGACACCCACAAAGGGTTGCTGTGGAATAAAATGTGTTTATGAGGACAGAGTTTGAAGCAGAAAAAGCAAAAATAAGAAATCTTCTGAGAATCAAAGAAATGAGGTAGGAATATATTAGAGATACCAGAAGTTGGAGAAAAGAGGGGCATGTTTAGGATTAAACACAGTTTTGTACAATGTTCTTTGATGCCAGAAAGGATTATGGGAAGAAAACTAGGCAACTAATGTAGATAGAGTCTGGTCGTCAACTGCCCCTCAATGGTAGGCCTCCCCTGACCTCTCGATTCAAGAAAAACAAATCTGTACCACAATCAGTATTTGTTTACCTACCTTTATGATGCTGCATCTACTTTAGAAAGTAATTTAAGAATGCATGACAATCAGTCTCACGCCAGAAAGCCCGGCTACTCCAACTGTCAAAGGTAATTCCACAGAAAAAGCTACACAGTCACCACAGAAACAAATGCTGACATCAAATTCTGACCTTCAATTATGAGAAAGATGATTGAGTCTGTCTCTGTTTTTAGGAAGTCATGATTACTCAGGCAGTCTCAGAGGCTGCAGGACTGGTGCCAACACCATCACTGTTTAACCATTATCATTAGCATCAATAAATACTGACTGGGTACCAAGGGGTGTAGAGAGCACGCTAACTCAATGACAAAACAGAGGAAAAAGATGAATGAATGCAAAGCAACATTCAAGAGATTAGAAAAAGTGTTAAGACTGACAAGTAAAAATCAGGTAGAAAAAGTAAGAAGGAAGCAAAAAGATTTTAATGTACATGGCCACAGGACCTTGATTTTAAAAAATTGCTATTTAGTTTTCTATGTGTCAGACCTCCAGCTTAAAGTTAATTTGTCTCATCTATTCATAATTACTCTAAGTCCTATTAACATTCCCATTATACAAATAAGCAAAGAGGGTTAGAAAGGTGAAGAAAGCAGCCAGAAGTCATAGCTTGTACACAGCAGAGTTGGTGCTAAACCCCAGCTTTTGCTCTTAACCTGTGCTTTGTCTTTCAATAGATGAAACATCAAAAAAGGTGAACAAAATAATTCTACTTGAGAAGAGGGGAGATTTTTTAGAATGAGGAGTTAAAACAGAATTTGGTAGTTGGAGACAGTGTGGTGTAGGCTTTGGAATTAAAGACCAGGTTAGAATCTTGACTTGGTCACTTACTGGCTTGGTAACATCAGACAAGTTAAATAACCTCTCTTGAGTTTGTTTTTGCATTTATAAAAGAAACACAATGACATCTACTACACTGCTGGGTCCAGATGCTGTATGTGAATCACATATAAATGTCTGACACATAGCTGCTGCTACCATCATCACTGTTATGGGAAGAACATGTAACTTTATTCTTATCTCCTCCTAACATTTCCCTGTCCCTACCCAAGGGAAAGCCAAAAGAACCTAAGTTAAGAAAAAAAGAAAAAAACAAAACAGGCAACCAATTAAAAAAGTTCCTTTAAGGTACTGATCTTAAGATCAGAATCCTAAAAGGATATCACTGCTGAAAAGGAAAATTATATTCACTTCTTATTAACAGGTCTCATGCAGTTTTCTTGGCATACTGCATACTACTTTTGAGAGAGGGTTGGTTCTGGAAGGACTGGAAACTCAAGGGAGCAATTAAAAGTGTTAATCGCTGTGAGACCTCTACCCATGGGACTCCTGGTTTTGGTAAAGAACTTCTAGTCACCTGGAGTTTCTCAGACTTGAACTCAGGGTGGCAAAAATTAACTATTAGATTGGCATCTCCTAACTGGTTAGTATACCACATATCCAGAACAACACACAAGAAACAAAACTCTGCTAGGCTTGTGCATATCATATTTCCTTTGGAAAAACGTCACTTCAACCTAATTCTATTATCTATCATCTGGACAGAAATGGTATGGACCTAACTGAAGCAAAAGATATTAAGAGGAGGTGGCAAGAATACACAGAAGAACTGTACAAAAAAGATCTTCACGACCCAGATAATCACGATGGTGTGATCACTCACCTAGAGACAGACATCCTGGAATGTGAAGTCAAGTGGGCCTTAGGAAGCATCACTACGAACAAAGCTAGTGGAGGTAATGGAATTCCAGTTGAGCTGTTTCAAATCCTGAAAGATGATGCTGTGAAAGTGCTGCACTCAATATGCCAGCAAATTTGGAAAACTCAGTAGTGGCCACAGGACCGGAAAAGGTCAGTTTTCATTCCAATCCCAAAGAAAGGCAATGCCAAAGAATGTTCAAACTACCGCACAATTATACTCATCTCACACACTAGTAAAGTAATGCTCAAAATTCTTCAAGCCAGGCTTCAGCAATACGTGAACCGTGAACTTCCAGATGTTCAAGCTGGTTTTAGAAAAGGCAGAGGAACCAGAGATCAAATTGCCAACATCCGCTGGATCATGGAAAAAGCAAGAGAGTTCCAAAAAAACATCTATTTCTGCTTTATTGACTATGCCAAAGCCTTTGACTGTGTGGATCACAATAAACTGTGGAAAATTCTGAAAGAGATGGGAATACCAGACCACCTGACCTGCCTCTTGAGAAACCTATATGCAGGTCAGGAAGAAACAGTTAGAACTGGACATGGAACAACAGACTGGTTCCAAATAGGGAAAGGAGTACGTCAAGGCTGTATATTGTCACCCTGCTTATTTAACTTCTATGCAGAGTACATCATGAGAAACGCTGGGCTGGAAGAAGCACAAGCCGGAATCAAGATTGCCAGGAGAAATATCAGTAACTTCGGATATGCAGATGACACCACCCTTATGGCAGAAAGTGAAGAGGAACTAAAAAGCCTCTTGATGAAAGTGTAAGTGGAGAGTGAAAAAGTTGGCTTTTAAAGCTCAACATTCCGAAAATGAAGATCATGGCATCTGGTCCCATCACTTCATGGGAAATAGATGGGGAAACAGTGGAAACAGTGTCAGACTTTATTTTTTTGGGCTCCAAAGTCACTGCAGATGGTGATTGCAGCCATGAAATTAAAAGACGCTTACTCCTTGGAAGAAAATTTATGACCAACCTAGATAGCATATTCAAAAGCAGAGACATTCCTTTGCCGACTAAGGTCCGCCTAGTCAAGGTTCTGGTTTTTCCAGTGGTTATGTATGGATGTGAGAGTTGGACTGTGAAAGAAGCTGAGCACTGAAGAATTGATGCTTTTGAACTGTGCTGTTGGAGAAGACTCTTGAGAGTCCCTTGGACTGCAAGGAGATCCAACCAGTCCATTCTAAAGGAGATCAGCCCTGGGATTTCTTTGGAAGGAATGATGCTGAAGCTGAAACTCCAGTACTTTGGCCACCTGATGCGAAGAGTTGACTCATTGGAAAAGACTCTGATGCTGGGAGGGATTGGGGGCAGGAGGAGAAGGGGACAACAGAGGATGAGATGGCTGGATGGCATCAGTGACTCGATGGACGTGAGTCTGAGTGAACTCTGGGAGTTGGTGATGGACAGGGAGGCCTGGCGTGCTGCGATTCATGGGGTCGCATAGTTGGACATGACTGAGCTGAACTGAACCATCTGGGTTCTCTTGCCACCTCTGAGTGATGTATCAGTAAGAGGAAAACTGTTAATTAAACATGTAATTATTAAACCTACACCAACAATTCAGTGCACTTAACTTTTAATAATGGCATTATATATTATACACAGAGCAAACTGATGTATTAATAAGTAGTACATAAATTATACTCTGGTTAAAATTCAGATTCATGCTAGTGTGCTACAGGTTTATTAAGTTCCCTGAAGTATTGCTCTCAAATAAACTGAGCTGGCAGCAGGAGACTCAGCTGGTCTATGAAGTGGGTAAAAGCCCCACTGCTTCCCTATATCCTCCAATTAAGGCAGGTCTGATAAATTTAGTGACTTCTGAAACCTCTGGGTCTCTATGTAACACGTCTCCCTGGTGTCTACCAACCTTAAAAAATAAAGTCAGAACAGTGGAATAGGACAAAAAGATCAAATAAATAGCCCTAAGAGCGTCCCCAAATCCTCACACCTGGATTAAAGAGGCTAATAATCAGAAGGTTAACCAGAAGGTTAAGCAGTTCAAGAGAATGATAATGGGGTTATGAGGCTTTTCAGGGGCTCAAATGAGGTATGGCTTTGTTGTTATTCATTATTACCCTCAAATAGTTGGGAAGGCTGGCAGCATTTCATTCCCCACCAGCTGGGAAGTTTTAGAGGTATATTTATTTTGTAATAGAGGTGGAAAGACTAGATTCTAGCTTTAGTGTTTTTGGCGTCACCTGAAACACAGGTGTTTCAAAGAGCTGGTGTGAGTAAGTTGTTCCTACTATAGCAACTCTCTTCAAAGCAGAGGGAAAAAAATTCCAACTGTGAGTTGGAACTTGAAACAGTTCTTTTAAAACAACCTCAGGATTTGCACATATACTACTGCTGCTAAGTCGTCTGAGTTGTGTCCAACGCTTTGTGACCCTATGGATTGTAGCCCACAAGGCTCCTCTGTCTGTGGAATTTCCCAGGCAAGAATACTGGAGTGGGTTTCCATTTCCTCCTCCAGGGGATCTTCCCCACTCAGGAATTGAACCCACAGCTCCTGCATTGCAGGTGGATTCTTTACCACTGAGCCATGGGGCAAACCCTAAAATATAAAAGGCCAAAGTAATCTTTCTGTAGCCATGAGGGGGCTACTACCAGGAGATGTGACTCCTACTTCAGGGCATCACAGGGGAGTGGTCTTTGTGCAGAGTATTAGTCACTGCACCACCAGGAAGACCCAAGGTGAGTGGTTGTGGGATGATAGGTTGAAGGAGGAAATTATGTCTTTCTAATTAATAAGAAGAGTTTGGTTAAGGTAATGGAAAAAGTAGTAAGAAAGCTATAATGTAGATGCAGTCTGGATGGAAGGCTTGGAGGTGCCGGCGAGATGTATACAGAATAGATTTTCTGTATACATCCTGAAACAGTGTTTCAAAGATCTGAAAAAAAACTAAATGGCAAAAAAAACTAAAGCTAGAAGAGACCAGGTAAGAGAATATGAGGTACTGAGGTTGACAACCCACACTTCATTAACAGTTAACATTAAAAAAAACACACCTCTCTATAAATGGGCTAGGTAGTTACTGATCAGCCATTACGAAAGTCCATTTGTGATGAGGACTTGCTAATACCATCTGTTCACAGCTGGCTTGGCGCACTTTGCATCACAAAGTCCATAGGAGTTTCTATTGTCTTCCAACTTCACTAAGTTCTACTTCATCTATAAGGCCTTTCCTTACTATTTTTTTGCACTTGTTAAGTACTGTTCTAACTCTCTTTCCCAATTTATTCCTCAAAATAACTCTATGGGGTGGTTGTTGCTCATTTGCTCAGTCATGCCCAACTCTTTGCAACCCCATGGATTGCAGCATGCCAGGCTTCCCTGTCCTTCTGCATCTCCTGGAGCTTGCTCAAACTCATGTCAATTGAGTCAAGTGATGCCATCCAACCATCTCATCCTCTGTCGTCCCCTTCTCCTCCTGCTTTCAATCTTTCCCAGCATCAGCGTCTTTTCCAATGAGTTGGCTCTTCACATCAGGTGGCCAAAGTATTGGAGCTTCAGTATCAATCCTTCAAATGAATATTCAATATTGATTTCCTTTAGGATTGACTGGTTTGATCTTGCAGTTCAAGGGACTCTGAAGAGTCTTCTCCAATACCACAGCTCAAAAGCATCAATTCTTCGGCACTCAGCCTTCTTTATGGCACTACTAAATATTTTCATTTTATTAACCAGGAAATTGAGGCACAGAGAGGTTAAGTAACTTGTCCAAGAAAACACAAGTAAAAGGCAAAGCCGGGATTCAAATCTAGGTTGTCTGGTTCCATGCTCTTTGCCACTATGATAGATTTTCTATTACCTCAAGCTAGCAAGAATGCTGACAAGGTTGGCCCTGGACTGATCAAAAGATTTTGAAATAAACAGGAGATAGGGAGCTTGTTCCCATTTTATGACATGACAGTCACTGAGGTCAAGATCGCTCTTGTCAGGCAGAACTAACAGATGATGAGAGCATGGTAAGGAGAAGGAGCAGAGAATGGGACTGATTTTAGAGTGCTGTTATTTAGGCTCTAACCGAGAACAGATATTGGAGGAGCCATCAAGGCTTTGAAGGTGAAGAAAGGGAGATACTTGCTTGTCAATTTCCTAATATAATAATCCTGCAATGATGGTCAATTTTCCATAATCCCATGTTTGAGCCTGCCAATCAGTCTACGACTTAGATTGTTTCCACCTCTCAGACAAAAGAGAATAAAGGTAAGAATAAACTCATTACCCAGTTCCTAGAGTCAGTAAGAACCAGGGGAGTTTATAAACTATTACAAATAAATGACTGCTATAGATAAAGGTTATGCAAATGTCATAAGAAAGCACTACTATATAAGCACTTTAATAATAGAGAGTTAATCATTCTGGACAGCTCAAGGTGTGCATACGTGTGAAAATCTGTGATGTGGTCTTATGTTAAAAACTACCCTATCAGGTTCAAAAACTCTCACCATCTAAAGTTCAGAACTACAGTGGGTTGAAATGCCTGCTTAACTTAAGTCTGAGAACACATTTAATGTTCTATGTGCAATGAGCAACTGAAGTTGTGTGAGAAACTATTAATGATGTGTTAAAAGCTTTCCGAAAGCAAAGTAAAGGTATTTAGCTGGTTTAGCTGAGTTGGGAGAATAAAATGGAGAACACAAATTATTTCCTCCAGAATGAATATAGACAGAAAGCTTTGAAAACACAATTTTAATCCCTGACTTCAGATATTAAAACGTGGGCAATTCTTTCTTCCACTTCATACTGGACAAAGACCAACACTAAACCAGATTATAAAAAAGAACTCTTGCAATATTAAATATTAAGTTGGCCAACAATTTAACAACCATTTAAAAAAGAAAAGTCTTCCGTCTTCATGCAATATAAGTTAGAACAAATATGAAGATCAGGTGACTTTTCCAAAAGGACACAGTGAATTTTTGGTTTAACAAACTATAGTATGTAGATACTCAAGTTTGGTTCCTAAAGCCAAAGATTCTCTATGAAAAGTCCAAGAATGACAGTTAAAACATGTTTAAACTCATGTTAAGCACTAATTCTGAAATCCTGCCATTCTTGTTGGAAGGAAAATCTTTTAACCATAAATATGTGAGACTTAATAGGTATCATTTTCCTCACATTTTTTTCTTTCAAAATCAGGACCTGTGGCAGATTCATGTCAATGTATGGCAAAAGCAATACAGTATTGTAAAGTAAAATAAAGTAAAAATAAAAATAAATAAATAAAAATAAAAAATAAAAGTTAAAAGAGCTAAAAAAAAAAAAAAATCAGGTCCACAGAGGGAAATTTCAATTGAGATCTCAGATATGTAATGGCCTCAGAAATAAAAATGAGGGGTATTAAATAGCATGAATAAGGAAAAATCTGGTTTTTGGATATTGTTGATTTCAAACAATGCCTTCCAAGTGAAAGAAAAACAGCAATGCATCACAGAGAAAATTGCTTTCTCGTAACAAATGGTCAGCTCTAAATCTCATCATCTTTTTTGCAACAAAAAGCATGGGCGCCTTTGCAACTAGAAAAAAATTGGTGTGTGCTTCAATTAGAATCACTGACCTTTTCTGAAGCATGCCTGTGCTTCTCTATAGAAATCAATGGAATAAAAGGTCATGGTGTTAAAATGCTTGAATATAACAATCTCTTTCCCAGGCTAAGGCAAATTCCTCTTCTTTTCAAGGTAACTAATTTGTTGTATAGAACTTCAAAAATCAAAAAAATTAAAACCACCTTTAACTCGAAATTTTAAATTGACTAAAAAAAAAGAGTCAATTCTACCATATGAAAAAAGAAAAAACAAAAAAAGAAAACTGGAAAGCTGTCATTCTATATCCTGTTCACTGAGTCCTTGTCACAAGCTATAACCACATATGCAATGACAGAAAAAGCATCCTAGAATATGTGATATTATTTCAAACCTCAGTCTTGTCTTTTCAAAGTGCCCTACAGAAGGCAAAGGCAAGTTTCTGTATCTGTCAAATGTTGGTAGTAGAGTCTGGGGTTATTAATCTTTTGTCATCATAGCCCCCAAAGTAAATAAATGCAGAGACACACAAACCCAGACATTAAGAGCAAGGAACAGAAGCAGAATTAATGACCGAAATAGTCACTACTTTTTCTGGACATAATATATATATTTGAGAGAAGAGTCTCTCCCCAAAATGAGAAACATTTTACTTTTCCAATTTTTTTTTTTTTTAATTAATGAAGAGAAGGGACAAATGCTTCAATCCCCACTTAACCCCTTCAGAGGATAAAGATGCACATTATCAGTCGTATAAACTGCCTCATGCTTCTTATTGCCAATGGGTCCTCAAATTAGACCTAGCCACCCTTTCTTAAGGCTTCCCTGGTGGCTCAGATGGTAAAGAATCCACCCACAATGCAGGAGACCTGGCTTCGATCCCTGGGTTGAGAAGATCTTCTGGAAGAGGGCATGGCAATCCACTCCAGTATTTTTGCCTGGAGAATCCCCATGGACAGAGAAGCCTGGTGGGCTGCAGTCCATGGGTTGCAAAGAGTCGGACACGACTGAGCAACTAAGCACACATACCCTTTCGCAATGGGTCTGAAAACCTTACTTCTATGTCCAGACGATCTGGTTTCTAATGTCCTTCACCCAACAGACTTGGAGAGCAACTTACTCCAGTCTGATCTATTGAAAAGGTGCAAGAATGATGTCATTAAAACCTGAGAGTAGATTGCTATCAGCAGTATAAACCACCACAAACAGCATTCTGAAGGGAGGACAAGCCTCTCAATATGCCAAGCTACAGATGCTTCCTTAATACACCTGCCCAGTGCCACCCATCACAGTGAAATTCATTTTTGGTTGAAGATTTTAAAAAGCTAAGTTATTAAAAGGAATAGGGCAGAGAGGATTCAAAACACACAGAGAACAAAAATCTAGAATAATCTGAGAGGTATATCAAAAGTCTGTTTCTGAGTATTTTCTATGGCAACTGGGAAGAGACAAAAACTAAAACAATGGTCCATTTAAAGGGATTTGCCTCCTCTGTCAAGATATAAGATCTGCTATGTATCAAATTATATTTTAATGAATTTTGGGAAAAAAGATACGAGTACCTTATCCACTTGTTCAGAGTACTTACTTTCTAACATTTATGGAACAAATACTCTATCATGCAATTAGATGTACCACCTTCAGCACTGTTCCATACTGCTATTTCATTAGAATAGCTATACAAAAAGGGTTATATGGACCCACAAATAGAAACCAGAAACCGCCCAAAATTCTGTGAAAAAATATGGAAAATATATCTATCCTGAAGAGAAGTGAAAGTTGCTGTCATGTCCGACTCTTCGTGACCCCATGGAGTATACAGTCCATGGAATTCTCTAGGCCAGAATACTGGAGTGGGTAGCTATTCCCTTCTCCAGACGGTCTTTCCAACCCAGGGATTGAATCCAGGTCTCCCACACTGCAGGCAGATTTTTTTATCAGCTGAGCTATCAGGAAAGCCCCATATCTATCCTACTAATATGCAATTGATCTCATATGAATTGATGTAGGAAAATGTTTTATTCTATGAAAATTTTAAGTTCCAGGTAAGTCCTCCAAACTCTTCTTTTGTGGGAGAGGGATGGAGGGCAGGGAAGTTTTCATACATAAGAAAATGTGGTTAACATCTCTATTGTAAACTTGATTGCTCTGGTATTATAATTATTTCACTATCGTCAATCATCTCTTTTGAACCATGAACTCCTTAAGGGTAACAGCAATTGCCACTATACTTGATACTACCTGCTGGTACTTCTTTCCTGAGGGTAAAGTTCTAAAGTTAAGGCATAAAATGAACACCAAGTATCACAAAAAAAAAAGTCACCTGGGAAGATACCATGTTGGAGACCAACATATCAAACTCTCATTAATTCAACAGTATTGTATTCTCTGGCATTGGAACAGAGTGCTGTTTCCTTTGATTGAACCCCATATGAAACAGACGGCTTGTGTTAAGGGGTCATGCCACATAAAAGCACCTCTCTTAACACCAGTGTCACACTCAGTTTGGTGAAATGCTCTCACTGTGGGAAGCATATGGGAGCTGAAACTAACTGAGGGTACAGTACATCTTGGTTTCTGTCTCATACTCATTCTGGAAAAGAAGGTAAAAGAGTGGAATTGGGCACAAACTACATTCTCTCTTTTAACCATGTTAAATTTAAAAAACTGTGTTGCATATGTTTCAGTTTAAATGCAGGACTGTGACTCCACCGTAAGTTTAAAAACTCACTGTACAGAGAATGAGTGATGCAGAGATTTTGGGTGATTAGCTCAAGGCAGAGTCAAAGGAAAATATCTTTAAACTTCTCACACCTGACTTTGAATTCTGCTTTTTCCACTGCTTATGCGTCAGCATGAAAATAACATTGGAATTTGAGACCTAAAAAATATATATTCTCATTTTCTAAAGTTTAACAGCAAATGAATTAGGTGTTGACATTTTTAAGATTTAGTTAATTTGGCCATCAAAAAACATGTATAATGGATTTATATGAACAGCATCAACATGATTTGGGTAACATGGTCTCCATTTAAAGAGCTGGTAAGTGGAGGAGTAAGCTGCCTTTTCTCCTACCTTCTCTAGACTATGGCTGGTCCCACTGCTATGCTCAGAAACCTCTTAATTCAATGGTATTAAGCACATTCACAATGTTATGCAACTATCACCACTTCTGATTCTAGAACTTTCTCAACACCCCAACAGAAACTCTTTGTTAAGTTTACAGAATACACTTCTGATTCTGTCATTCCTCACCACAAAAATCCTTCACTGGATTCTAAAGTGCCTACTGAATAAAGATGAATTTCCTTAGTTCAGCTTTCAAGGCCCTCCATGACTTGGCTCCAACTAGCTTAATTTCTCACTATCCACACATTCTAAACTCTAGTCATTCCCTAGAACATGCTTATACTTACTCCATCCATTTGGAATATCCATCCTCCTCAATGTTACAGATCCAAATCCTTCTCATCCATCAATACTCAACTAAAATGTCTTTTCCTACATGAAATCTTCTTATGGTTTTTTCTGTGTGAGGCAATCTCTTCTTTTAAATCTTCTGACACAATCTACCATACATAATAGTTATTTCTTTAGTTCTTATCTCACCCCACTGACTGGAAGGAGAACATTTTTCTTGAGGGAAAACATTAAGAGGCAGTAGTGAGTTAAGAGCATTCTTGACCCACCAGACCAGTCAACATGGATTCAAATCCCTTGATCAAGTTATCTACCTCTCTGAGCTATAGTTTCTTCATCTTTAAAATGAGAGTGAAGTATTGAGAATAATTTCTGACACACTAAATTTTAAAAAATTAAACATTTCATCAATTTATCTCTATAACCTCCACAGGGATTAGTATTAATACAATGTTAAATATATAACAGTGCTAATGTTTGGCCACATTAATAAATAAAGCTGAGGAGATATTGACTAAGGTGGTTAAAGTTAAGAATTTTGCTGTTCTTGGATTGTTCTACCTAACTTTTCCTCTGTTTTGCCTTTCTAAGTGTCTGTCTTAGGCTTCAGTGCTAAGGAGCCAGAACTGGTGATGGTGGGTAAATGAAAGTTTTTGTTTAAAAACATCAAATGCTTTTCAAGTAATCAGCTTGGAAACTAAAATGGGAAAGAGTGAAAATCAGATCCTCAGTGCTCTCAGGATATGTAGATTTTTTTCTATCACTGTACTTTACAATCTATATTATTTATATGATTGTATCATCCACTAGATTACAAACCTGTTAAGTCAGACACTATCTTATTCAACAAATATCTATTTAGCACCTACTATATGTTAGGTACTGTTCTAAGTGCTGGGAACACCACAGTGAGCAAAACAGAAAAAAAAAAATCCTGGTTTTAGGAACATAGTTGATGCTTATGTTTATAGAATAAATGAAGAGGAAATTTTAACAATATGGAAATCTTCAAAATTCTTAAGATGTAGATTTCCGGTCCTTGCTGGTACTTTTGCTACAGGAAGAGTGCACTTATATCTGCATTTACACATTTTATTTTGCTTGTTCTTAGCTTTTTACTGGCTCCTAAGGTTCCCTGAGGGTTACAGAGCTCTTTCACAGCACTAGGGAATTACATATTGTGTATATAAAATACAGTCTACTAATACTATCAATTAAACCACTGCATCTGGGAGTAGTTTATTCGACAGTATTACATTACTGCCTACCAAAGACTTTAACTGGCTGAAGTGGATATGTAGGTTCCCTTGCTGCCTTTGTGACAAGAAATTCCTGTGTAAACACTGCCTGCACAAGCCAAACCTATTATTCAAATAGGGACACTCCAGAAAGTAAAAGGAGAAACTTATTAATACCAGGACATCAGGTAAAATCCAGGAGTCCTGGCAAACTGCAGCACACTGTCATCCCATTAGACTTCTCATTTCTACTGGTTTTAGGCTGTAATTGTCTAGCACGGAAGACTTATACCATGCATATTCTTCTCCATAAAATGTTAAGACTGTGTTTCAAGTTAAAAAATAATTTTTCCTTAATTATTAGAGAATATATTTTTTGGTGGATACATTAGACTTTAAAACTGTGAAAACACAAAAGCTAAAAGATACAGAGGTCAGGGTAGAACTTATTGCTCTTTCCATACCTGATTCATCTGCTGAACTCTGTAGGAAGGTTTGTAAACAGTTATAATCTAGATACTGTCTTTTTAAAAGTTGCATAAGGAGTTATTTAAAGAAGCATGGTCTTTCAAAACCCAAGCTAAATTTTTGGTGGGCACTGATATAGTCATTTTATTACAGTTTTAGTGAAAAACGGATGATTAACTGCAGTGTTCTCGCCTGGAGAATCCCAGGGACGGGGGAGCCTGGTGGGCTGCCGTCTATGGGGTCGCACAGAGTCGGACATGACTGAAGCAACATAGCAGCAGCAGCAACTGCATGATATACACGTTGACACTTATTGTACACTTGATTACATCAAAATGTTCACAGACCTCAGATATTCTAAAATGATGTTAACTATTCTATTAGCTTTAAAAAGATCTTCTGGTTTAATATATTGCCTGCTGAAACTTACATATGTACTATAACATCCCAATTTTCTAGTCTTAGAAAAAAGTGTAATGATATGGTACTCTATGTTTAAGATTACTAAAGATTATTTCTTTCCCTTTATACATATTTTTGACTCCATAAATGGGCTCTTTCATCGATGAAATATCAGACATCCATTAGATGCCTAGCAATATATGTATTTAGAACTTACCTAAAACAACAGAGCCTCCAAAATAGTTTCTTCAAAGCACAATTCCAAGATCACATATTTAAAATTCAAAATATATATTCCAAAAGCCTTCAACTTAAAAAAAAAGGCACTGTCTAAAACCATGTTTAATGTATATGCCATGATTCTGAGCTACTACAGAGGGAGCTGCTGGCACAGATGGATAATGTATTACATTGAAATCAAATAGGAACTTGAGATCCTATTAACCATTCAATACTTTTGTGTTTTAGGCAGAAGTTTTCTTATTTTTCAGAGGGAAATATTTTTTTTTTTTTTTTGCTTTGGCTACAACAAATTTATTTGTATTAAAAAGCACTGGACATAGAAAATGTTCTCTTTAGGATATTAGAAAAATCAGGCAGAGCACAAATGCAACTAAGGCATTTCTTACGTTTCCATTTAGCAGCTAAATGTTTCCATTTAGCTGTTCTAAAACAAGTAATTTCAGTATTTTTGTACCCCAAACTTCACCATGTCTTCTTTATTAAAAAAAAGTCTTTATAATCCTGTGGCAGCTTTGGTTTAACTCTTTTTATGGTAACAGGATTTTTTTTTTTTCCCAAATGGCACAACCACTGAAAAGCACCTTTTTTTCTGTGCATCCTTCTACATATAGCTAAAAATTGTACAACAGAAAAAAGAATGCCGAGGTTTTAGGTTTGAAGGTTTTTCCATCTGTAGCCAGCTAGTAACTGTGAAAGCACAGGTGTCAATCTTTTAACCTAAAGGTAAATAAAGTAAAACATTTAAGTAAATGGTGTACTAGAGGGTTCCACAAATATTTCATGACAAAGGCTTTTAATACAAACATTCATGAACAATTTTAGGGAAAGGAATTTCATAGAAACATTCTGCTAGCTAATGAAATGGCTGAAATCAGCTACCAACAGCTATTATATCACCTATGCCACCCATGGTTTTAAACCGTAACGGTGCTAAATTTCCGTTGCTCTTAAAGTATTTGAAATAATAATGAATCTAGGATCTCCCAGACTCAAATTATGAACAATAATAATAAGCATTGAGAATTCCTACCTTATAATAGTAAACATTTTAAAGGAATAACAAACCCAAGTATAAAAAATTAATGCCTGATATAAAGAACTGATGCTTGAACTATAAGACAAAACAGACAAGAATATAATGAATTAGCTACGTTTTCAGTGAAGAAAATCTGCAAATACTTGATATTTATTAAAAATACCCATATTCACCAATTATATGAAAACATTCTTTCCCCACAGATGGCCTAAGTGCAATAAAGGGTTAACAGCAGCTCTGGGTTGCCCCAAACTTACACATTCCATAAGTCTTTAGGACTGACTGGCCCCTGAGAAATAACCTTTGAACTCTTGCAATATCCTGCCTCATAAGAATGTCTTAGCATACCTGATGCTTTGGCCACACCAGATGGCTTATGCTAACAATGTGATTTATGGTGAACACCTGTTTTCGTTCACCTGGGCCCCTGGGCCAGCTGTATTAGTTCAACCTCTGGGTGAGAAAGGAGGAGGGCTAGAGACTGAGTAGCTAAGGTCAGTCCTGAAGGCTCCCTGACCTCCAGCAAAAACCCTGGACACCAACGCTGAGGTGAGCTTTGCTGGTCGATAGGCGACACTTCACTCCTGTTGCCACACACTTCCGCTGGGAGAATTAAGCACCATCTGTGCAGCCTCACTAGCAGAGCACAACTGGAACTTTGTGTCTGGTTTCTCTTGGACTCTGCCTCATGTAGCTTTCTCCTTAAGATTTCTTGCAGCATGTCGGACTGAACCGGTGTCCCCTGCATTGTCTTTTAACCAATGGACCACCAGAGAAACCCCTAATTGTTTATATACGTTTAAAGAAAAAGTATGTCAGAACCATCTTGCCTGGCCCAAGATCTCATTTCTGAATACTAAGAGGTTTACAAAGACACTCTATCAGCCAGGAGCTGGTCAAAGGTCAGTCATTTCTCGAGAATGTGTAGGAGTAGGGCGCCCCAAATTCGCTGAGTTAACCCTTTACTGCACAGAGGGATGAGTTCCATAAGGGACTAGTAGGTTGAAGTATCACCAAGAATTATAGTATTCAAGAGCTCTCTTTAATTTTCACCTTACCCAAGTGGTTAAAAAAAAAGATCAGTATTATCTTCTTGACTGGCAGTTGTACAGTGACAAAGGACTTTACCAAATTCTGTTACAACAAAGCTGCCTCAATGGTTTCATCAGCAAAAAAGGAATAGCAATAACCTATCTCAAAAGGATGTGGGGATGAAGTGAAACATCTATTCAGAAGTCTTGTTTTGTGGTATCACCACTCAGGATATATTGATAACGCTGAGCTTTTTCAGATACTTGGGATTTCAAAATTACCTGGTTCTAGGTACTCAACCACTTCTGCAAGGATGAGATTTAATATACTTCAAGGCATGAACCCCAGAAGGTGCTAGAGGAACAAATTAATTAAAAAGTTGTTCCCTTCTTTCACATTCCCTGGTTAGGATACATTTCTTCAAAATAGTCAATGTGTGGAGGTTGGAGTATGTCAAGGGCAGAGAGTACCTGGGGAAAGGAAAAAAAAAAAAAAGCAAAATTTAGAGGGAAAAAAAAAAAAGAACCAAAATACGACATAAATGCAAAAAAGTACTCTTAACTCATTAATGATTTCAGGCTTCATTATAATTGCCCACTAAGATGAACTAAATTTATCAATCAAGAAACACAGAAACATTAAGACAGGCTTTGTAAAATTACTATCAAAGACAACTTTAGCTACACCAATAGGAGAGAGGCAACTGGGATATACTACATGCCACCAGAACACCTGCACAGAAGAATGCGGGAAAGAAACAGGATTTGCTCTAAGAGCCTGAGAGCTCTATCTACCATTCGTCCTTTATTCCTCTGCTCAAAAATGTTTACTGTGTGTATTTTATCTGGTAGGCACTTTGGGAGGCTCTTCAGTAAAACTGATGAATAAAAATAACCACCCCACTCTCTTGACCAGGGGAGAGGAAGGCATTAAATAGTTAACAAAAACGGAGCTGATTTATTATCATGAAGGGAAAAAGTACAGAGCTGTGGAAGAAAAAGCTTCCCTGAAGGAACACTAAGAATGGCAGGGTGAATACGACTTGGTCAGGCAGTGTGAAAGCACTGAAGCAAGAAAGAACCTGGAGGATTCTAGAAACAGAAATGCCAGTGCTTATGGAACACAGAGGGTGGGAGGAAAACAGACTGGGATAAAACAGAAGACAAAGGCAGGAGTTATATCACAAAATCTCTAAATTACGGTAAGGGTTTTGGATTTTATTCCAAGTTACAGAAACGGAAGTCACTAGGGTGGAAAAAAGAAAGACTTTAAAGTATCTGAAATTCAAGTCCTTTATAAAAGCTGCACACTACCAATGTGACTTCTGCCATAGAAATGTAACAAATAGGCCTTCTTCCCCTACCAACTGTCTACCAACTCCTTTAAGCCCCACCTATGATGTCACACCTAAGAATTCAAACCTATCTTGCTAATGAGAAATATCAAGCTCAAAGGATACAGAATAAGGTATTTAACAGAAAATAAATTGTTATTTATTTAGTACAAGTTTATTTATTTAGTAGTACAAGTTCATATCTCCTGATATTTAGCTTAGTTTTTCAAGAAAAAATTTATTATGGAGAACTTCAAATATATAAAAGTGGGTAGAATGATATAAAAGAATACTCATGTAATCAAGACTTGGCCTTAGTAGTTATCTACATGTGACCTTTCTCCATTCATCTATACCCTCCAATCTCCCTGTATAATTTTGAAGAAATTATCAGCTGTACATCAGTAAGCATCTCTAAAAGCTAAAAACTTTTAAAAAATACAATGAACAAATCTGAAAATTTAATGTTTTTCAACACCATTAAATACCCAGTGCTCAAATTTCTAAGTTTCTTATTTTTTTTTGGGAAAAAAAAAGTGTTAATCTAAATTAGGAGCTATTATGTAAAATATGTAAATAATTTACATATTATGGTTGATGCATATCTAGCAAGTTTTACCTATAAATTTCTCCTCTATTTCTTTCTCTTTTCCCCTTGCGATTTATGTATGGAAGACATTTTGTTCATTTTACTATTTTTATTTATTTGGCTGTGTCGGCTCTTAGTTGTGGTACACAGGATCTTCGATCTTTAGCATGTGAACTCCGAGCAGTGGCATGTGGGCTCTAGTTCCCTGACCAGGAATTGAGCCAGGCCTTCTGCATTGGGAGCACAGAATCTTAGCCACTGGGCCACCAGGGAAGTCCCTTGTTCATTTTAAAGGTTATTATTAATTTTTTAGCCAATAATTTGTTACTTTATTAAGTTTTTCATTAAATGAAACCTCCTTTACCGAAAAAGCCTTCACTCACTTAGGGCTTCCCTCATAGCTCAGTTGGTAAAGAATCTGCCTGCAACGCAGGAGACCCCGGTTTGATTCCTGGGTCGGGAAGATCTGCTGGAGAAGGGATAGGCTACCCACTCCAGTATTCTTGGGCTTCCTTTGTGGCTCAGCTGGTAAAGAACCACCTGCAATGCAGGAGACCTGGGTTTGATCCCTGGGTTGGGAAGATCCTCTGGAGAAGGGAAAGGCTTACCCACTCCAGTATTCTGGCCTGGAGAATTCCATGGACTGTCCATGGGGTCCCAAAGAGTTGGACACGACTGAGTGACTTTCACTTTCACTCACTTTAATACCAGTTAAGTATAAAGGTTTTAAAATAGTTTAGATGTTTATAAAGAGTATCTTTAGTTTATGAAGAATATCTATATTTCCTTTCTGAATTAAAATGTTTATACTTGGAAATCTTGGTATAAATGGAAAATAACAGATTTTCTAGTTTCTTCAAAGAATAATTTTTACCATATGAAAGATAAATTACTTCATTTCTATATTTTTAAACACCTATAATTAGCTGGTGTCACAAATTCACATAAATTCATTTCTCATTATGTGACAGAACAATTTTTAACATGAATATTTGATGCTTTGAGGAAGGCAGTTAGAAATTAGTGTTTTACTTGACATCTTTTGGACTCTAAGCTCTGTATCTGAACAACATACATCCTGTCTTGGGGGGAAACAGAATGCAGTTAGTGACAGCGTCCATTAGACAAAGCTATTTTACACTTCAAATCTATCTGCTATAATTAGAGGTTATCTAAAGGAAAGTGACAACCATACATTTTAAACCTTGATAGAGAAGAATGAGGCTTTCTGTACAACAGCCATAAAATAGGGTTAGACATTTGCACCAAAGCATTTAGCTGTGATTCTTGGCTTTGAAGGTATACTACTTTAAACTCTGTCTAGAATTTTTTAAATGCCCAGTATCTTATATTCCTGTTCTTTCTACGTCAAATGTTTATCAGATGACAGCATTCAGTGTTTCCAGGTGGCAAAAACAGTGCTTAGAGATGATTCAGGAATCTCAGAAGTGATGTAAATGAGTTAAGTGAGAAGGAACATTAGCAGAGTTTCAAACCCCAGACTTAATGCCTGACTCACTATTTAAATAGTCCAAGTCCTTCTATAACCCCTCTATTATTTATGGGAATAAAGTATGTGAGATTAACCTTATGATGTAAATAGGAGGTCACTTGTAAAGAGTCAAAGTATCCCAAAATACCAGACTCAAGACTCTGAGGATCTCAAACACACAAAAAGCAAGCTGATTTGTCTAATTAAAAAATGAACTAAAGCTCCGTCCTGAAATAGTGGTCATTACCAGTGTCTCAGCACATTTCTCAAATCTTTTAAGAGCTTGACAAAAGCTCATTGTGGTGGCTGCTTTTCAGAATTTTAACCTCTGTGATGTTAGAAGATTCACTAAAATTGGTTACATTAGTAAATGGCTTAGTGGGGTTTAAGTTAACCCTTTATCAATAAAACAATTGCTGTAAATAATCTGTCCTAAAATGTAACTGTTTGTGGAATTCAAATTTAATTAATTTAATCCCAAATTTAAGCAAAGGAGCTCCCACCACCTCTCCATTTTCTCACCTACCCTTACCCCCAATAGATTTTAAGTTGTTTAAGGTAGAGAATGTTATTTTTTTGAGCTGTAACATATAGTAAAATATACAGATTGCAGTGTATAATCTGAATAATTTTTATACACATAAAGTATATAACAATAAATTTTTATTCCATGGTTAAAAGCTAGATTAAGAAATTAAGGATTTTTCAACATCCCAGAAGGTCCCCTTACTCCTTTCTAGTCAAAACCCATACCTGCTAAGAGGTTACCACTATTCTCACTTCCATCACCATGGATTCCTTTTGCCTGTCCTTGAACTTTACATAAATTGAATCAAAAAATCAAGTCTTTGTATATGGTTTCTCCCATTTACTGTTATGCCTGTGAGATTCACCCATGTATGAATCTTCATCCTTTTCATTTTTGTGTAGGATACCAACATATCAATGGAATATAACACAAAGTATTTATCCAGAGTACTGCTGGCAAACTTGGTGGTTGTTTCTACATGTTATTACGAATAAAGCTGCTATGAACATTTCTGTACATGTCCTTTGGTAGATATGTGCGATCATTTGCTTTGGGTATACCAAAGAGGAGAACTGCTGGGTCACTGTGCAGGTGTATATTCAGCTTTAGCAGAAACTGTGGCAGAGAGCAACCAATTCTGACTCCGTGTTGACTGTTTCTTTGACTTGTTGTTCGTTGCTGTTGTTGTTATAATCATACATCAACGACCTGTCTCAGAGGACCCTGGCCTTCTGCCTGACTGTTAAACTAAAGTGCCTTTGTTCAGCTCACAGAGATAATCTGGCTCTGCCCACTGTGAATGGTTACAAGAGATTAACACATCTCTTCCACAGGCAGGCCATTCCAGCAGATGTTTTACAAGACTGATGGTCTTTTTTACTTTACTCCCTCACTGGCTCTCCCTCTCTGTTCTGCCTTTTGACTTTAGTTCCTCAGCACTTTTCTCTCTGGTTCTATAAAAGAATCTGGCATCTAGATCCCAACAAGATGGTTACTTTGAGATATTAGTTTGCCATCTTTTCGGTCAGTCGGCTTAACAAACTCGTATTCCTTGCCTCAGCACCTTGTCTCTGATTCATTGATCTGTAGTGCGAGGAGCAGAGCAAGCTTGGACTCGGTAACAAATAACCAGTTTTCCTAAGTGGTTTTACAAATCTACATTCTTACCAGCAACAATAAGCTTCAGTTGATTCACATTCTCGTCCACACTGGGTATTGTCAGTCTTTCACTTCAGCCATTCTGGTGGGTATATAGTAGTATCTCACTAATCTTAATTTACATTTCACTGATCTTAATTTACATCCCCCTGATGACTAATAACTTTGAGCAATTTGTCACAGGCTTATTAGCCATTTGGTTATCCTATTATTGGTGAAATTCTTAAGTCTTTTACTGATGGGCAAAAATTTTTGATTTGGAGGAGCTCTTTATAAGATGTATGATGTTTGGATACAGAATTTACAGTCTGAAAAAACAAGTAAAATATTTATTTCTAATGGTTTTCCTCAAATGCTAAACATTTATTTTAAAAATTGTTCTATTACATAATAAATTCTAGAAACAAGTTTTTTGCTGGATGATGTCTGAGGTCTGTCCTTTTCTTTCTCTTAAACTTCTGTGTTGCACATACAGTCACTTCAGTCATCCAACTCTTTGCGATCCTTGCCCGCCAGGCTCCTCTGTCCATGGAATTCTGTCCAAGAATACTGGAGTGAGTTGCCATGCCCTCCTCCAGGGAATCTTCCCAACCCAGGGATCGAACCCAGGTTTCCTGCACTGCAGGCAGATTCTTTACCATCTGAGCCACCAGGGAAGTCCCTTAAACTTCTGATGAGCATCAATTTTTAATGTCAATGGCGTCCTAGTGAACATTTTTCAAAAAAATGGTCAATGCTTTACTTGTCTAGTTAAGAAATCTTTGCTTATCTCAAAGTCGTGAAGACATTTTCCTGTGTTTCATTCCAGAAGCTTTGTTATTTTACCTTTCACATTTAAGTCTCTGATCCATTTTGAATTAACTTATGTATATGTCATGAAGTAGACCTCTTTCATTGTTCTTGTTGTTACGGTTCAGTTGTTAGGTCGTGTCTGAATCTTTTGCGACCCTATGGACTATAGCCCATCAGGCTTCTTTGTCCATGGGATTTCCCGGGCCAGAATACTGGAGTGGGTTGCCATTTCCTTCTCCAGGGGATCTTCCCCACCCAAGGATCAAACCCTTGTCTCCTACATTGGCAGGTGGATTCTTTACCACTGACCCACCAGGGAAACCCAGATTTTTCCAAATGGGTATCTGATTGATTTTGATATACTGAAATTGCCATCCACTCCCCTCTGGATTGCAGTGGCACCTATCTTATAAATCAGGTGAACACATATGTGTATGTCAGTTTATAGACTCTATTCCATTTATCTGTCTATCCTTGTACTGCCTTGATTATTATAGCTTCATATGTTTCAATACCTGGATGTCTGAATCTCCAAATTTGTTTAACTTCTTCAGGATTGTCTTGACTAGTTTAGGTCTTTTCCATTTCCATAAACTTTAGAGTGTTTGTCAATTTCCAAACACACACACACACACACACACACATAAAACCTTGCTGGGATGCTCACTGGGATTACCTTGAATATATAGCTCAACTTGGGTAAAGCATGCATATTAACCACAGTGAGTATTTCAGTCCATGAATACAAGCTACTGTATTATTATAAATGCATCAAGAGTACCACAAGATTCAGGCACAGAACAAACAAAACCAAATCCACTGATAAGTAACCTATTCTAATTATCCTTTGCCCTTTCATACTCCTTAGCAGCAGAACCATTAGCACTAATAATGTCTGTAGCCAAACAGCTTGTTGGCATTCAGAGAAGGGTCCTATTGGTATGATTCTTTTTCCTACTTATGAACCCAGAAAGGCCTTGTTTGAGTTTAGCCAGACTATACAAAGGAAAACAAATGATTCTTCTTTGCTTTCTCTACCTCCTCTTTGGCCTCCTCTACTCCGGAACTAAAAGGTTGGAAAGAAGTAACTCCAAGAAAGATCACTGAGGATATCATTCTAGACTTCAAGATTTCGTATCTTTTTCCTATCACTTTCACTTACTCACTTACTCTTCAATAGACTGTCTACCTACTGTGTGCTTAGTGTTATTACCTAAGGACAAAAAAAACCTAAGAACTGTATAACAAGGGCTCACGGCAGGAACCAGTGGGTCTTAAGGAGGCTCTGGATGGGCTTTAGAGGACTAGCTAATGTCTAAAATGAAATAAAAATTGTGTGCATATGTATTTTTCCAAAAGAGGGTATCTAGCATTCATCAGGTTCTCAAAGACTGAAAAAACCCTCACTCACCCCTCTTCCATGCTGTTAAAATGACAACCATGTCTGTGAAGTAGAGAATATACAGGCACAGCTCAAATTCTAACTAGATACTACTGAGATGCTACTAAACTGCTGAACAACATCGATCTTTAGAAAGTTAAACCCATTTCTGGCACACTAAGTTACTATATCACAGTGAATTTATCCTATAAGATGAACAAACTTTAATGGAAAAACAATGTGTGTGTGTGTATCTCAATCAGTCAAATCACCTGAAATCAATGAATATGATACATTGACTTTGAAGGTTCTGTTCAAAAGAAAATCCAAAGTCTTCCAGGCCTCTGCAGCTATTCTCTGACACATACAAAGTCATTCAAATTAAAACCCCACCTTCCGGCAACGGCCAGGTGAATCTTTCTAAATGCCATTTTCATCATGACATTCCTTTCTTCTTCTTCTAGTCAATCAAATATTAATCTCAAAAGGCTCATCTTAAGGTTTACCTTCTCCCTGTTAAAATCATCTTTGAGAGTCTAAGACCAGGACAATTACTCTCTTTTTCTTAACAGTACAATACTTATGTGTCATCTTTCACCTGAGAAGCTTTAAAAAAAAAGTACTGCTACCTGTAATCTCAACCCTAGAGATTACAATTTAGTAGGTCTAGGATGAAACCTATGAATTTGCATTTTTTAAGACTTACCTGGTGATTCAAATATACTTTGAGGTTTGGTTGCCCAGCTTTTCACTCTGCACAGAGCAGAGTGTCCTGTGTTAATGTTTAACCATGCAGGTAGTCCTCCCCCAGCACTGTTATCAGAGTATTTATCACATTACTAAACTCCCTGAGGGTAGCAACCCCTAGGAGCTGATGGAGTTTAGGGATATAGGATGCGCACAATAAATGTTTACTGAAGTAATGAATATGGGCTCTGAAGCAAGACAGATTTAAATTCCAATCTTGTGCCACCTTGACCTTGGGCAAGTTACTTAACTCTAAGCTTTGGTTTCCTTCTCGGCAGAGTAGGGATAGCAAGCCCTATCTGACAAGATTTTTACATATTAATATACGTAAAGCGTCTACATACTTCCTGACACTCAGTAACAAATGCTCAAGCATCTGGTCTACTTCCTTTAAAAAAGGACCATATTTCAAACTTTTCTTTGTTTTTTTTTTGGTATTCTCCATATGACCTTAGCACTACACTCTGTACACAGGACACAATTAATAAACATCTGTTGCCTTAACTACATCAAATACCAGTTGCCTCTTAGATTGGCATTCCACACATACCAGGTATGCTGGCCCAGAGATACTTCTGTAGATTTCAGAGCACGGCATAAATTCATTATGTATAAAATAGTGGTGCCATGATGTCTTCAGCTCCAACTATCTGCCTCACTTTCGAACATTCCCAAAGAAGTCTACGCACTCTTTTCTGAACAGTTGTTGCTGTGTGTTAATATGTGTGATTTTCAAAAATGCAGTTTCTTTTCTCACATTACTCACTCTGACACTATCTCTGTAACTTAATTAGCTGCTCCGTAGGAATGAGTCATGAGCAAAGATAGCAATATATACAGACAGTGGCCTATTACACCATCCCTCCTTTATGAAAGAAGCCAAGATAGGTCTGAATATAATAAACCATTGAAACCTATAGTAAGTGAATTTCTGATGCCACCTGCAAAATATTTCTTTCCCATGGATCCCTTTACTTGAGTCTCTGACAGTGTATACAACATGGGTTGGTATTCACAATGCAAATTTGAGAAATAAATAACAAAGCAAGCACTAGACATCAATCTAAAATCACTTCCAAAATTTCAGGAACTAGTCATGAAATAGCGACCAGAATGATGTTTTGAAAGTTACTGAAACAAACACACACATTGTTAAGCAGTTCCAACTGAATAAACGACAAAACAATAACTTTCTAAAAAAGTTTAAGGAAAATGGATTGGGGGTGGGGGAATCAGTAAAATGAAATATGTCAAACCAAGGAGCTTCAAATAAAAACACATTTTAAGTCTGATATTCCCAGTTTTACCAAATACTTCAAACTTCTATAAATTTTTCTCTTAAAGTGTGATTCATACTTTGGCCAAAGTTCTTAAAGTTCCTGTGCAAACCAGCAGTCAGATTCACAAGCAATTATTATTTTCCTGACTTTTATTTCAGCAATTAAAACAGCACAGGTTGAAAACCAAATGCAGAATTTCAGGCAGTTTTTCTTTTCATATGAAATTAACGGTCTAACACTAACATCTGCCAGGTAAATTTTACATATATCAGACTTTTAATTCAGGATTAGTTGAAGAGAAGCTCTCTCAAACCACTATGATTCTCTTTCCCCATGAGTCCTGACATCTCTAAGCAGAGCAATAAATAAGATAACCCATATTATCTTTAAGAGCTGTATTTTTTTTTTCAGAGGAAAAACTGTTTTCTTATATCTTTAACTTAACTGATTGAAAATACTAAAAGATAAAAATAAGGCATTTAAAACCAGGGGCCAGTCACTTCTATTTAAATCACTCAGACTACATATTATACTCTATTTTTACATCGAGTATTAGTACTGTTCCCAAGCTAAGTTTTAACATTTGCTTTATATCAATTAATATTTCTGTCAATCAATAAATCCTAGAATTCATTTAAATTTGCTCATTCACAAAAAAGGTCTATTTTGTCTCAGGTTTCCAAATCCCTTAATATGGTAACGTACCCGTTTTAATGTACCCTTTTTAAGTGCTCTTTACTAACATAATTAAACATGCTTAACAGTTATCCCAAACACCAACTTCACTTACATTATCATGTTTAAAAAAACACAACATCTTCAATTCCCGGAAGACCCTTTTGCAAGAGACCAGATTCTGGAAGACGTTGGGCATCTTTTTGAGTGCTACTCTCTTTCCATCTCTTGGATCTGTTACTGACCTAAAGACACAATATTTAGGGGGAGAGGAAAAAAAGACAGAGAAATCAATTCCAAACTTTGCTCTTCAACGTTTCATCCTATGACAGATACCTATATATTGAAACACTCAATATTAAATCCACTTAATAATGCTTAAGGTATCAGTGAGAAAAATTAAAAAAAGTATAACCAAACAGAATGTTTAGCTCACCCAACTCATTTGCCATGCTGCTCCTTTTTTTAAATCCCTAAATTTCTATAAAAACTTTAATCTTCCGGAGAGGTCATTTAGTGACACATCTGAGGTAGAAGGGCTATTAATGGTAAAGCTATTTTAAACATGAGGGGAAAAGTATAGAACAGTAACGTGACTGGAGTCAAATTAGTGTTATGCTTTATTTTCAGAACCAAACGTGGTGACTTTTAATTCAGTGTAGAGACTACAACTGCAGTATTTCTTATGTAAAGGAACACCTTTTAGTAATACGGTTTCTAGGACATTTCAGGACACAAGCGTGTCCCCTCCTAAGTCTGAGTGGGAGTTTAGGGGTGTGGCATCTTGGTTATGATAACGTCTGTCCTTTTGTTTCTCAGTTCTTGGTATGATAGCTGCCTCCTGCAGTTACTCTCTCTTTAATAACTCCGTGTCTCAGTGTCTGCCTTTTCTCTCTGCCTTCTAACATCTAAATCGCCAATTCCTCACATTACAGTTCCCTGTGTATGAAGTTCTAACATGTTTTCTATTTTTCTGACTGGACCCAACTGATACATATTAATTCAAAGTTTTTGGTAATTACGGCCAATTGGCCATTTGGCTAACTGAGCTTCCATGAATTAATCTAAAGCTTTTTTGCCTTCTATCCATCATGGGTGACTGGTTGTCTTTGTAGAATTCATTCCTGTCAGATTTATTTTGCTAGATAATTATCACTCTCGGCTACTGTTATCTTTCATTTTCTCTTTCAGTCATTCAATGATGTCGTTCTTCTTCCCATATTTCTATCGTTTTGAAATCTGGTCTGTATGTCACCAATGCCTTTATCTAAGTTATTAATTAAAGTTTAGAACAGGACTGAGGACAAAGCTCTTCAACAGATATAATTCTAGAAGCCATCTTTATTCAATTAATTATTTACTTAACTACAATCACTCAGTTTATTTCTTCCTCTTGTCCAGGAAGAAATAAGACACTCATCAAATTATTTTTCTGAAAATAAAGCATTCCTTTCATTTAACTGTCTAAAAATCATACCAAACTTCTTTATGAATATCATCACTTCTTTACAAATTTATCTTAGTGATTGCTACTTCATTTCCTGAGTTCTCGTTACTCTTAAATGGTGCATCCTAGTATTTTTAAAACAGCATGAGGACTCTACTTTCTCCCACTGACAGAAAATTTGGTAAAACAAGTATTATCATTTTTAACCCTTCAATACCTTGAAATGTAAGTCAACTACACTAAGAGACCTAACATTTTTGACTGTTGTTTAAAAAAACACCAAGCAAAATCCACAACACTGCTTAGAATCCACATAATCCAGGAAAGCAAAATACGAAGGAAACCAAATATAATATTATATTGACTATTACATTTTTTTTTGTATTTAAATATCTGGTACCTAGATACCAGAAAATAAAAAGTCAATGAAACAGCAAGGAAAGGAAATTCTGGGTCACACACTGCATAGTAGTCACTGCCTCTTGAGTCTTCTTTAATGGAGGACAATAAATGAGCATTTGTCTCTTATGACATTGCTATTTTGGAAGAGCACAGGCCATATTCTGTAGACCACTCCTCAATTTGGGTCTGACATTTTCTTAAGATCAGATTCAAGTTGATGCTGTTGGCTGCTATTGTGTCGACTCTGCAAGCCCATGGGCTGTAGGTCACCAGGCTCCTCTGTCCATGGCATTCTCCAGGCAAGAATACTGAGAGTGGGAAGCCATTCCCTTCTCCAGGGGATCTTCCTGACTCTGGGATCTAACTGGGGTCTCCTGCATTGCAGGCAGATTCTTTACCATCTGAGCCACTAGGGAATGTATTTTTTAACGGGAATGACCCAGATGTCTTCTCAGTGCATAACTTTAGTAGGCACATGAAGTCAGTTTTTCCCATGACTGATGATAACTGTGATGATTCGGATGAAGTGTTCTTTAGGCTTCTACATTGTAAAGTTATTTTTTCTTTCTGTCTAACTGTAAATACTCCTCATCAAACTCTGACCCACTACATTTAGCATCCATTGACGGCTTTATTGCCTCAATCAATGATCACTACGATGTTGCCAAATGGCACTTTAGTAATTTTTAATGTCTAATAATAGCTAGCCTGCACAATATTAATTTTAAAAAATGAGTAAACTGATTTAACACAATACCCTTTCCAAAGGCCTCATGCAGCAAAAATTCTTTGCAACTTCTGACTTCACTGACTTCTTGACCCTACCATGGTGAGGAAAGCTGTTCTAAGATAAACCCATTCTTGGCTCAAGGTTAGTACCATTCCTGGTGATGTTTTAAGGTAAAATTCAAAAGCAGCATTTTATTTTATTATTCATGCAAAAGCCAGTCATGCCTGTGGCTGGTAACAATATAACTCTAATGAATGTGAATGGCAGTGCAGTAATTTCACACCACGTTGAGTTTGTTCTCTCTTAACTTGAGGTAGCAGATGCTTTAGTTCAGCACAAACAGTAGCACAGAACACAGATAAGTGTGGAAGCCTGTTATACAGGAATTCTTTTATTTTCTTTGTTACTGAATGGCTTGCTGTGCTTAGTTTCTCTGCTGCTGCAATACCCTGGTTATTTCGACTGCACTTGTTAATGAAGCTCCTGCTATAGAGATAATGAACAATATTTAGGCAACTTTCCTCCTTTCAGAAAAAGGAAGTTATCCTTCTCCCTACAATTCAGTTATGACCAGTTACTTTCTCTAAAATACTACATGCTCTAAATAAAACAGTGCATCTGTCCTTTCATCTGCTTACCTTCACAGGCATTCCAGTTATACTAACAGGCACTTCCTCAGTTTTAAATTAACGTTTGATTCTGTAAACACTTAGAAGTTTTCAAAAGAGAAAAAGAAAAACAAAGTTTTAAGGGTTGTGAGAAAGAATCCTTTCTTATATCTTCTCGGGTTCATCAATCCTTCTCTGAACTTAGAATATAAGTTCAACTGTTTTTTAAACAGCCAGAAGAATCCATGAGCCATTCTTCACAGAGATACAGTCAGTCAAAAGAGTCCACTACCAAAACAGGAAGCCTTTTAGATCTGGTGTGGTTGTTTTGTGGTAGAGTTTTCTTAATCCCAGAAAGCTGAGACCAGTGCCACAAATCTGCTTGTATTACTGACAAGCAGAAGGGTTGAAATGAAACAAGAGTAAAAGTTACTGCTGGGGATACTTTTCAGGTACTAGAATGTTACGTTACAACATCTTTTAATTAGTATAACTAATCAGCAAGAATCTCCTAGAAATTAATGCTCCTCATTCACTTTATGTGAAGAATCTTTCCCCTCTATATATTTTAGCAGTTTTAAAGTTCATGGCTCTGATACAGGTTTTTAACTCTCCAACAAAAATAATAATAATTTTTAATGAGAATGCTTCAATTTGGTTAAGAAATTTTTCTTCTAATTCTGGCCACATTAACTTGTAATCAGCAATCCTCTATTTTTTTGTTATATACTACAATTACTATGTCAACTGTACCAATACAATACACATCTCAGTAACAGAACCTCCTAAGTGTTAGTCACTCAGCCGTGTTCGACTCTTTGCAACCCCCTACACTCCAGCCCACCAGGCTACTCTGTCTATGGAATTCTCTAGGCAAGAATACTGGAGAGGGTAGCCAACCCTTCTCTTCAGGAGAACTTCCTAACTACACTCTAAATGTTTAGATTATTGCCTTCACATTCACGGGATTCACTTCCTTAAAAGTTATTTTTACTTGTATTTAGATGAAGTCTGTTGAGAAAACAATAGCAAAAACTATGAGACAAAATTTTTGACAACAAATAAGGCTAGAAAATGTTTAGTTGTCCTCAGTACTTATTATATGTTCATGGACACTACAGGTTAAAGAATATGGAATATTATTTATATGACTCTTTCGTTTTTCTAACCAGATCTTCAACAAGCTCTAGTCTGTGTGCACTCTGACATATAGTTGAAAACTATAGTATTTAGAAGAACAAATCTCCTAAGCTTTCCTGACCCCCACCCAAAAACACATTAAAAAGGTTTCTCATCTTTCATATTTAGATAATCTGTTCCATCAGTTGGGTTTTTCTGCTGTTGGTTTTTCTTTTAAAATGTTTATCCAAATTTAGTATTTGCTGAGTTAGCTCTATACATGAGAAAGCAACTTTTTCATTTTATTCAAAATATTTATAAAATAAACGATCCTCCAATTTTTTAATCTGAAAATTACAAGGAAAAAAGGTATTATACAGTAGCCAAACCAAGCAGTGAAACAGTTCATTCTTTTTTCTCATATCCTAATATTACTGATTGGGAGAAGCAAAATAGCTACATTTAACAGAAAGAGTTAAAGGGGAACTTAAACATCCTCTAACTCTGCTTAAGTAAGTATAAACAGCAATGATCCCAGCAGATGAGAGCGAGCGCTGAGCCATTCTGATCTATAGTGAGACACCCAGGGGTGCTAATAAGGGAGGAAGAATAAAGAATAGGCAAGCCATCCAAGCAGAGACACTACTTTGCCAACAAAGGTCCATCTAGTCAAGGCTATGGTTTTTCCAGGGGTCATGTATGGATGTGAGAGTTGGACTGTGAAGAAGGCTGAGCGCCGAAGAATTGATGCTTTTGAACTGTGGTGTTGGAGAAGACTCTTGAGAGTCCCTTGGACTGCAAGAAGATCCAACCAGTCCATTCTAAAGGAGATCAGTCCTGGGTGTTCTTTGGAAGGACTGATGCTAAAGCTGAAACTCCAATACTTTGGCCACCTCATGTGAAGAGTTGACTCATTGGAAAAGACTCTGATGCTGGGAGGGATTGGGGGCAGGAGGAGAAGGGGACGACAGAGGATGAGACGGCTGGATGGCATCACCAACTCGATGGACATGAGTTTGAGTGAACTCCAGGAGTTGGTGATGGACACGGAGGCCTGGCGTGCTGCTGCAATTCATGGGGTCGCAAAGAGTCGGACACGACTGAGCGACTGAACTGAACTGAACTGAAGCCACCCAATACCAAGCAGTCATATTTACTTTCAAATACTTGTTATTGTAAGATCTAACTTTAAGGCCTCATCAACTCCCCATTCCAATAGTCACTGAATAAGTTAAACTATAGGTGAAAAATTATCTAATGCAAATTATTGTCTTGGGAATATTTTATGGTGCCTGAGATCATGAATTAGTTCCATCTTTACTGTAGATGCTAAAAGACATAGAGACTCTTTCCCTCTCAGTCACTGTCAAATACCTCTGTAAGAGTCTGACCTGCCTGCACAAAAGCTGCCACATTGTCTTTCCAATGTTAGAGGGTGATCATGACACATCCTAGTCTGCCAAGTCTAGGAAATTTTCAGGGTCCACTAGCTACCATTTCTCCTAGAAACAGACCTGTGAATATCGTATGGGGAGGAAACCAGTTGCAATGAAGGAAAGGTATCTGTACAAAGCCACAAAGGAAAATAATTCACAACTGCAACTCCTGCTTGCATTTTAACAACTTCGGGCAAGAGGAGGTCACAAAGGGTAACCAAAACTAAAACTATGTCATACAAAAATGTACTTACTTTTAATCCCATTGATGACTTCATGAAAGATATGTATTCAGTAACAGGATCAATGATGACTATAAAGATTTTTAAATTAAAGAATGGCAATTTTTGTTACACATTAGTTTTATAAGTGTAGAAGATATAAAATGAAAGAAAAGGACAGTTCTATTCATGTGGTATGTTTATAGGATTATGGCTTTACTAATGTCAAAAACTGTAATAAATTGTGCACATCAGAAAAAGTTTGGTTTTTAATTGCCAAAGAGAATGCTTTACCATTTAGTGGTTAAGCTAATATTTTAATAACATAAACTATAAGTCTCAATGTGCTATTAGTTAAAAGCAAACTGAACACACCAACAATAAAGTCTTTTTTGGAATAAAAGGGAAAATCTGAATATGGTTTAAAATTATGATTATAAATTAAATTTCCCTATCTTCTAGAGACACATATTCTTATATATACATAAGTGAAATGATATGAGATCTAAGATTTGTTTTAAAATACTTCAGCAATAAAGACTGTTGAAATGAAGCAAATCTTAAGAGTTACTGAACCTGAGTGGTAAGTTGTCATTGTTTAGTCGCTGTGTCAAGTTCTACTCTTTTAGGACCCTGTGGACTGTAACCCACCAAGCTTCTCTGCCCACGGGATTTCCCAGGCAAGAATATTGGAGTGGGTTGCCATTTCCTTTTCCAGGGGATCTTCCTGACCCAGGGATCGAATCTATGTCTCCTACACTGGCAGGCAGTTTCTTTACCACTGAGCCACCTTGGAAGCCTGGTTAATGGGATCTAATTATTCATAAGTAAAGAAAAAGTATGTTTGCAAAATTGCCAAATAAAAAATTAAAATGAAAAAATATTTAAATTTTATAATAATGCTAGAAATAGCCAAAACTGGGATTAAAGAAAAGTTATGCAAGATTTCTACATAAAAGTACTGAAAACACATCGAGAGAAATTAAAGACATAAATAATGAAGAGATATACCATATTCATGAATTAGAAAGCTATTTAATACTGTGAAAATTTCAATTCTCCCCAAATTGATTTATAGACTCAAGTTGAAATTCAAAACATAAAATGGTTTTCATTTTGTACAACTGGACAAATTAGTATAAAAGTTTTTATGGAAATGAAAATATGCCAAGGAAAGCTAAAAGGAAAGACACTCTTGAAAAGAATGAGAAGGGAAAATTGTTCTCCCAGACATGAAGATTTACTATAAAGCCATGGTAATTTAGCCAGTCTAATAGTCCAATGAAACAGAAATATGGCGCAGAAACAGATTCTCCCATATATAGACATTTGGCTTATCATAAAGCTGGCTATGCAGACAGAACAGCCGTCTTAAGCAAGTTCTTCTCAGCTTCAAAACTAAACATTGCTCTATAATACTGAGGTTCAGAGTCTGCAAACCATGTTTTGGTTTTTCCAACTAGATCCATGTTAAGACTCTGCTAATAAAGGGCTTTAAGTTGCTGCTAAGTTGCTTTAGTCGTGTCTGACTCTGTGCGATCCCATAGACGGCAGCCCACCAGGCTCCCCTGTCCCTGGGATTCTCCAGGCAAGAACACTGGAGTGGGTTGCCATTTCCTTCTCCAATGCATGAAAGTGAAAAGTCAAAGTGAAGTCGCTCAGTCGTGTCCGACTCTTAGCGATCCCATGGCCTGCAGCCTACCAGGCTCCTCTGTCCATGGGATTTTCCAGGCAAGAGTACTGGGGTGCGGTGCCATTGTCTCCTCCATAGGAGCAAGGCTAGGGTAGCAAAAAAGGAACAAAGGGCTCTTATCCAGTTACATACAGAACCCTGGATTAATTCAAATGGCTAATAAACATGAAAAGGAGCTTAACCTCATTAGTCATTTGGGAAATGAAAATTAAAACCAAAGAGAAAGTATGACTTAACCACCAAAATGGCTGATGTTTAAAAGCCTGATAATACCAAATGTTTGGTGAAGATGTGATGCAATGTCAATCCTAATACATTGCTAGTAGAAGTGTAAATTTATAGAATCACTGTGGGAATCAGGTTGGCTTTATATACTAAAAAGGAAATAAATCCACACTGGAACCCAGCAATCTGACTCTTAGGCATACACCCAAAAGGAATGTGTGTACCTATACACTAAAACACAAACAAGTGTGTTTGTGTTTGCAGCCACATTTGTAATACCCTTAAAACTGGAAATAACTCAAATACCCATGCACAGTAAAACAGATAAACAAATTGTTGTACATTCACATAATGGAATATTTTACAGCAACTGAAATGAACTACTGCTATATGCAGCAACACAGACAAATCTCACAAACACAATTCTGAGCCAAAGAAAACAGTCACAAATGAACAGTAAGATTTCTATATAAAAAGTATAAGCAAAGTTAAACTCTAAAGGTTTAGGCATACATACTTAGGCAATAGAAACTATTAAAAAAGGAAGTGGTTACCAAAAAAGTAAGTACAATGGTTATCTTGAAGGGGGTTACTTAATGATGGGGGTGGAGCAGAGAGGACTGGGTGCTGCCAATGTCCTATTTCTCATATGGATGCTGGCTAGAGGTGTGTGCTCTGTGATAGATCACTGAGTTGTATGTTTTATTTAGTATTCTTTCTGTGTGTTATAAGTAAAAAGGTAAAGGCTAACCTCCCAATTAAATCTGGGCATTAAAAAAGCATTTTAGATTGAAATCTATATAATGAGCAATTTTTAAAGAGAGTGATTCTTCCTTCCCCCTCCCCATAAAGATACACATCTACACTAGCCCAACAGATTCTGTCGTACCTTTCTTTGTGCCACTGGTTCATTCTGAAGAGAGGAGTATACATAATATCTTCCTTATGTTTTGATAGAATTCCAAAAGAATTTGCTTGCTTTAAAAAAAAACACAAACGTTTTCTTCATCATTACACAAGAATATGCTATTAAGGAGCATTCCACAGAATGCTGTCAGCAGAATTATAGCAGAACTACAGTCCCACCCCTAATCTAATCACAATCTCCTAACTTCTATTGTGAAGCAAAATGCTGAAGCAGCTACAATATATAGATGTGCTTCAGGTTTCTAATTAGTTGGCCTTTTAAAAATAACCAAACCCCAAAATACTGCAAATACAAAACAGGAGGCAAGATTCCCAGCTGCGGCAAACTGAAGAAATCAGCAAATCTTCTAACAAAACTACTACGAAACTGGACAAATGTGCCAGAAACAACCATTACCAGGCTCCAGAAAATAACTAAAGTCAAGTGACAAATTTGAAAGTGTTTTGAAAAATGTGGAGTTTTGGGTAAGAACAGAGGGTGTCAGAGGTGTTACTGTTTGGGGTTACTCCTTATCCACCCCCCACCCCAAGACACTCTCTGCAGCAGCTGTACCTGAGCAGGGCTGGCCATAGAAACCAGCGGCTTCCCTGTCTGCGACTGCTGAAGTAATCTGAAATGGAAGGCAAAACCTCACACCCAGGGGCACTGACAGTAAAACGATTAAACCCAGCTAGAAAAGAACAGATAAAGTTTACCGCTCTGCTAGCCTGAGCCTGCTGTCTCAGTTGGGAAGAGGTACAGACTAACAGAAATCCAGAAATTTAATGAGACTTTAGAAATGAGAGTCACAGGGGGCTTCGTAAACTCTGCAGGTTGACTGCAGAGGTCCTAAGCTACCTATCGAGGGCTGACTAGGTGGCTTCCTACATATAAAGGGGAAAATGGAAGCTTAGCAGAAAGTAAAAACTGAGGCATACTTGAAAACCTGATAAGCACCCTAAGACACTCACAGATGCTCAGCATAGGGTAGAAGCCTTACTGGAACAATGTTTTGAGCACAACTTTTAACTTTGCTGACTGCTAAGCTATGGGACCCCAAGAAGGCTAGGGTGAAAAATAAAAAAAGACCTGGCATATTAAGTCAAGTTACTTAGATATTAAGCAAACAAATATAATAACAGCAATAATGACAATCTTCAGAGAGAGGAGGGAGGAGGGCTAAAGAGAAATCAGATCCGGGATTGTTGTTGCTGCTGCTGCTGCTGCTGCTGCTAAGTTGCTTCAGTTGTGTCCGACTCTGTGCGACCCCATAGACGGCAGCCCACCAGGCTGCCCTGTCCCTGGGATTCTCCAGGCAAGAACACTGGAGTGGGTTGCCATTTTCTTCTCCAATGCGTGAAAGTGAAAAGTGAAAGTGAAGTCACTCAGTCGTGTCTGACCCTCAGCGACCCCATGGACTGCAGCCTTCCAGGCTCTTCCATCCATGGGATTTTCCAGGCAAGAGTACTGGAGTGGGGTGCCATTGCCTTCTCTGCCAGGATTGTTACAATGTATTATCAAATATGTCCAGTTTTAACAAAAGAAATTACATGTTAAAACACACACACACACACACACACACGCACAGAGGAAAATGTGACCCACTCAGAGGGAAAAGCAGCCAAAAGAAAACTATTTCTGAGTGGATCCAGATATTGTACTCAGAAAAATTTCAAAAGCAATTATAAACATGTTCAAAGAATTAAAGAAAAATATGATGACAATGACAAAATCTCAATAAAAAAATAGAAAGTTACAAAAAACGAAATCAAACTCTAAAAGTTGAAAAGTACAATATTAGGAATGAAAAACTTATTATATGGACCCAAAGCAGATTTGAGATAGCAGAAGAAAGAAAAAAATAAAATAAATAGTGAACATAAAAGACAGATCCATAGAAATTACACAATCTCAAGAACTATTTGTCTCAAGAGAGGAAAAAGTTTGAAAAAAAAATGAACAGACTCAGAGACCTATGCAGTAAAAGTGAGTGTACCAACATACATCTAATGGGAGTACCATGAAAAAATGGGAGAGGAAGGGGCAGGAAAAGAAAAATGGAAGAAATAATGGTTTCAAAATGTCCAAATCTGATGAAGAACAATATACAAAGCTCAAACACTCCCAAGTAGGAGAGACACAAGAGTTCTGTACCCAGGCACTTCACAGTCAACCACAGATCAAGTTAAAGACAAAGGTTAATAATTGAAATACAAAGAAAATAACGAGAAAACGAAGACCATTAATGATTGACTTTTCATCAGATATAATAGAGACTAGATAGCAGTGGAATACTAACTGCAGTGGTAGTAGTGGCGGGGGGGGGGGGGGCAGCAAAATAGCAAATATGTGCATAAACAGAACAACTGCTGGTTTTAATAAACACAGATGTAATATATCTATGATAATAATAGCACAATCGGGGAGGAAACTGAGCTATACTGGAGCAAAGTTGTTGCATTTTACTAGAATTAAAAGGGTATTAATCTGATACAGACAGTTCATCAATTAAGATGCATACTGCAATTCCGGGAACAATCCATAAAAAAAATAACTAAAAAACCAAAAGAGGATTAAAAAAAATCAAGTGTTAATAGTGAAATGAAAAACAGTTAACACAATACGTTTTTGAAATATGAACTTAAGACAAAAGATATAAAGGAAGATTGTAGCAACAAAAGAAACATGAGATACGTAGACAACAAATACTATAGCAAAAAGGCAAATACAATCAATCAATCAATCAATCAATCATATTTGGAAGCAGCACTATGGACAAAGTTAGTGGAGCTGATGGAATTCCAGTTGAGCTATTTCAAATCCTAAAAGATGATGCTGTAAAAGTGCTCCACTCAACAAGCCAGAAAACTTGGAAAACTCAGCAGTGGCCACAGGAATCTCAAAGGTCAGTTTTCATTCCAATCCCAAAGAAAGGCAATGCCAAAGAACGCTCAAATTACCATACAGTTACACTCATCTCACGTGCTAGCAAAGTAATGCTCAAAATTCTCCAAACCAGGCTTTAACAGTATGTGAACTATGAACTTCCAGATATTCAAGCTGGATTTAGAAAAGACAGAGGAAACAGAAATCAAATTGGCAACATCTGCTGTATCATCAAAAAAGCAAGAGAGTTCCAGAAAAACATCTGCTTTATTGATTACACCAAAGCCTTTGACTGTGTGAATCACAACAAACTGTGGAAAACTCTTCAAAAGATGGGACCACCTTACCTGCCTCCTGAGAAATTTGTATGCAGGTCAAGAAGCAACTGTTAGAACTGGACATGGAACAGACTGGTTCCAAATCGGGAAAGGAGTACATCAAGGCTGTACTGTCACCCTGCTCATTTAACTTTAATGCAGAGTACATCATGCAAAGTGCCAGGCTGGATGAAGCACAAGCTGGAATCAAGATTGCTGTGAGAAATATCAATAACTTCAGATATGCAGATGACACCACCCTTATGGCAGAAAGCAGAGGAATTAAAGAGCTTCGTCATGAAAGTGAAAGAGGAGAGTGAAAAAGTTGGCTTAAAACTCAGCATTCAGAAAACTAAGATCATGGCATCAGGTCCCACCACAAACAGATGGGGAAACAATGGAAACAGTGATAGACTTTATTTTGGGGGGCTCAAAAATCACTGCAGATGGTGACTGCAGTCATGAAATTAAAAGATGCTTACTCTTTGAAGAAATACTATGACAGCATATTAAAAAGCAGAGACATTACTTTGCCAACAAAGGTCTGTCTAGTCAAAGCTAAGGTTTTTCCAGTAGTCATGTATGGATGTGAGAGTTGGGCTATGAAGAAAGCTGAGTGCCAAAGAACTGATGCTTTTGAACTGTGGTGTTGGAGAAGACTCCTGAGAGTCCCTTGGACTGCAAGAAGATCCAGTCCATCATAAAGGAAATCAGTCCTGAATATTCATTGGAAGGACTGATGATAAAGCTCAAACTCCAATACTTTGGCCACCTGATGCAAAGAACTGACTCACTGGAAAAGACCCTGATGCTGGGAAAGACTGAAGGCAAGAGAAGAAGGGGACGACAGAGGATGAGATGGTTGGATGGCATCACTGACTCAATGGACATGAGTTTGAGTAAACTCCGGGAGTTGGTGATGGACAGGGAGGCCTGGCGTGCTGCAGTCCATGGGGTCCCAAAGAATCAGACACAACTGAGCGACTGAACTGAAGTGGAGGTTTCAATACCCACTCTCAAAGACAGAATTAAAAGAAGTGATGCTTACTCCTTTGAGGAAAACTATGACAAACCTAGCAGAGACATCATTTTGCCCACAAGTAGGAAATCCAATCCAGTAACATGAAATCCAATTTCTATTCATGATAAAAACAAACATTCAACAGACTAAATACAGAAAAATTCTTCAACCTGATAAAGGGCACATGAAAAACAGAGCTAATACTTTTCTTCAAAATGAGACTGAATGCTTCACCCTAAGGTCAAGGAATAAGGCAAAGATGTCTGCTCCAGCCATGTCTATCCGAATTTTACTGGAGGTTCTCCTCAGCGGAAAAAGCACACCTCCATTTAAAAAAAAAAACAAACCAAAAACATCTGAATTGGAAAGGAAGAAGTAAAACTGGTTTTATTTGCAGATGACATGATCCTCTATGTAAAAAATCCTCAGTTCAGTTGCTCAGTCATGTCCGACTCTTTGCGACCCCATGATTCGCAGCATGCCAGGCCTCCCTGTCCATCACCAACTCCCAGAGTTCACTCAAACTCATGTCCATCGAGTCAGTGATGTCATCCAGCCATCTCATCCTCTGTCATCCCCTTCTCCTCCTGCCCCCAATCCCTCCCAGCATCAGAGTCTTTTCCAATGAGTCAACTCTTCGCATGAGGTGGCCAAAGTACTGGAGTTTCAGCTTTAGCATCATTCCTTCCAAAGAACACCTAGGATTGATCTCCTTTAGAATGGACTGGCTGGATCTCCTTGCAGTCCAAGGGACTCTCAAAGAGTTTTCTCCAACACCACACAAATACACAAAAACAGTACTTGAACAAACAGGTTTATCAAGGTTGCAGGATACAAGATTGTTATACAAAACCCATTTTTTTCTACATGACAGCAATAAACAGTCTGAAAATGAAATTAAGAAGACAATTCCATTCACAACAGAATCGAATAAAATACTTGAAGAAGTTTGACAAAAGAAATGTAAGATGTACATACTGCAAACTACAAAATACTGCTGAAATAAATTACAAAAGATTTAAAAAGACAGAGAATACTTCATATTCATGAATTGGGAAATTCAATGTTAAATAGCAATCTTCCCATAGTGATCTACAGATTCAGTGTAATTCCAATCAAAACTGGAACCCTCACATATGACCGGTGGAAATGTAAAATCCACTTTGGAAAGCATCCACTTTGGAAAGCAGTTTGGTTGTTTCTGAAAAAGATAAAATAAACTTACCATATGATCCAGCAAATCTACTCATATATTTACATAAGGGAAATGAAAATATATGTTCACACAAAGATTTCTATGTGAATATTCATAGCAGTATTATAGCCTAAAAAACTGGAGTCAAATCCATCAACTAGTGAATGGATAAACAAGCTATACTACATCTATACAACAGAATAAAAAGGAACAAACTACTACTTCCTTGTAAGTGAAAGAAGTAGCTCAGTCGTGTCCGACTCTTTGCAACCCCGTGGACTGTAGCCTACCAGGCTCTTCCCTCCATGGGATTCTCTAGGCAAGAATACTGGAGCGGTTGCCACTTCCTTATAAACTACTACTCAAATGGCTAAACCTCAAGCATTATGCTACCGGGAGAAGCCAAACATAAAAGACCACACAATATAGAATATCACTTATAAGAAATTTTTGGATGAGACTTTCAGAGAGACAGAAAGGATATCAGTGGTTGCTCAGGGTTGGGAAATGGAATGAGTGACTGACTACAAAATGGTTAACTTTGGGGGGTGATGAAAATGTTCCAAAATTGCATAACTGTGGAAATTTACTAAAAATTACAGAATTATATACTCATGATGGATGAATGTTTTAGCATGTAAATTATGCCTCATTAACACTGTTAAAACAAATCATCAACTCAGAATACTGTTTACAATATTTTAGGCCCCACTGTGATTTCATGCTACATACTTTTCCCCCTTGATATTTATACAGTTTTTCCATTTACCCACATAGATTTCATATGTCAATTCAAAGAATACCAGCTGACTTTGACTTTTACCCAGATTCAAGAACTACTGCTTTAATCACAGTGCTTTTGTAACTTAAGGTGCATAAGAATTACCCATGATTCTTAAAGTCTTAGAGTGAAGACTGATTTGCTATGTATGGGGTGGTGAAATGAGGTTCTGCAAATTATAACAAGCTTCTACGTGATACTGATGTTGCTGGTGGCAAGGTATGTATATGTATCTTATAAGATATGTATCTTGTTTGGTTAAAAACTAAACACCTCAGGGAAACATGGGATCTTAGTATATCTGGCCCTCCCCTGAGCCAGGGTATAAGACTTCATTTATTCTAAATTCTTTGATGTTTGCCATTGAAGTTTTGTTGTTCACATATACACACTAGGCGAAAGTATCATATCTAGTGCCCCGATCTTCATGACTGCCAAATAGGGAAGGTTTCAAATGACTCGGGGGGGCAAGGGATTTTGTGTCCTGGTCCTGTGGGACTGTCATGGGTGGTGTCATCTAGAAAGAAACTCATACTCCATCTAGTGCTTTGATTTTTGTTACTGCTGCTGGGGACATTTCTACCTCACCTGGCCAAGTAAACTTGCAAAGAAAGATGAATACTGTATATAATCCTTCTTATATGAGAATACATAAAATAGATAATGTTCAGTTCAGTTGCTCAGTCGTGTCCAACTCTTTGAGACCCCATGGACTGTAGCACGCCAGGCCTCCCTGTCCATCACCAACTCCCAGAGTTTATCCAGATGCATGTCTATTGAGTCAGTGATGCCATCCAACCATCCCATCCTCTGTTGTCCCCTTCGCCTCCTGCCTTCCATCTTTCCCAGCATCAGGGTCTTTTCAAATGAGTCAGCTCTTTGCATTGAGTGGCCAAAGTATTGGAGTGTTTCAGCTTCAACATCAGTCCTTCCAATGAACACCCAGGACTGATTTCCTTTAGGATGGACTGGTTAGATCTCCTTGCAGTCCAAGGGACTCTCAAGAGTCTTCTCCAACACCACAGTTCAAAAGCATCAATTCTTCAGTGCTCAGTTTTCTTTATAGTCCAACTCTCACATCCATACATGACTACTGGAAAAACCATAGTCTTGACTAGACGGACCTTTGTTGGCAAAGTAATGTCTCTGCTTTTTAATATGCTGTCTAGGTTGGTCATAACTTGACTTTCAAGGAGTAGGCATCTTTTAATTTCATGGCTGCAATTACCATCTGCAGTGGTAACTATGTAAATGTTGTTTTTTAAAAACACTAGAAATGCATTGCCAAAAAAGTATTTAGTATGTAACATTGTAAATAAGTGTATGTTTATTGTTATATAATCTATTGTTAAAATACAGTAATATACATTAATTGAAAAACTGTAACTTCACTAAATTCAATCACTATGCTGTTGAATTCTTTAAATTTTCTAGGTATGTAATTATTACGTGCATTGTGATCATTTAATTTCCTTCCTATGTTTATCTTTACATCATTTTTTTTTAACACATAACTGGCTGACAATTGATACAAGATTTTTGTTTTGTTTTTTAATGGAAGATGCCTCTTCTTTTCCATTTGGGCTGATGTCAAGTTTTAGTGACAAAATACATAGGGAAAACTTTTTAATATAAAGAAAACATTTCCTTTATATATTTTAGAGTTGTCAAAAGTGAGTGATTTTTATATTTTTAGAACCTCTTAAAAATATTTTGGAGGCGTAATCATTTCCACTAATTTTCACTTTTAAGTTATCAGGTTATAAAATCCTTGAGAGCAAGGATTCTACTAAACGTTTTAGTGTATCTGCTCAGTGCCTAGAATATTATACCCTGAATGTTGGTTTAACTGGTTTTACCACTTCTCCCAATAATGAAATGAACTAAGGTAACAGTTTTTCTTACACTAAAGCAATCATGAATTTCCATACTAAATCTCACTTGATCTTGGTAATTTTTTTTAATGTTGAATACCTTTTGATATGCATTCTATTTACATTATTTTAGTACACTTTTTCCATTCATCAAGACTGGGCTTTTTAAGAGTTACAATGTTGTGTTAATTTCTGCTGTAAAGTCAAGTGAGTTAGTTATACATATGTATATACACACAGTTTTCCATATTGTTTTTCACTATGGCTTATCACAGAATACTGAACCTAATTCCCTGCTGGATGCAGGATCTTGTTTATCCATTCCATATATAATAATTTGCATCAGGTAATCCTGAACTCCCAATCCATCCCTCACTTACCCACCCTCCCTCTTAGCAACCACAAGTCTGTTCTCTGTGTCCGTGGGTCTGTTTCTGTTTTGTATATATGTTCATTTGTGTCATATTTCAGATTCCACATATAAGTGATATCATATGGTATTTGTCTTTCTGACTTACTTCACTTACTATAATCTCTAGGTCCATTCATGTTGCTGCAAATGGCATTATTTCATTCTTTCTATGGTATTCCATTGTATATATGGACCACATCTTCTTTATTCATTCATTTGTTGATGGGCACTTAGGTTGTTTCCATACCTTGGCTGGGCTTCCCCGGTGGCTCAGCCGTAAAGAATCCACCTGCAATGCAGGAGATGTGGGTTTGATTCCTGGGTCGGGAAGATCCCTTGGAGGAGGACGTGGCAACCCAATCCAGTATTCTTGCCTGGAGAATCCATGGACTGAGGCTCCTGATGGGCTACAGTCCATAGACTTGAAAAGAGTCGGACATGACTGAAGCGAAAGAACACGCACACACAAGCCCATGTCTTGGCTGCTGCAAATAGTGCTGCTGTGAACATAGTGGGTACATGCATCTTTTTGAACTATAGTTGTGTCTGGATATATGCCCAGGAGTGGGACCACTGGATCATCCGGCAACTCTTTTTTGTTTTTGTTTTTTTTTGAGGAATCATGGTACGGTTTTCCACAGTGGCTGCATCAATTTATTTTCCCACCAACAATGTAGGAGCATTCCCCTTTCTCTACAGCATCCGTTATTTGTAGATTTTTGTGTTTTTTTTTTTTTTTTAATGATGGCCATTCTGACCAGCTTGAGATGGTACCTCACTGTAGTTCTGATTTGCATTTGTCTAAAAATTAGTGATGCTGAGCATCATTTCATGTTCCTGTTGGAAGACTGGCCTTCATTTTTATATTCTGTCCTTATCAGGCACCGCATCTGTCTGCCTCACAAAATAAATTAGTAGCCTTCAGTGTTTGGTAGCTATTTATATAATGTAGATATTATGTGTTATAAAATACTCACTAGTGATCCTAATAACTTATCCTGTGTTTCCTATTACAATTGAGCTATTCAAAATATATAGCTGTATAATGTTCTAAAATTTTAAAGCCTAGTTTCTAAGTTTTATAAACGCTATCCATTTCCCTGGTGGCTCAGAGCGTAAAGCATCTGCCTGCAATGTGGGAGACCTGGGTTCGATCCCTGGGTCAGGAAGATCCCTTGGAGAAGGAAATGGCAACCCACTCCGGTACTCTTGCTGGAAATCCTATGGACAGAGAAGTCTGGTAGACTATCATCCATGGGGCCGAAAAGAGCCAGACATGACTAAAGGACTTCACTTTCATTTTCATCCATTTCCCTAGTTATCTTAATTTTGTCTACCTTATTGCTCTATTGTTTTCATAGATCCTTTTGAGATTAACTATTATATACATAATTTTTTTTTCTTATCGAAATAAACAGGTAGAATTGAACAAATAAGTTTAGCTTTGCCAGTCTCATGAGCTGAATAATTGGTGAGGGGTTTTTTTATGTTTACCAAGTAGTACATAACCTTTTGTAGTAAGTATTTCTCCTTTTCATCTAGCTGAAAACCTGCTATGCTTTGCTACTTCTTAGTTTATTGTACCATAATCTGAAGATGCTGTATTTAAATTTATGCTGAAAGTATTTACTAAAAAATTCAGTTCAGTTGCTCAGTCATGTATTCAAATCTGTACACTAAAGCACATATGCCTACTATTCATTTCATTCTCTCAAAAATTTATCTTATTGTTACTGAGAACAACTTTTGATTTATTAGATTTGAAATTTTAATGGTGAGATGCTGTGTCCTAATTGAGTACTCTGGTATATAGCTCTTGCATTTATCAGATTTTGTTTCCCATTGTTTCCTGTATGTAACCTAGAAAGCATCTGCAGGCATGTAAGAATGGTGTGTAAGACATCCCAATTTTACAAAGGAAATTTGGAGACAACCGCTTTTGTATTTCCATTATATATGAATTAAAAGTGATTTTAAAACAGTAATGTGCATGAAAACACTTTTGTTCATATAAAGCACACTGCATAACAAACAATTTAGTTGAGGATAATAAGCTCTGAATATGCAGAAATATTATAAAAACTAAGATTTTTTTTGGGGTGCCGCACAGAGTGGCTTGTGGGATCTTAGTTCCCCGACCAGGGGTTGCACCCACGCCCTTGGCAGTAAAAACAGAGTACTAACCACTGCACTGCTAGGGAATTCCCAAACTAAGACAATTTAAGAAGTAAGTAATTTGAGGTATGTTTTCAATAAAATAGATATAATGAGGTACACAAATCATAATTTGACATATCTTATGCTAGCTTCTTCAACCATAATATGGATGTTTTAGATGCAGGATAATTTTTAGAAAACATATTGTATTTGAAAAAGATGTAAAGACTATAATATACTCTATTTTTTGTTTTTAACTGTGATAAACAGTGCAATAAAGGAAATGAAATAAATCATCCCCACGGAAACATCAACATTGCAAACTAACGTTTTTCCTATCTTGGTATTCTAATAGAGTGCTAAATTCAGCCTTGGCTCTGGGCAGTAAAACCTGCTGGCATGATGCAGGGAGCAAACCGGCTCTAGATGAGCAGGGTGATCATAATTAGCTATCAATGTCTACCCCAGATCCACCTGGGGAAATGAGGGTGGAATCATATGTTGCTAGTAACAGATAACAAGGGCTTTCTTCTATGGCCAATGGATCGGTAAATCACCAGGTCTTCTTTATCACTCACTTAAGAGAGGGCAGGGGGAGGATCTGGCTGCCCAAACACCTGGCAGGGGTGTAACTGATGACTGACTCCTTACTTTTTCCCAAATCTATTTTTCACCAGCAAATGACATCTGTACCCTTTGAAAAGTAATCCATATTTTCTCCTACTTGAAAAGACAGCAGAAGGGAAGAAAACACCATCCTAAGTTTAGATCTGAAAGCATTCTAGCCTTTGGACCAAAAAATGATTTTAAAGTTTTATGTTGCCAGTTTATATATAATACATAGATTATACAATTACAAACTATAAAATCTCAGATAAAGAGGAATGTATTTGCTTCCGCCACAGGTCATTAGCCATGTTTGAAAGCCACCTGTTACACCACAGCTAGAATATCAGGTGTAAATTATTACATAGTAGGAAGATTTTCAATCTTCCTCTGGGATATGAATTTGAAAGACAGCATTGGGTAAAAGGAGGTACCTATTTCCTTTCCATTCAGCTAAGACAGAAAACTTTGAACCAAGGTGAAGGTTCAGTATAGCAATTAAGAGACAGTCATGCAGAATGTAGCTGAATAAAAGACAATGGTCTGCTGCCTGGCATTTTACTGAGAACACCTTAAAAAAAAAACAACACCTGAAGAACAGAAGGCTAGTGGAACTGAACTGGGATTCAATGGTGCAACAGTTTTAGTAGTGGAAGGTCAGAGAAGGTGACCACAGAAAACTGTAAAATGAATTTAAAAGGAGGACAACGAGAGTTTGTTTTCAGAGAGTTTCTTTTGCTACTCATATCCAAACGGTACCCCATGGAAAAGAAAGGCTTTCCTAAAACTATGAGAGTCCATGTAAAAAGATTTCAAAACTATTACTACCGTTGCCTATCAAATAACTGCAAATTACTTCTGCATGAATCCTGAGTTGCTCCTTGAGAGCCTTGCTCTGCTTGTTGTCAGTTTCACTTCAGGAAAGATGAAACTAACCATCAAAGTCAGGAGGATGAGAAATGTCAAGTTCGTTTGCCAAAAAAAGTCTATCTGAAAACTACCACTTACAACATCTAATAATGATAACTAAAACCTAGCCCCCGTCTTCCAATGACTGGCCCCACTTTGATAAAGTAAAAATGATTGTTTATATATAGCAGTTTGTTATCAGGTCACACAAATTCCCAGGAGAAACAAACCAGAGATATAAGAACTACCCAAGGCCTACTCTCAGAAAGAAGTTAGAAAAGCAGCTTTACAACTACTCCAGTGGTTAAGAATCTGTCTTGCAATGCAACGGACGTGGGCTCAATTCCTGGTCAGGGAACTAACATCCCATGGGCCTTGGAACAACTAAGCTCCCCAAGCTGCAACGAGTGAGCCCGCACACTCCAGAGACCATGTGCCACAACTAGAGAGTCTGTGTGCCACAACTAAAGATTCTGCGTGCCCCAAGGAAGACCCAATGCAGCCAAAGAAATAAATTTAAAAAACCAAAAGTATCTCCCTTGGAACACTAGTAAGTTTAGGAAGAGAGTAGATTTTTTTGCCTGTTTTCTAAAGTATTCATTCAGAACTTAGTTTCAAAAGTTCAATGACATTAGTTTGCTACCACTGTGACAAACAGACAAAATTTTAAATGTAAGCATATTTCCAAATCCATTATTACATCATCTGCAAATATACACAAAAATTTCCTTAATTAAATCTCTAGGACTTTTAAATAAGTTAATATATGGCTGAATACAAATTAACTTTCAAACAAAAGTTTTCATAAAACAGTTTCAAACTTCCGAAAAGAGAGTAAAGCATAACCTTAAAAAGTGAGTGCAGAAAGATTTGAACTCAAGGAAAAAGGCATGCAATGCATAATCTCTATGTCTAAACTTCTGGAGAGAAAGCTACAGGACCTGTCACTCTCACAACATTTTTAACACTGTATATAAAGTTGCAAGAATGATACAAAATAAAACTTCCTTCTACTTCAGCATGGTTGTTTAGAACAGAATGACAACTTCTAAATTCTCTTAAGTGCTACTTGCCTTTTCAAATGGCTGTTCTTAAAGTCTTCTAAAGAGGTACTATAGTACATAGGAAGGTAGAATAAATTTATATAACACTGGAAATGTTCTACTAATCTGCTTTGCAAGGACAAAACCTTTTTCAATGTCAAAATCATATAAAATAGATCCTCAATGATTCAAGATATGCAGGAATAAATCTAATAAAGGTGAGGCTAGATAATGAGTGGTTATAGATGGATAAACATGTAAATTTTACTGAAAAACACAAAAGATAACTTGAACAAACAGAATAAACCATGTTCTCGAAAAAGAAGAGTGTAGCAGATTGTATTTTCCAAAAATGGCCGCAATAATAAACCATACTGGAAAAGAAAAACAAACAAACCAAAACCAAAAAGTTTCTCCTCTTCTAAAGACACTGCTGAGAAAATGAAAAGGCAAGTTACTAAATGGGACCTGACGAAAGGCCTGTATGCAGAATACATATATTTCTTTCAATAGTAATAAGATTAACAATTTAAAATGGGTAAAAGATCTGCATACTTTATAAAAGAAGATATGCAGATGGGGAATGTGCACAAGAAAAAATATTCAACATTCGTAGTCAAAGAAATGCAAATTAAAGCGACAGTGAGAGTCTACTACACACTCGCACTAGAATGGTGAAAGTGTAACAAGACTGACATTTTTAGCACTAACCACATCACACTGTGATTATGGATATGTTTCTCTATTCCAATAAAATGCAAGCTCATAAGGGAGTGGGAAAAGAAAAGGGACTGACAAGAGGGGTGGTGAGGACTTGGAGCACCTGAACTCTCATACATTGCTGGTAGGAATGTAGAATATACAGACATTTTGAAAAGCAGTACAGCAGTGTCTTATAAGTAAGCGTATACTTAACACGTGACTGAACAACTCCACTTCTAGGTATTTACCTGAGAACAATGAAAATATATATCCACATAAAGACGTGCACACAAAAATTCATAACAGCATGATTCATAATAGCCAAAAATTCAGTGCCCTCCAAATGTCTATCAAGTGATGAATGGTAAATTTTAGTACATACATAGTATATATAATACAACTCAATATTACAAATGAAATATTAATAAACAACATGTTGAATCTCAAAACATTACACAACATGTTGAATCTCAAAACATTATGCTAAGTCAAAGAAGTCAAACACAAAAGATGATGTACTATTTGAGTCCACCTGGCTGAAACTCTGGAAGAAACAAGACTACAGTGACAGCCGAAGCCCAGTGGTTGCCTGAGGCTGCACGTGGGAGAGGGGACCAACCACAAAGCAACGGGGAAAAACTCCTCAGGTTACAGACCCATTCTAACGTCTTGATTGTGGCTGCACAAATATAATTACAAAATTCATCAAACTCTATCATTAAAATGAGTGAATTTTATTGTACATAAACTAACTTTAAGAACACACTATCAGAAAACAAAAGATACAGTACTCCACTAGTACAAAAATTGGTATTGAAACTAGGAGCTATTATTTTTTCTGAAACTGACTTTGCAAAAATTACCCTATGATGAAGAGCACTAAGAGTAATTTGGCATTGTATACCTAAATTCTTTAAAAACAAGTGGACCTTTTGACTCAGTAATTCTATTTCCAGGAATTTTTTTAACCAAGAAATAATCAGATAAATTAACTAAGACTATATACAAGAATGGTACCACAAAATTTTTCATAATGACGACAAATAACTGGGAAAAGTCTTGTATGTCCAACAACAGGTGATCGGATAAATGAGAAGACATCCATTCAATTAAAATGATGTACCCAATAATATACATATCCTGACTGATATACAAAAATACGCTTAATTGCTTCTATGTTGGTATCTTTCACAAAAATGTTTATCCTCTACCTGTGTCAGTTATGGTTCAGAAACTATCACAACAGTCAGATTTCTGACATTAGAAGAAAACTAATCATTCCTGTCCTCTTTTACCCCAGTGTGGGCATATGAGACTATAGTTTCTATTTAATTCTTATGATGATTAATGAAAAGAAAAAAAGAACCTTTGGACTTTACTCTGTATTGTCACAAAAGATCTGATATGAGCAACTATTTCATTTAAAAAGAGCTCCGATCCACACATTTAATTAGTTATTTTAATAATTTACTTACAGTTTGCTCTGTAAAAGATAAAGGAGTAGCAGAAGATTCTAGTACACACTTTTTAGGTTTGTATTACTTGGGCCTCAGTTCCTTATCTATTAAGGAAAAATTGCAAGGTGCAGGATTAGGTCATTTCTAGTTCTAAGGAAGACTAATACACTAAAAATCAGTCAATGATTTAAAAAATTATAGAATCAGAAAATGCAAAGTGCCAAGAAAGAAAGCTTTGTCAGCTAGTCGCGGATACCATGTAAACATTCATTTAAGCGGGGCGGGGGGCAGGGGGGAGAAACAATAAGATCCTTATTAAATCCTGGTGAATTTAAACCCAGGGAACATTCACTATCAATCTGTCAACGAGAGTAACAAAGGCAGGAATCACAACTAACAGGTGATAGATCCTCAATGGTTTCCTAGTTGCTAAAATTTAAAGTCAATTATCTTACTTGAAGACAGTGTAAATGTATAACATCTGTCATTATAACCACATCAGCATCAGGAAATAAGATGTCTAATAGTCCCTCAATTATTATTAACAGGTAATTTCAAACAGAAAAAAACCAATATACTAATAGTTATTAAAGCCTAATAATTTATTGTGTCTGCTTTATGTTTCCCAATTCAATGAGGTTCATACCTTCCAGTATATATTCAGGCATTCAAAGAAAGGATAATTAATTTATAAAAATGGTAACACAGCTTGGATTTCTACCTAACAAATAGTATCATGTGTAACAAATCTGCCCTGCAACTCAGTGTAACTCAAAGACAGTAAATAACCTATGGAAAACATAAATTTGACTGTCAAGAAAGATTTGAATTTCATTCATTTAATGCCAAATCAAGTTTAAATATACAAATACATAAGAAATGAAACTCATTTATTAAACCTTAATAATTACAACTAATGTATAAATATTACACATTAAATTTTTCCATAATCAACCAACTATCTGAACTATCTTCACAATATAAGCATTTCTGTGTGTATGTACAGTTGCCTTCAGAAATTATGCGATAAAAATAACTTGTAGCAAGGTCCTTTTACTTTGGTGCCTCAATTTTAAGTTAAATTATTAATATATTCCAAACCAAAGTGAAATACAATGTGGAATTTTTTTTTGGGGGGGGGGGGCACACCTTGCAGTGCCCTAACCACTGGACCACCAGAGAATTCCCCAATGTGCAATCTAAGAAGATGATACAAGTAAACTTATTTATAAAACAGAAACAGACTCACAGACTTTGAAAGCTTTGGTTCCCAAAGGGGAAAGGTGGAGGGTGGAGGGATAAATTAGGAGTTTGGGATGAGCATATACACACTACTATATATGGATAATAAGGATCTACTGTAGAGCACAGGGAACTCTACTCAGTATTCTAGAATAACTTATATGGGAAAGGAATCTGAAAAAGAATAGATATAACTGAATCACTTTACTGTACCCGAAACTAATGTAACACTGTAAATAAACTATACTCCAACATAAAATAAAAATTAAACAAGGAAAATAAACAAAACAACCCAAAGTGAAATACAAGCAGTTGGCTCAAGCAAAGTTCTATCAGGTGGAAAAAGAATAAAACTATCGTTAAGTGTGGCCGTGGATGGTGATGAGGGGATGTCATGCTGCAACACATAACACAGCCAGACAAAGCAAAGCATAAAACAAGGGAAAGGTGCCATCCTAACACTGTTTAGACCCCGTACTGTCTCATTTATGCATTCTGCAAGGCTACTACTGGGAGAAGAATGCACCTCTTATTTTCCAACAGAAAAGGAAATGATTTCTTTATCTGTCAATAGTAAGGGACTTCTTATTTTCCTGACATTGTATTGTGCTGTGCTAAGTTGCTTCAGTCATGTCCGACTCTTCGCGACCCTATGGACGGTAGCCCACCGGGGTCCTCTGTCCATGGGGGATTCTCCTGGCAAGAATACTGGAGTGGGTTGTCATGCCCTCCTCCAGGGGATCTTCTTGACCTAGGTATCAAACCTGAGTCTCTAAAGTCTCCTGCATTGGCAGGGAAGCTCTTTACCCCTAGTGCCACTTGGGAGGCCCTTTCCTGACATTAGTGATTCGTAAAAGTAAATTTTTATTAGCGTCTCATTTCTTTATTGAAGACAAAGATGTTTCTTTATTTTTTTTCTCTCTCTGCTGTTTGGAAATAGAGGTGGGAGTGTGGAACTAGAGAACTGTCTTCAAGATCTAGAGGGGCTTTTGACTGACATATCAGGGGCCCACTGAAAGTTTGTCTTTTGATGCCTAGGTGTCAGGATTCTAACATTAAAGTTAAGGCAACCTCTCAGTCCAGATGCAATGGTTAACAACACGTTCTCCTTCAGGACTTCTTTGATTATATCTCCTTAGGTCCAGAGATCTGAGGATATACTGTAGAAGGATTTTTTAAAATTTAAGAACATTTGAACAACTCAAGTCTATTCCAAGTAAGGCACAATAATAACAGTTCTGTTATTGGACAGCACATTTTTTAGGCTTGATTATGTAAAGTAGGGCCAAAAGCAAACTATTATATATTGTACTTTTTTCTCATATGTGAAATTATAATTTTACACAGTAGAATCATGGACTTACATATTTTGTGATCCTCTTCAAAAACAATGCCTATGTTCAGTGAGTCGGTGTGAAGCTCAGAATGCTCTCTGAGCCTTGTTTCTAGGACAGTGGCTAGCATGTTCATGTCACAGAATGCTGTTTAAACTAGATTCTTCTGAAACCAGTTAAGCAGCTATCATGCTTTTTCAACTTTTTCTGAAGAAGTATTGATATATTCTTACCTATAAAAGAATGCTTGTGCTGACAACTGCTTGAATATCTGCAATAAGTAAAGCATCACCATGAATATGCAATTATGTTTCATCTATGAGAGAGATTTAGGTGGAGAAACAAGGGAAATTTTCAGAAAGTAAATTCTCCATTCTGGTTTTATGACTTTAAGAGCAAGAGTTACAGCACACAATGAAGAGAAAAGCACAGGAACATACTTGAGGGGAGATGACTTTTCTGTTTGAGCCAGCTATTTTAGAAAATCCTAGAATACTTACAGTGAGTGTCAGAATACCATCTGGCTGTACTATTGATGTAATTTTTAAATGTAACTTTAAGGATTGATGCAATCCAGGGGGAAGTAGAGGGGAGGGAAAGCCTACGGGATAATCACTTCAATGATATTTATTTCAACTGCAGATTTGGCATCATATGATACTTAACATCCTGATAAAGTGAATTTTATGGACACCTTGCTTTATAATAAAGCCCTTGAAGATTAAGGAATTACAAAATAGCAGTAGGATCTTTGTCTCTAGAAGTGAGCCTTGGATAGAGATGCACATTTTCCAAAGAACTCTAAAATCTCTTTAACTATGTGAGTTATAGTCTGGGGAAGAAAGAAAAAACTAAATAATCCCATCACTAGTAGAAGCTACTAATCTGTGTTAGAAATGGAATGAATTGGATATACTGCCATGTAGAATGGTCAGCAGACTCTTTCCTAAGGTCCAGGTGTCTAAGCTGACTATCCTTCTAGTTTGAAGGTAATGCTAGGGGAGAGAGGGAGATAAAACAGAAGAACGAGGACCTGGAGGCAGTAACAGCAGTGTAGTGTGACATTTAACAGCACCAGATATAACTCAAGTCTCTTCTCCCATGAATACAGTCCTCTCTTGGTGCACAAAGCAACAATTTCCACTTGAGGTGGCTGATGGCTGTTACTTGTGTCTTCCCAGTGTTCTTTCTCATCTTATTCTGATAGCAGATCACATTCCCCACCATCCAAAAAGACTTAGGAAACTGAAAAAGCAGAGTTAGGAGAGGTTCCTTTTCCTCTTTCATTAAAGAAGAGCTGTAAGGGTGTGTACTGAGAGCTTCCTCTACCACACAGAGAAACCAAATCAAGAAACTAATCACAATATGAAGAGAAAGAGAAAGGAGACAAGAATCCTGATCATTTTCAACTCTAAAATTTCATTTGTATCTAAGACTAGTTCTACTTCTATCCATCCTGAGGTGTGGTTATGTGAACCAACAAATCTTTTTCATTGAGTTGAACTTTTATAATCCAAAAGACTCAGCTCTTACACCAACTTTTACTAGATGCTCATTTTCACCTGTATAAAAATATCAGCTTTTGTCTCTCCTTCCCATCCCCTCACAGATCATAAACATTGTCATTTGCCCCTCCAGCAAACCCCTAGATGTCACTGTCTAAAATAATCTTTTTCAGATATTTAATCTCTTTATGACTCCCATTATATACTATCATGGATGCAAATCAGTAGCTTCTTTGTGAACTCCCCATATTTCTTCCCAAACTACTTCCATTTCTGGTATGTAAGCCTTGAATTCAGCTAGCAAAGGACAAGTGGCTATAGCTGGGTTAATTATGCACAATTTATAAATATACCCATGACAGTCATTTCAAAGGTGCAAAAGAGAAAAGCAGCCTTTTTGAAATGTGTTCTTGTTCTTAGATTCAGGACAGGAACAATTTGACATCAACTTTCAAACTATTTAGGCTGCAAACTACTTTTGGATTTGTTTTCCTGGTGTTATTTGTTTAGAAATCTGAAGAAAGAATCTAACCATTCCCTATATAGCAAATCCTAGAAACTTGTGGAAAATTATAGCCTTTTCAGAGAGCTTAATTTCACTTCATATAAATAAAAACAAATCATTTTACTTGTTCAGAGGTTATTAAGTATCATCTGATGAGGATATAACTACTACTGGCAAAACTTGTGAATCTATCATGTTCTAGTAAAAATATTACAGCTTCTTTCTGCTATCCTTGTTACTGAGCAATAGTCACTTTTTTTCAATCTTTCTTGTCATTCTCTTTTTAGAGATGTCAAGTTAAAATTCTAATGTGTTTTAATGCAGACCATATCCTGACTTAGGTAGTCTGACAGCTGAATAAGGCCTGGCACAACGTTCATCAATTATTAACACTAGCAGGAACCATTAACGAGTCTAGTGCAACATCAATAAATGAACCGAACAAATGAAATAAATGAATAGTGAGAGCCTTTGATGTGCAATTTTCATGGGGAAGACTGTTACCTTCATTTTACAAAAGGGAGAACTGATGCACAGAGAAGTTAAGAAATTTGCCTTGGGTCACAGAGAATAAATGGCAGTACTGAGACTGGATTAAAGTCTGTTAAACTCAGACAGTATGTGTCCTGTTTTCTACACCAGGCTGCTTTCTCTGAACTCTGAAGGTCTATGAGGCAGCAATTCCAAAGCTGTTCCTCTACACCTTCTAAGGACACCTCTGATCACAATCACATTTCACAAAAAAATTTTTTTTTATAAATCACTCTTGATATGCTTATAGAGGAAGTTAAGGGAATATGCAGTGAGGACAGGGAGGGAGAGTTAATGGGGACCGCCCACAAAAGCTCTACTTTTGGAAATGCTATTATATATAGATCAGCCTACTTTAAGAGTGCTCAATTTTGGTTTCATTAAGTATGTATGTATTTGAGAGCCAGAACTATATTTAAGAAACACACTGTATACTTTTCCAGCATTTGGTCACAAGAATATTTCAAAGAAATCAAAGTCCTTTGTTTCATTATTGTATGTTCCCACCTCCCCCCAACTCCCTTCCCAGCCAGTTATTATTACTAGTTGGGAGACAGCATTTCTCAGAAATCAAGATTAGGAAAATTTTATAACAAAAATCAAATCATTTAGTTTCTTAGCTGATTCTACACAAGGACAGGACAACCTGTTTCACCTTTATCTCTCTACCACTTGTTACATAGTAGGTGTTTGTTGAAAGGGACGGCTCTACTAATGTACACAAGGTTAGAAAAAAAGAAGCTTTATAGAATATTGTTCAGTGAGCTGCGGATACAAAAACCTTAGTTAACGGAAAGATAAATCCTAAAATACTGTTCCAAAATATTGATGTAGTTAATGTGAATAAGAAAATTCCTTTGCAAACTATGGTTTCCTCCAAAGAGAAAAGTAAGTATCACCAAAACAGAAGAATTACCACACACTAAGAAAATGTTCTAGTCTGGTTTTCATTTGTTGTAAAGAAACATGTATATCCATAAATTTTTCTGAAATTAACATATTAAATGTTACATTTCGATTATCTAAGTTTCTTTTTTTCAAGACAAACATGCTGAAAGCCTTCTCTTCCCCTTCATCCTCCCCTTCCCCACCTCCTTCTTTTTTTTTTTTAAGCTATAAACAACATACCAAACTTAATGTAATAAGACCAGAAGCATAAGAGCAAAAAAAAAAAAGCTGATCCTCATAGAGGTATACTGTACTTTAGAAACAGGAAGGAAAAGCTGCTGTGCAGGTGCTGTATGTCACCAATCCAAAGAGGTTTGTTCTTCGGCAGCACATTTAAGAAAAATGTGTATACTGTTAGTTACAATGAGTTCTAAGTCTTGTTCAACAAGGGGCATCTACCTGGCAATATTTCAAGAGATGATAAAATGACATTCAGGGCACAGAAGATAGGCTAGCTGTCAAAAAGAGAAAAAAATCTGATCCTAGCACGACAAAGGCTTTTTATTTTGGAAGATATGTAACAAGTGCATTACTTAAAAAAAAAAAAAAGGTTAAGAAGGGGACACTGCCCTGTATGATCTATTTTACTTGGATTAAATGCCATAAAACTTGCAATGTGTCTTTGGGATACCTCAAGGATAATCAACAAGGGTCTCCTAAGAGGAAAAAGAATGGTCCCACAAAACACTCATTTCACAGAGTGGTATGAAAACTTTGATCATTACTTTTTAAAGAATACTAACTGGAAATAGGTCTTAAATCTATGGGAATAATTTTATTTGGTAGATTACCAGAATGTAGCTAATGATGTGGATGAGATTTATATGGGTGCACTTATATTTAATAAAATGGAAGCCACGGAAACTGTAAGAACTATCCTGACCTTATATTTTAGACACAAATATAAACAGAAATTAGACACTACTCACTGCCCAGATAAAATGCTTGCCACATCTGCTTCAGATACTTTTGTTAAAATATTAAATGTTATACAGATATATCAAAAGACTGCCTCTTACTTTCTCCCTGAGTTAACCAACATCCTGACTCTGTTGTGAATCCTTGATATTCATACTTAAAATTTTTGATATATGTGACCATCTCCATAAAAACAGATATAATTATTGTCTTAAAATTTTACATAAATGGTATCACACTGGCCCAAGCTTTCACATACAAATTGCTTTTCCTCCATAATCAGTCTTATTTTTAAAATTTATCCATGTCAATCCATCTAGATAGAGTTCACTCATTTTATGTGCAGCATAGTATTCTATCATATGAATAAACTGTAAGCCCACATAACTGAGAAATTCACTGAACCCCAAGTAGGAGAAAATGATATCAAGACAGATAATAAAATTGTTTAAAACCAGAGGAGCATGGGGGAACTGGATTCAAGTATGGTCAAAAGGCATAAACTGCAAATAAATAAAATACTGAGGATGTAACATACATGATGACTACAGTTAATCCTGATGTATCATGTGTTTGAACACTGCTGAGAGAGGAGATCCTAAAAGTTCTCATCATAGGGGAAAAAATTTTATCACACTGCACACCTTAAACTTATACAGTCCTGTATGCCAATTATATCTCAATAAAACTGGGATGGGGGAAGAACTGCTTAAAACTATTGATAAAGAGAAAATCTTAAAAGCAGTAAGAAAATAAAGACACACTACATACAGAAGAACAAAAGTAAGGATTACAGCCTACTCCTCAATGAAAATGACGACATGAAGACGACACTGGAACATCATCTTAAAAGTACTTAAATGAAAAAAAGTCACCCTAGAACTTCACATCCAACAAAAATAACTTTCAAAACCAAAGGTGAAATAAAAACATTTTCAGGCATGCAAAAGCTGAAAGAATTCATCATCAGAAGACTTGCACTCTAAGAAAGGACAAAGGAAGTCCTTAAGCAGAAGGAAAATGATAACCAGATGAAAACCTGGATCTACTCAAAGGCATGAAGAGCACAGGAATAATAACACAGGTAAATACAAAGATCTGTTAGTATTATTTAAATCTCCTTAAAAGATAATCAGCATACAAAACAAAATAAGAACACTGTGGTGCAGGATTTAAAATATCTATATAAAACAAAGAAAAAAACAAAAAAAAGTCTATGTGTAAGTAAAATATATGACTATAAATATATGAAATATAGTACATTCTATGACTTCATTTATATAAAATTCAACTTTATGTAAATACGTTTTCTAAATGCAAACTAATTTATAGTGATCAAAAGCCTGGAGGTGGGGTGGGTGAGATAGGGAGGCATGGACAGGAAAGATTACAGAGAGGTAAAGCAATCTTTTCGTGGTGATGAATATGTTCAGAATCTTGACTGAGGTGATAGCTTCCTGAGTGTAAACATATGTCAAACTTATCATACTATACAATTTAAATATGTAGTTTTTTTGTATGTCAGTAATCTTAACCTGTTTTCTAAAAAAGTTACAAACTTGCTGTTGTAAGATAATTCTGAAGAATGCGGACTACAGTTGTTAATACTGTATTATATAATTAAAATTTTCTAAAAAACTTTAATATTTTCAGCAAAAAAAAAGAGTAAATATATGAGGTGATAGACGTGTTAATTCAATTGTCGTAATCCTTCCACAAAGTATGTGCTATGCTATGCTTAGTCACCCAGTCATGCTTGACTCTTTGGAACCCCATGGACTGCAGCCCGCCAGGCTCCTCTGTGCATGGGGATTCTCCAGGCAAGAATACTGGACTGGGTTGCCATGCCCTTCTCCAGGGGATCTTCCCAACCCAGGGATCAAATCCAGGTCTCTCATGTTGCAGAATTCTTTACCATCTGAGCAACGAGGGAAGCTCAAGAATACTGGAGTAGGTAGCCTATCCCTTCTCCAGGGGATATTCCCAACCCAGGAATCAAACTGGGGTCTCCTGCATTGCAGGAGGATTCTTGACCAGTTGAGCTACCAGGGAAGCCCTCCACGAAGTAAACGTATATTAAACCATCACTTTGTACACTTATGTTTTACTTCTATCATTTCATATGCCATTGAAGATTATATGTCAATGTCAGAAGGGAGATACAAGTATAAGATCAGAATTTTAATAATTAATTTTGAAGTATCAGTATAAACTCCTGGTGTTATTTTATCTTAAAAAGCCTGTCCACTCAAAAAGCCTTAGAAACAATGACCAACCCAAAAAGAATGACTATCTCTACTGCCCAGGAGACTTTGAATAAATGGCTGATTCCAAATTTAGGGTAGGAAATCCCGACCCAGGAATCGAACCCAAGTCTCTTAATTTATCCTACATTTGTAGGCGGGTTCTTTACCACTATCACCATGGTTCATTTACCATAAATCCGTAAGTTAATAATATTAATTGGCCAATGTTGGAGGATGGCAGTGAACCAATTCATTATTCGGAAAACAGATAATGGGGACAAATCACGCATTTAAACCTATACCATCTATACCTACGAATAGGTAATCAAAGAGAAGAGGAAGTTTTACTTTACAGCAGTATTTCAGCTAATAAATGAAGAGGAAATGGTAGAATTAGAATATTACCATTTTGTAAACATTAACAAATCAAATGTGTCTCAGCTTTAATCATCCATGCCTACTAATACCACAAGAGGAGAGTCAACCCATATTATGTGCCTCCTGCTTAAGTACAAACCACTACCTAGTAGTCATGCCCACCCATGGAAATAAGGGGGGGAAAAAAAATCAAAGTCTCTAGATCCAACTACTAATGAACAGAAAGCACAGGAGAATAACATGTTAAACCACAAGGATGCAACTAGTAAATCTCAGTAAACTAAGAAAAAAACCATCTAGACTGCTTAAAATTAAATAAGAAAAAAGAGAGAAATACAGAGAGGTAATCACCCCCTTGATGTGGGGCATTCTTAAAGTATTCTAACCTTTTCTCCTTGATGACTTCATCCACTGTATTAAGCTATAAACCTGAGAACTGATGACTAAATCTCTTAGAGCTGACACCACAGACGTGACATGGCCTCATCACAGATTATAGCACTAAAACAAAATCTTAGATATCATCCAGTCTAACCATCTAAAGTATTCACCTAAGGCAAACAAAACAAAAATGAATAAAATCCAAATTTCTTAACATTCAAAGCCCAATCTCTGTTTCTAGTTTTCTCTCTTCTCTCCAAATATCCTATTCTACTGCCAAACTTGGAGAAGGAAATGGCAACCCACTCCAGTATTCTTGCCTGGAGAATCCCATGGATGGAGGAGCCTGGTAGGTTACAGTCTACGGGGTCACAAAGAGTCAGACACAACCGAGCGACTTCACTTTCACTTTCACTGCCAAACTAGGCAACAGCTGTTCCCCAAATATGTTTACATGCCCTTACCTCATCTGTTTCCCTACTACAGCCCCAACTACTTTCATTAGCTGGAACAGTCCCATTCATGGGACCATGAATGATTTTCTTTTCTAATTTACATTCCTCTGTACAACAATAAGTGGTGAATGATTAGCATTCCTCTAGTACACTGATGTTAAGGATACAGTATAAAACACACAAAAGGTATAACCAAATCTTTCTTTCCAAGTTTAAATCAAATACCAATTGTTAATGCTCTGTTCCAAATTTCCCAAACTCTCATTTGGTACATACTTAAATCAAGGTTAAAAAATCAAATCAGATAATTTTTGAAGTTATAAGTTTTAGGCATGCTAGAAATGGGGTAGTAACTTTTACGTAATAGTAATTCTCCTTTTCCTGAGAAATATACCACTTTTTCTTCAAGGCAGCAATTCAATTCAGTTCAGTTGCTCAGTTGCGTCCGACTCTTCGCGGCCCCATGGACTGCAGCACACCAGGCTTCTCTGTCCATCACAAACTCCTGGAGTTTATTCAAACTCATGTCCACTGAGTCAGTGATGCCATCCGATCATCTCACCCTCCTGCCTTCAATCTTTCCCAGCATCAGGGTCTTTTCTAATGAGTCAGTTCTTTGCATCAGGTGGCCAAAGTATTGGAGCTTCAGCATCAGTCCTTCCAATGAATATTCAGGACTGATTTCCTTTAGGATTGACTGGTTTTATCTCCTTGCAGCCCAAGGAACTCCAACACCACAATTCAAAGGAATCAATTCTTCGGCACTCAGCTTTCTTTACGGTCAACGCAGCATTATTTACCTGAAAGACTACATTTCCCTTCTTTTCTGCAGCTACTGTGGTCAGGTGATTTGATTTTGTCCAATAAAATATAGATGGAATTGTGTGATTTCCAGGAAGGATCCTTAAAAGCAAACTAGTAATGTGTTTTTCTTTGCCTCTAAGAGGGGTATAACTGAGTGACTGGGGAGACAGATAAAAGAAAAAATCTTATAAACCCTTTTGTAGCTTTTGAATCTTAAACCATAAATATCTTGAAAAAAAACCCACATTAATTTTTAAAAACTATAGTGACTTTTAAAAGCTATTAAAAGAACTTGTTTAGTGAAAAAAATCTTACATTACAAAAATATATTCCAAATTAGTATATCTAAGCTCAGAACATGATAAAAAAAAACTACCCCCTACCGTTTAAGTTTAAATGTATTTATTTATTTGTGAATGATGCTGTGAAAATACCCCTTTTTTGGTGGGGGAAGGGAGTACTCAAAACTCCCATTTTGCAGGTTGAGGTTAACTTTATTTATTCCAAGAATATCAGTCAGAAACTTGCTAAGAGGATATGCCAAAGGATAAAAAAACCAGAAAACATGAACTTCTTACTGAATCAGATAAATTAAAATTTTAAACAGTTGAAATAAAGCAATTTTCCTAGCAACACATTTCTGATCAGTCATTTTTGAACTCTGATCAATTTTGTGTAGCAGTCACAATACTGCAAAAGATATGAAGAGCAATGATACAGAACATTTAGTCCTGTTGACAAGTCACAGCCTAGACAGTTCAGAGCCTGAAAGACTTTTAACACCACTCCCCTCTTTCTGGATTAGCAGTTAAATGGCTGAGTTCTTTCTGTTCCCAACTTATACCACTCAGACTTTCAGACCTGACTCTAGAAATCAAGCCTCTTCACTGGTACACACAATACTGAAAACAAATGTTAGACTTACTAACACAAGACAATTTTCTTATCAAACAATACAAAGGATAGTATCTAAATGGGGAAAAGCAGATTTAACATACAACATATAGATGTTCTTTTCCTCCATTTATTTCTAAACCATGTGACTATTATTTCAAACAGTTCTCTGCATACAGTTATCATGATCAACCAAAATCCTTTTAGGAAGGGCCACCACAGAAACCACTGCATTTAATTACACAGTACAACCCATCTTAATGGTTAAAAATTTCCTTCTAGATGACTATTTAGGTGTAACTTTTAGGATAAATGAGAAAACTCTGAAATGTGCACCTGCATATGTTATGTTACTTAGTCATTACAAACATGCTATTTCCTCAATGTTTACCTTTTAAAGCTTTTACAGCCAAAAGCACTCTACTCAATTCAAAAACTGACAGGCTTTAGGAAAGACAAATAAACCCCTTTGGACCATCAACTGTAGAGGTCAACATTAAATTCTGCTCTTCAATTTCATCTCACAATCCAAACTGATCCTGCAATAAGAAAAGCCACAGGAAACCCAGGGGACTGTGCTTCCCGTTTCACCCCACCTATACTTTTCCCCAGCTTCCTATTCGCAAAGATAGGGAGGTATCCCAGTCTCACACAAAAGGAACTGATAAAAATTAGATGAACATATTAGCAGAAACTTACAATTAGGTATCTGGCCTTGTAAAGATGCATTTTGCTAAAGTATCTTCTTACGATCCAGGTAATCCAAGTGAATTTTAATCTGATATGCTAGCACCCTTTAACACCTAATACTGTTTAAAAAATACAAGACTGCTTAGAGAACTATTTTCTTTGGCTGAGCTCTCAGAAAAAAGCCAATTATAATATATTGCAGATGCACTATGTATGAATTTTGGGGGAAGGGGGACATTTCGTCTTGCGTGGCTGACAAGCTTTCAGTGATGAGGGATATAAAAGCATCCCTAACACATGCTCTTGAATGGTGATTTGCTTTGCTGTTGCTCAGTCATCAAGTCATGTCCGACTCTTCGTGACCCCATGAACTGCAGCATGTCAGGCTTCCCTGTCCTTCCCTATCTCCTGGAGTTTGCTCAAATTCATGTTCAATGAGTTGGTGATGCTATGCTATCTAACCATCTCATCCTCTGCTGCCCTCATCTCCTTCAGTCTTCAATCCTTCTCAGCATCAGGGTCTTTTCCAATGAGTCAGTTCTTTGCATCAGGTGGCCAAAGTACTGGAGCTTCAGCATCAGTCCTTCCAATGAATATCCACGGTTGATTTCCTTTAGGATTGACTGGTTTGATCTCCATGCAGTCCCAGGGACTCTCAAGAGTCTTCTCCAGCACAATTTGAAAGCATCAATTCTTCTCAGCCTTCTTCACAGTCCAACTCTCACATTCATATATGACTAATGAAAAAGCCATAGCTTTGACTAAGCAATTTGCTTAGGGACTCAGAATTTGCTTGGAGATGTCAGTATCAAATTAAACCCGGTTAACAAGAAACTTTCAAATCAACATAAAAGCCTTTGCTTTCACAGTATATATACATCATCAGTCTGTGTGAAGGGTTAACAAGAGAGGCTTTAGGATAAAGCTCAAAGGTAAGCTTTATTCAATCTTGCCCCAGAATGGAAAAGACTTCCCACCTGTTCTCTGTGGTTTATATTAATTACTTTTGGGGGAAGGGTCGATATTCTAATTTTTAAAATTCATTTAATGTTGTATGATAATTATCTGCCCCAAGCAAGCAAGTGTAATAATCACCACTTTTTCTTTAAAAATCCAGATCTAAAAACTGATTACTTCAAGGAATCAAGTCCATTGATTAAAAGCACACAATTAAAAACATAAATAAAATGAAAAAAAAAAAAAAAAACTAGTTCCAACATTTGGATGCTTGGTTTTCTGTTTTCAACAAACTGCCAAAATATAGAGCAAGATATGTACTATGCTGATCTACCAATATGGTTTATGAAATAATTCAAACTAACAGAAGAATTAACATACCCGCAGATGCTACACTTGATACTCTCCTCATAGTGCTGCTCACAGGGGTTCTCTACTATTAAAACATTAGCAGCATGAACTTACCCTGCATTCATAAGTGTACTACGGTCCGATAATAACCATAATTTTCCCTAGCCAGACTAAATGATAAATTTCAACGTAAATAATGACTTCTTTCAGATGGTCACAGCCCTAGCTTTGTGGGATTGGGGGTGGGGTATTAGGGATACTTTCAGAATCAGATGACAGTTAATGGATCATTTTCTTAAAAGTCACACACACACACACATTTTAATTTTCTTCTGTTGGGTATACAATGATGTTAACTTCCATTTAGCTATCTTCACCAAAAATAATTACATATGTTTTACAGGAGAAAAAAAAATAGTACCTCTTGAAGCACTCCTTTCATAATTTTAGCTGACTGAATGAACAGAAGTATTAATATGCTTCATTCAATACCACTTCAGCTGCTTATTCTTTTTAGTGTTTAAATAATAAATGCACACTTTAAGGTAGAACATCCTGGTAAGAATTGTTTCATAAAGCTAAATTACAAGATGCTAGAGAAAGACTGGAATTTTGTGACTCTATTTGTTAAAAAATAATCTCCTTTCAAGGCTTACAGGAAGAGAACTGTGCTAGTAACATAATGTAAGGTTAATGTTAAAAAACATGAAAATCTAGAATTCATTTATCATCTCTGGTATGAATGAATAATAACACATCACTGACAAGAAGAAGGTGAAGTTTCCAAACATTATCTTATTACTCCTCTCCATACTAATGCAAGGTTTAATGTAACAGTATTCTCTGCATCAAATCGATCAAGACGCCCAATTTTAATCTCTAGATTAATGTTTTAGATTAATTTACAGTGCCAGATGCCTAATAAGCTTAGAAGCAGTTATAATTTAAGTATTCCAAGACAATTCACCAGAATGACTTTTGTCCCCAAGGGCTGGCAAACAGGGGAAGGAAGGGAAAGGAGGTTTGTATTTAATACCATTTTATTTGCTTATTATTTTCAGTGTTTAAATAACAAATGTACACTTTAAGGTAGAACATCCTGGTAAGAACTGTTTCATAAATCCAAATTATAAGATGCTAGAGAAAGACTGGAATTTTCTGTGACTCTATTTGTTAGAAAGAATTCATCTCAGAAAGAGAAGTGCAAAGCAAAGCAAAGTAAGAATAGGAAAAGGAAGGAAAGGGGGTGTAATGCTAACAAAAGAAAGCACCAAGAAGAGGAAACAACAGAGAAAGGGCAGGCATGACACACGGCATTAAATCAGTGTAATTCTATGTATATCTCTGACTATAATCCTCACTCTTTCAAGCTACATTTTTAGTTCGGAGGCAGAAGAAATAAGGAGAGAGAATAAAATATGTCAATGACGAGTGAGTTCAAGTACCACTTTGGACTCAATTTGGTAAGATACAGGACAAATATTTAACTAAAATGCAGTGACCACCAACCCTATTCAGCCCTAGTTCTTTCCTTCCATTGCTCTATAAACCACAGGTTCTCTGTATTTAACTTTCAGCTTAAAACACATATACACAGATGCACAAAAACGAGGGTACTCTTCATTTTTGTGCATCTTTTCCATTCTCAGGCAGAATACCAAGGAAAAAAGCCCCTTTTCTGTTAGAAAAGAATATAGGTCTCTCCTAATTATTTAAGTGAATCACACTAACTTTAAAAGTATTCAAATTTTAAGTTATCATTTTTTTTAAAAACCCAGTCTCTAAATCAGAAATAACCTGAAAGGACTCACGATCCTTTTTAGCCCCCAAACACTGGAACTATCACAAATGTCAGCAAAACAAAATTCTTCTTTCCTCAAAACAACTCACTTGATTTATGACACATATGAAGAAGGAAAACAAAAATGAACTTTCCACATATAGATGTGGAAATACTACACATATTTAATTAAAAAATAAGTTAAAATAATAACAATAATTTGTTGTTATTGCTACCTGAGAAAAAGTTTTTAAAAGATAGATTTTGTTTGTTGATTGCTTTAGTCTGTATTTATATCCACCCCATTCCAAAACAAATGAGAAATATCAAAGGAAAAAGATTAAAAAAAAAAAAGAGAAGAAATAAGAGTCTGGGAAAGGGGGAAAAAAATAGGAAAGTTATGAAGTAAGGATGGGGGGAGCCTAGAAGATGGTGTGTACAAAAAACATCAGGTAAAATAGTCTACATTTCTTAACCAAGGAGGCTGTACATTTGGCTGTGACCCTTAAGAGCAGTAAAAAAGAAAAAGAATCAGAAAACCAAAGGTATTTTCGCTCAACTGCCCAATTTTGTCAAACAAATCTGTAAGCACGATAGTTCTGTTTAAAGTTCCAAAGAGATTCAAGAATATAAAACAGAGATGAACTTGAGTCACACACTGTAGAGACGCTGTTGTTTAAGCAGTGCTAAGACGCTGCCATACAAAAGTTGTTCTTGCCTATGTATTTAGGTGCTGCATGGAAACAGCCCCATAACTAACGCAAATGGGGAAAAGTTACTTTCATTTCTAGTAATTACTTAACATTTGATTCACAATTTCTGGCAATTGCAAACCAGTTCAGTGGCAGACCTTTTACAAAAGGAACTGCTAGTTTCACATAAATCACCTTAGAAAGAGGAGACTTCTACTGGAACAACATCAAGAGTCAGTTGTCTGGATGAGCTTTAATGCTCAGTCTGTTTCTTAACATTTAAAAAAAACTGATTCATCTGCCAGATCACATAACGTAGGCTCACAGGCTAATACAGCCAATACTCCCCCTTATGAGCAATGTAAATTATACCATATTTCATTAACTGTAAGATGCCATCAATGGTAAATGTGCCATTATTTGATGTACCATCAAAAAGGAAAACCACGCACGCTGCTTATTAAGTTGTGGGATACGACTGACTGTAAGAAACATCCTGATTGTGGAGATGTTACAGTATAAGTGGATATGAGAAGAATGTTTACATGTGAGCCATGCTCCTTTGAGCAACACGAGTCAGCTTGCTGTCCGTCCACTGTTACCAGCACTTCCTCTTGCCTTCTCTGACCTGGGCCTTTCTCTAATTGTTGTATTCCCACTTCTGCTCTAGCTGGTCTTCTCGCCAACCTGTCTGTATTCCCTAATCTCCACTCTCTACTCTCCCATCTCTTTTTCCAACTACTACTTAATTCTTTTCCTCATCTGAACATCTTCAATTATGAGAAAGAATGCTAGGCAGAAGGGATATGTGTTCACAAAATTAGATTCTCCAATAGACTCCTTTATTTTTTCCTATTGTAGGACAAGTACGTAAGAGCTACAAAATGACTATGGAACCTTGAGGGGAAAGCAAAGGAATTCCTGAAGGCAGAAACAAGGAGAAAGCATAAATTCACAAGAGTGAGGAACACTATAGCCAAAGCTTTCTCTGACGTTACTGGCCAATCCTTGGGGGACAAAAGTCTTAGGTTTTAATGGGCTACTTGCTGAGATGACAGGAGGCCACCTTGGGTCCTACCATAGAGACAGACTGGGTTAAAAGCACATCTATAAATACACCAAGACTTCCCAAAAGGCTACATCCTTAGCGGGTAAAACAGGAGAAAACTCGTTCTGCAGAGGGAGATGATGGGAATCAAAATCTTTACTGGCTTTGGCTCATGGAAGAACAGTTAAATGGAAATATATCTCAACTATAATTCTTAGCCATAGTCTTCACTGCTGTGGGGCTAGAGACTTCCAAATGGTTGTGTGGCTTGAACAACTAAGGTAAAATATTTACTTAGAAATAGGTGTACTCCTAGACAATCAAATTATCTCTGAAAAAAAATCTGATTTATAGCCTCAAAAAATTACAAGTTTCAAAGACCATGAGCTCACAGTGAGCTCACAGTTAAAAAAAAAAAAAAATCACAGGAAGAAACAAGCACTTATGAGTCACAGTCAATGAAGAGCAAATTATAGAATTAGACCAACAAAGACCGCAGATAATTCATTTATCAGATGCACAACATGAAATAAATATTTTTAATATGCTTGAAGAAACAGGGAGAAAAGTATGATCCATAAAAGAAAAAAATGATCAACTGGCTTCATCAAAATCATGTCTATAGCACAAAAGACACTGTTGAGAATTTAAAAAAAAAAAAAAAGAACTATAGGAGAAAATATTTGTAAGTCACATATTTGAAAGAAGATGTCTATCCAGACAGGGGTGGTGGCAGACAATACCAAATGCTCATAAGCACGTGGAGCCACTGGAACTCTCAAACACTGCTTACGGGAACACAGAATTGCAATCACTTTGTTAAATAGTTTGGCATTTCTTATGAAGTTAAACATACACTTATTATTTGACCCCGTACTTTCTCCTAAGCATTTTCTGAAGAGAAATGAAAGCATACATCCACACACATTTGCCTACTAATGTTCACTGCAGTTTCATTTATAATAGACAAAAACTGGAAACCCAAACGTCCCTCTTTAACATGAGAATGGATTAAAAAATTGTGCTATATAAATACAGTGCAATACTATCCAACAGAAAAAAGGAACAAACTATTGACCCATGCAACATAAATCTTAAGGACTGAAATATGCACACTGGATTTGGTACCTAGCTGCTAGTTAATATTTAACAGCTCACTGGTCATTTACTTGTCAGAGCAGTTAGAGTTGACTGGGAGTAAATGAGAAGTGAAGAAGCAGAGAAAATAATTGAAGACCAACCTTTCAAGGAGCTTGGCTGTGAAGAGAAACAAGATTAGGTTTGTAATCTAGAAAGACGGTAAGGATTGAATTTCGGGGTAAGTTTTGAACAAGTTTATAGGCTGTGGGGAAAAGTACTACAAAGAGACAATGACTGACAATCTGAGAGAAGATAATACATGGAACAAAGCCCCTGGAAAAACTGGAAGAGACTATAGGATCCAGGGACAGAAAAGTAGAAGGAAGCTGAATAATGTTGACACACATTTGTCTGTGGGCAGAAAAGGAAGTCTTCCATCCTTTGGTTTTATGTTCCCTGTGAAACAGAATGGTGCCATCTGCGGAAAGTGAGGAAGAGATGGAGTAGAAACTTAAGAAGAGTGAAAGAGATTTGAAATAGCTGTTGTGGGAAGTGAAGGAAAAAACTGACCTGTATAAGACTCGAGAACACTGAAAGGCCAGCAAAAGTTATAAACCATGTACTATGTTGAACTGCCATATAAAAGTTTCTGAATGTCGAGGGATGAGCCTCAAGCAAGTAAAGAGAAAGGTACTTTCATCACTGCCGTCTTGTAATAAAGTTTGCGGTCTGCACGAGAAGTATTGACCTCGTACTACAATTGCCTTCTCCCAACTTCTGTTCCTACTGCAAACCATTCTCCTCAGTACTGCCTCTGCACCTCATAAAAAGAAATCTGATCATTTTAATCATCAGTTTAACTTACTCAACAGCTTCCTAGATTCAAATAAAATCTGAAGATATTAAAATACAAACAAGGTCCTTCTTAATCTCATTTCTTAGTAATCACTCTCTCATCTAGCTCATCTTTCACTTAAACTAATTCTGAGTCCCCAAAAGTACTATGGTCTCTTATGTCCCTATGACTTAGTACATGAAATTCTGTCGTGCTTTCCTTCCCCCTTCATCCTTTGACTTTTCACCATTAAAATTTAACTTAGTTGTCACTTCCCTAATTAGGCGTACTACAAAAAATGCTCTGCATAACGACACAAGCTACCATTCACAATACAATGCTCTAAGAACCATCCCCTTAGAATCGGACAAAGTGAGGCCCTGGGTAACCCACCTACATCTTCCCACTGTCAGCATCCTGGACCTGTTTGTATGTATACCTTAACCATAATTTGTTTACAAAGATTCAAGTACAAGCTTCTTCAAAGTAAGAACTGTGTTAGGGAAGCCTCCTTGGCCTCACAAATTGGACTAGGTACTATAACCACTCTGTTTTCCTCCATAAAACAAAGATGCTAAGTGCTGATAGACAACAATAAAAACAACTAGTATTTATTGAGTGTTTCCTATGGGCAAAGTACTATACTCAGTCTTTCACATGTACTATCTCATTCAAACTCTTGCAGGAACCTGAGATAGGTACCATCATAATGCCTACTATATCAAAGAGAAGACTGAGATACAAAGAGCTAAAACATTATTCTGCCTTGACCTTTCTCATGGTGCAGTCTTTCAAGGGGTAAATGAACACTCTTTTCTCATTTGATTCAGCTTAATTAAATATTAGTTTTCAAATGCACTTCTCAGGGCTTTTCATTTTGTCATGATTCCTTTTCACTAACTTCCTCTCTGTCGTAAAAGCTCCAGAAGAAACAGTAGGGAATAAGATGTTCCCTATTACTAACTGAACTTTTATGAGGGTAAAGGGGTAAATCTTCCACGAGTTGGACTCTACAAACATCTCTGAAGAAAAGAATTAGTAGTTTTCTTTATACAGACACACATAGATAAAATATAAAAGGACTTTCAGGCTGTAAAATTCTCTCTTCTTTCAGGAAAGCATTTTAGGAAATGTTTTAAAATAAGAAGTTCACTAAGAAAGATGCAATAAACCGATTTGCTTTTAAAACCCAAACCCTGAGAAACAAAATAAGAAAATGATTAGACAGGAAAAAACTGGATACATATATAAATCTTCAATTTTAAATCACTTTCTCTTGGAGACTGTATTAAGCTTTATAATTTAAGTATGCTAGCATCAGATACGAATATTACTCACCCATGAAGTTTATTTGGGTGTAAAGTGTGCCAGTTGTGTTACAAAACTGGCAACGTAACAGAAAAAAAAGATAAGGGGTGGATTGATTATTGTCTTAACAAAACAGTCATCAATGTGTCATAATTTAACAATTTTTGCTAAAAGTGTTTATTCCATGGTTTATTATGCTAATTATTCAACACATGTGGCTCCAATATTAAACTTTTCATCATTATCCAGAGATACCATAGTTCATTTTGATAAAATTTAAAATGTCTACCTAAAACATTATACAATTCCAAGTTTTTCACTTTCTAATAAGTAAGGATTTTTTAAAAATCTATTCACTTAAAGAATCCCCAGTCACCCTCACCCCTCCACCCCCAAGATCTAAGTGTCATAGGAAGCTTAACAAAGATACATTCTGTGAAAGAGAACCAAATGGAAGGAGATGAGATAAAGTTAGTAGTATTAGACACAGAACTTTTGACCAAAAGGGCAAGAGGGCAATAAAACTTAGAATTAAGCCACTAAATGAAGACTAGAGAGTCATTACTGCAGGGATTCTAAGAAAAAAATGCCAATAACTCACCCCATCTCTTTCTCTTTCTCTCTTTCTGGGAGTTCAATACCCTATTCTTATTTATGCAGTTTCAATAGGCATTACCCCTCAAATCTTCCCCACTAAATTACATGGGATTATTTTCTAAAAGATTAATTTTAAAACAAGTTGAGAAATCCAAAATATGCCCTGTATAGCCAAACTGAAAGAATGCATCATCAACTACTGGAGCATTAACTGAGCGTGCTGGGTAAGTGATCCTTCTGCCCCTTCTACATCTACAACTAAAAAATAAAGCCTCTAAGGAAAGAAGCTTTTCTAGTTTTGAGGAAGAATGGATCTTCATTAGATAGTTACATGAAGTATAGAGACCCCCCATAAGCCACCTGAACTTTAACTACTCTCATTTAAGTTAGGACAGTCTCCCAGGTGGCTCAGTGGTAAAGAATCCGCCTGCCAATGCAGGAGACCTGGGTTCGATCCCTGGGTTGGGAAGATCCTCTGGAGGAGGAAATGGCAACCCAACTCCAGTACTCTTGCCTGAAAAAAACCCATGGACAGAGGAGCCTGGCAGGCTGCTGTCCAGGGAATTGCAAAGAGTCAAACATGACTAACCATGCACGCATATAGGTTAGGAACTCAAGTGATACAGAAATTTCATACAAATTAGCTGGTGCCACTTTCATCAAAACTAAGGCATCAGAAATATTATCTCCGGGATCATTCAAAACCATTATTTTTAAAATGTCTTTTTTCAATTTTCTAACTATAAATATACCATAGAATTACAGAACAGTTAAATGCTAAAACTGGAAAAACTAGTACTTCAAACATCCAACTCTCAACAGATGGAACCACTGGGGAAATCTATATAAAACTATTTCTACCACCATCTCTTATAGGCCATGTTTATTAAGAATTAGTTGTTATCTGAGGATGCAGCTTTTAAATAACAGCAGGTGCTCAGTATTAAAAGTCAGGGGTTATTCCCTAAAATGAAATTTCTCAGAACTCAGGTTCAGAAAACTCAGGTTCAGAATAATTATAGTTTAAATTAAGAGAAAAACATTTATTTTAATAGAAAAGAATCATTTGTATTTGGTAATGTAAATAAAGTGGTTAAACTTATGTAAATATCTTTGAATCTATCATGGACACAATAAAGTTAGCGAGAGAAGAACTTTAAAAGCATACTGCAAAGAACCATGTTTATATTAAACCCTGTTCAAAGTTTCCTCTGGCTTGAGGAGCCTGAATAAATGGGACAACATGCTCTAAAGTATAAAGATTCTGCATAAACTTTTATCATCAGTTCCCTCAAAGATTCATTAAAATACTGACAAAGAATAAAACAAATTCATCTCAATTCTTTGTCATATTTTTTAATTAGGAAAAGGAACCAAATTTGCTTATATCGCATTCTCTATTTGTACCTTTTTTATGGAATTCAAAGTGCTTTATTTATTGCAGTATGCGAGATTTTAGTTCCTTGGGCAGGGACTAAACAGAATATTATTTAGCACTCAAAGAAATGAGCTGTCAAGCCATAGACATCGAAGAACCTTACCTGCATATGAGGAAGTGAAAGAAGTCAGTCTGAAAAGGCTTCATATCACATGATTCTAACTACATAACACAAAAAAGGAAAACTATGGAGGCAATAAAAGATCAGCAGTTGTTGGGGGTTCGGAAGGAGGGATAATGAATGCATGCAGCATAGAGGATTTTTAGGGCAGTGAAACTATTCTGTATGATACTACAATGCTGAATACATTTGTCAAAATCCATTTACTGTACTACCAAGAGTAGTACCTTACCAAGAGTAAGTAGTACCTAATGTAAAAAAATACACACTTTGGGGGATATGATGTGTCAATGTGGGTTCATCAACTGTAACAAATGTTATCACTCTGGTTCAGGATGTTCTTAGTGGAGGAGGCTGTGCATGAGCAGGATCAGTGAGTTTATAGGAACTCTCTGTACTTTCTGTTTAACTTTGCAGTCAAAGTCAAGGTTTAGGTTTTAAACTAAAACCTAAAAACTGAAGTCTATGTAAAACAAACAAAAAGCTAAAGCAGATTATAAAAGGTGATTAACTGGGACTTATCAGGAAAGTGAGGTTGAATCAATATTTAAAAATCAATTAATGTTCATTATACATAAAATAGATAACTAATAAGGACCTACTGCATAGCACAGGGAACACTTCTTAATATTCTGTAATGACCTACATGGGGCTTTCCTGGTAGCTCAGCTGGTAAAGACTCTGCCTGCAGTGCAGGAGATCCCAGTTCGATTCCTGTGTAGGGAAGAATGCCTGGAGAAGGGATAGGCTCACTCTAATATTCATGGGTTTCCCTGGTGGCTCAGAAGATAAAGAATCTACCTGCAATGTGGGAGACCTGGGTTCAATCCCTGGGCTGGGAAGATTCCCCTGGAGGAGGGCATGGCAATCCACTCCAGTGGATTTGCCTGGAGAATCCCCATGGACAGAGGAGCCTGGCGGGCTACAGTCCATGGGGTTGCAAAGAGTTGGACATGACTGAGCGACTAAGCACAACAATGACCTATATGGGAAAAGAATCTAAAAAAGAGTGGATATATATATAATTGATATACTCTGCAGTACAGGAGAAACTAACATGACATTGTAAATCAACTACATTCTAAAAAAATTTTTTTAAATTAATGTTTAACATCCATTTATGATAAAAAACAATTAAATGAGGGATAAAAGAGAACTTTCTCAATCTGATATGGAGTGTCTGGAAAAACCGACAGCTAACACACTCAGCAGGGAAAGATTGAATGAGTTCTCCTTAAGATCAGGAACAAACAGGGAAGTCTACTCTTGCCCTAGAAATCAGGCAAGAAAATAAAGCAGCAAAACTGGAAAGAAAAAGTAAAACTCTGCAGATGACATGACACTGTACATAGGAAATCATGAGAAATACATTTATAAACCATTAGCACTAACAAAAACCTGTTCAACCAGGTTGCAGGGCAAGATTAAATGAAATTAAGAAAGCAATTACAATATCATTCAAAACAATAATTAAAAAAACCTGAAGAATAAATTGAACAAAGTATAAAAACATATTCTGAAAGCAAAATTGTTGAAGAAATTAAAGAAGATCTAAACAAACAGAAAAATATCCTGTATTCTGGATTAGAAGACTTAATATTGCTAAAATGACAAAATTCCCCAAACTGATTTACAGTTCAATGTAATCCCCAACAAAATGCCATCTCTCTCTTTTGTAGCAAGTGGCAAGCTGATCCTAAAATTCATATGAAAGTGTAGAGACCTAGAGTAAGTCAAGACAATCTTAAAACAACCAAAGTTGGGAGCGTCTTATGGTCAACTAATTTTCAACAAGAGGGCCAAGGTCATTCAATTAGGAAATAATTAGTCTTTTCGACAAATGGCAATGAGACAAGTAGATACCCACATGCAAAACAATGAAGCTGTACTCCCTACCTCACACCATACAGAAAGTAACTCAAAATGGATCACAGACCTAACTATTTAAGAGCTAGAACTATAAAACTCTTAGAAGAAAACAGAAGTATAAATCTTCATGATCCTGGATTATGCAAAAGCTTCTTAAATATGACACCGAAAGAGCAAAAGACAAATAGATAAATTGGACTTCATAAAAATTAAAAAAAAAAAACAACTATGCTTCAAAAGACACCATCAAGAAAGTTAAAGAATAGGAGAATATATTTACAAATCATCTATTTGATAAAGGACTGGTATCTAGAATACATAAAGAACTTAACTTCAAATGTCCAGAATAGGCAAATCTAGAGAGATAGAGAGGTTAACAGTTGCCAGGGGAAGGGGTAATGGAAGCAATTTGCTAATAGGTATGAGGTTTCTTTTAGTGGTGATAAAAATGGTCTAATTTACTGTAAATATGCTTTAGAAAAACATTAAATTGTATAGTTTAAGTAGGCAAATTGCATAATGTGAATTATATCTCAAGAAAGCCATTTTTAAAAAAGCAAGTAATAATAAACACAAAACCCAGAATAGTGGTTTCCCCTTGGCAGGGGAAGTAAGGCAGAGCGATGGGGTGGATATGTTTTAAGGGCAGCCTCAACAGGGTTGATTTTATGTTCTATTTCTTAGGCTAGGCTGTGGGTTCATGTATACTTTTTAATTATTCTTTTAACTTCTATCATGTATCTTTTATATATATCAATATTACATTTGTTTGTTTAAAGAGCACATGCCTGGGTGAGGCCTTTTCTATCATTTTGTTAGCTATGAACACCGAGACAAGTCAGTTAGACCTTTCTGAGCTATAGCTTCCTCCTCTAAAAAGAGGGATGCTATCATTGTACTTCATGTTTACAATAAAGAAATTCTTAGTGTTTCTTTTAAGTAGAAGGTTGACTCTTTGTGATCCCATGGGCTGCAGCCTGCCAGGCCACTCTGTCCATGGGATTTCCCAGGCAGTAATACTGGAGTGGGTTGCCATTCCCTTCTCCAGGGGATCTTCCTGACCCAGGAATTGAGCCCAGGTCTTCTCTACTGCAGGCAGATTCTTTACTGTCTGAGCCACCATTAAAGCCCTATTATTATAAAATCCAAAATGAAAACCCACTTTACTGCCACCTCACTATAATGACCATTGTTGGTAGAAATCTTTTCAGACTTTCCTTGAACATAGGAGTGAATTTTTTTTTAAAGGGGATGATCTTTGACACTGATTTTCATGTAATAAATTATGAGCATCTTTCAAAGTTAACCACTTCACCATTCATAGACATTTAGGTTGCTTTCAATCTGGGACGTTTTTCTGGGGGTCTTTTTGTCTTTTCTTTGAGACTTTTTTAATAATGTATTTTACCAACATACATCTTAAATTTCTACACAGACAAACCTGATGTTCTTTTTCTTGCTTTGAAATCAAGGCAATGCATCTTTTCCAATATGATAAATAATTATATATTACTTTCTTCTCACTTTTTGGCTTTTTTTCCATTTAAATTTTTAATCCACTTGGACTTTATTGATGAGTAGAGATGCAACCTCCTCACTCCCCACCACCAGCTAAACACCCCAACACACACATGAAATAAATCAGTGGTTCACTGGAGCTGGCTCAGACTGGCTCCTGAGAGACAGTCACATTTTCTGGAATTCTGCAAAGCTGACTGTGAAAAATTATAAAAAGTTAAATTATATAAACTAATAAGGAAACAAGTTATAATCAAAATAAAGGTAATAAATACTCAGAAATAACAATTCCTAATTATTTCAGAATGATTTATGTTCTCATGGTTAACATCGACTTCATCTGTATGGTGAAAGCACACAATGATGTGCTACTGTTTTTCCAATTCAGCATTTAGTGACTTCAGCTTGGTAGCCTGAAACCGGCCATTATAGGACCACAGGAACTGGCAAGCCCTACAAACTTTTTAATTTTTCAGAGACCCTGCTGTTAAGCGTAAACCAGCACAACACAGAAATAAGCCATTCTTTCTCACTAACTTTAAGAAGATCTCTAGTACACACTAATCTGCAATTTATTCATAAAGTTACAGAACAGAATAAGGAGCTTAGTATTTTTTGGGGGGGTGGTGCTAGCATCAGACTGCTTTGGAATGTTTTGATGTATTAAGTGACACTTGAGATACAGTTTCTATTTCTCAACATAAGATGACAGTACTGCACTGAGAATGTTATTTTTCCTAAACAATTTAACAGCATTCTTACTTTAATGTAGATTATAAAAATGAAGGGCTATTTTTGTAAATAGTTGGTTATTGTATATTATTTTTAGATTAGGGCTCTTTACTCTTAAGAAAAAAAAATCCAAACATAATACAAAAATCACTACTATCAAACAGTCTAAACATCACTGTTTTCTCATAAAAATTCATTTCATGAGGAAATAGGGATCCACAAAATGGCAAGGGCCAGCGATACTACTCTTCTTTGACAGTCACCATCACGTACAAACTTAGCATTAGCAACATTCAACAACAAACACGTAATAAGTATCCACCAATGACCACAATAGGTTCTGGAGACACAAATGAGACATGGCCCCAGCCTTTGAAGCTCACATCATTTTTAGTGGATTAGTGGGTACAGAATGTGTCCTAAGTGATTATAAGCATTTGCTTTGATTAATACTGAGAGGGAAAGAGAGACAGAAACAGATTCTCACTTAAAAGAAAATCAAAATTAAAAAAAAAAGTCTGCCCACCTACAGAGACAACCTGATGCTCGTTGATAACATCTTCAGTATCTTACACCAGTTAAAACACCAGTGTCCCTATTTTAATGTCCTTCCCGCTGAGGTACTTTAGGAAGTCAGTGGTTTATCCGCAGACACTACTACCAAGTGCCATCAAGTAAACCAGTGTCAGTTGCACGTATCTTCCTTACCTGTCTCGGGTCATCTAGATTTAGACTCCAGTACCTCCTTCTAGGTGTTTATGTTATGAAGCTATACAATGTAAAAATTGGGTGGATGCAATAAAACAACTCACTTTTGCACATAAGCCAAAATACTTTCAAAGACTTGCTGTCCAGCTGGGGTTTCTGGTTAACAAAATATCTCATATTGTAGCCCAAGGAGCAAACACAGCAGCCGCCCTTTTCATATACACAGTGATGATTTCAACCATTTCTAACTGTTAATATTTTAAACTTTAAAATCTATCTCTTAGGGATTTGTGCTATATATAGAAATAATCATTACCCTTTGGGAAACAATGGCTCATTTACTGAAAATGAGTTTAACAAAGGAATTATTTGGTACTGAAAAATACAGAGCAGTGAATTGGGTGACACAAATCACAACATCATCAGCTCATGTGACTGCATTAGGGTAATTTCCTTAAAAAAAAAATACAGTAACTTAAAATTTAGCTTCAACAATCTAATATCCTCAATCATGTCCTGTCATAAAACTGTGAAACCAGATCTTAGGTTCTTAATTTGAAAATGTCCCTTTAATTCTCAATTTGAGATAAATACCACAAAAAAGAAAAAACTCTGCTGAATGGAATATTTCTATTCTGCCTGAAGCCTAGTTTTGACTGGTATGTTTCAGTTGCACATTTGATTCACACTGAATTTTGTTTTAAGTATTAAGAGAATAAATAGCATTCCAAAAAGTCACAAGCTTGAAAACTTCCAGTTCCTTCTCTAGTTGGAGATCTTACAAAACTTATTACATGGAACAGTGAGCTGATGCAGAGACCATAAATTTCTTAACACTGTAAGTCTAAATTTAATCGAAACCCAATCTCAGAAAGTTCTGTAAAAACAGCCTTGAAGTATATAAAGCAAAAAGTCACAAAATGTTAATCTAGAAGAAAGGTTTATGGGAGTATCACTGTGCAATTCTTTCAAGTTTTCTGAGGCTTAAAATTTTTCAAAAAATAAAAGGGGGAGAGGCATGATAGCCTCAAAGCAGATACAGAACATGATTACATACATGAAGAGTGAGCTATTTTCAAAAGCCCTGTAGCTCGTAACATTAAACTTTTACCAGAAACCTTAGTCACTGGCACACAAAAACTGCCCAACAGAGTATTCTCAATATCGTCGTTTTTTCTTTCAGAAGCATTGTTCTTAGTTTCATTTATAGGATTTTTGTTTTCCTTTTTGTTTGTTTGTTTGCTTTTAGAAGAACACCTCCTCCACTTTCAATGGGCATTAACTTGGACAGGTATTACTGGTAAAACAGCAAAGGAGCAAAGGTTCTGGCTCAGCCTCCTACCAGTTGTATGACCTTGAACAAACCTCTTAGCTTCTCTGCGTCTCAATTTTCCCACATAAAATGAGGCAGTTACACTAGATGCATTCTAAAGTATCTCCCAACTCTGTAATTCCGTTCAGACAGAGCTCTAGGCTTGTGAGAAAGAAAAACTAGCCCTCAAAGAGGAAAAATATGGCCAAAATCTACCTTTGTAATGTTGGTGAAACAAACAGGATACCAAATTGTAAGCACACCATGTAATAATCATGATCTCAAACTTTAAAACTTTAACATTATTATAAATGCACACATTCCAGATTTTAAAAATTGAAAAAAAATTATACCAAAATACTATTAGTGGCTATCTCTGAGCTACAGGTTAAATACAGCTTTTCTGTATTCTCCAAGTTTCCTACAACAAACATATTATTACTTTGATAGTAGAGTGAAAGGAGGGAGTTGATAAGCAAGGAAAAACCCTCCTCTTATGTGCTAAAGGAAATTTTACCTTTGGAAGGCATTCTAGAATTGGAAAGAATTTTTTGAAAACAGTTGGGTGTTAATCAGAAAAAAAATCTCTGGTATAGTCATTAACTTGATACCTATCATAATCATTGAAAAGCTGTTGGTTACCTGCCCTAGGTTAGTAAACTTAAGGAGGTACTGCATAAACACGCGTACTGAAACTGGTAATAATAATGACAACTAATGTATACCTAAGTGCCAAGCACAGTTCTAAGACTTTACATATACATTCATTCACTGGATCCTCACACAACCCTATGCAACAGATATACCATTATTTACTATCTCCATTTTACACACGACAACCAGAGGTTAAATAATTTGCCCACAACTAATAAGGGGCAGAGTTAAGATTTATATCCAGGCAGTCATCAGAGTACAGCCTCTTAACTATTTAACCATCCTGTCCTTTTGTACTTAAATGCTCTGCTCAGGTCATTCTTTAACTGCCTTTCGCTCTCAAAGTTCATCTAAACTACTTTTCTTTAACCTACAAAGAAGTAATATTTAAGTACTGGGATAAAAAGATTGGCCAACCTTTTAACTTGCTAGCTGAAAATTATGATTCATTTTTAAGTCATTACGTCAAAGGTACAGGAAGTATAATTTAATCTCCACATACATCACAAGGTAAACAATATGATAACATCTGAGGGATTAAATATGTAGCATTAATTACTAAGTTAAAATTGGAATATCTTAATAAAAGAAGACACTATTGATTGACATTAATTTGTCCTCATGAATCATCTGTGAAAAGAGCCCTTAAAACCAAATGTTGGACCTTTCTAAAATTTCAGTCTTACTGAAATGCCATTTTAAACCATGTCGTAATTAACATGGTTTGGTTTCTAAAAGAATGCATCAATATTTATTTTGAACACTGGCCTTAGTACACACCCAGTTCTCTTCACAATAACCTCAAATACTATCAACATGCAGAACCTGGGACAGGGAACACAAAGGAAGCCACCAATTAAATGCAGCTGAAGGTTCTCACCTAATTCTTAGGCAATTCAAATCCAAACCAAGTATGCTTTTTCTGGCCAGTACCATCACCTGTCAATTTTTACGGTTTCTGGGTTACCTTTAATAAAAGCTCAAATTTCCTCACATCTGTGTTACTAAATGTCTAGCTCTGTCAAAGTAAATACAGAAATCAATAGTTTCCTATTTTAAAAATTAAAAAGAGAAGGAAGAGAAGTGAGAAAAAAAACTTTGCACTGGGTTGCCTGTTAGCTTAGATGTGCAATCTGACAATCACCTGATAATTGCACCCTTTGGGTACTTCTGTACTGGTAAGATAATAAAGTGAAATAAAGTCACCTTTATTTCAATTTACTTACACAATTTGCAAATCTGTAGCTCTCTGCCATGGTAGATTAAGAAAATTAGCATGTAAGAAAAATCACCTGCTTATGTAAATTGGAGGATGGTTTTTATCTATACAGGCAGAAAAAAAATAGCTGCAATCTGGGTCAAATGACTAATTTTATCTATTTGTTCAAAAGTCTCCCTTCACCTTTTCTCTGTAGCTCAGAGCAAGAATTTTAGGTCAAGGAATGGATAAACAAAAAAGTATCTGTGTTGTCCATTCACCTGTAAGAAGTTTGCTGCCTGACAATACTGAGCTCTATATTACTTAAACTGAAAACAAGACTGAGAACTTTAGATAACAAAACCACAACACTGAGAGAGGAAAGAAAAGAAATCAATGGAGGATATCTGATCTAACTGGCAAAGAAAGCAAACATGACAAGGATCAGGTACCAATTCTACCTTCTGCTACTTTAAGCAAACAGGGCTTCAGAAAAGGAAATTACTCCAAATAATTCAGGGCAGGCAGGACACCTCTACAAAGAACATTACTCCACTTTGCTCTATAGACAGACCGGGTCAAGTTCTTCTGAGTCTGACATAAGTTAGATGAATGTGTTCTTGCTCATTTAATGACTATTTTCCCAGCATTCGTTGCTGGAATTCATCCATCCCACTTATAACTGACTCCATCTCCAGTCCAGGAGTGGACCTGACTGCTTTAAAGTAACCTTATCCATACTGACAGTGACGGGTTCAGAGACGAGCACACAATTCAATAAAGGCTAAAGACACTCTAGAACTGGGCTGGTCAATAAGCCAGTCAATAGTCACTGGGCTACTGAACACTTGAAATTTGGTCAGTCCAAACTGAGAAGTGTTTAAGTGCTAACATACACACTGGGTCTAGTACATTTTATATGGAAAAAAATGTAAAATATCTAATGATTTTTATAGTAGTAACATGTTGAAATGATAATATTTTGGATATATTGAGTTAAATAAAATAGATTACTAAAATTAATTTCATTTGTTTCTTTTTACATTTTTAACATAGAAAATTTAACACTGTGTTATGTGGCTTGCATTATATAGTTGGCCCTTGAACAATGTGAAGGTTAAGGGTGCTGATCCCTGCCCAGTGCAGTAAAAAATCTATGTATTAACTTCTGATTCCCCCTAGACTTAACTTCTAGTAGCCTATGGATGACTGAAAGGAAGCCTTACTGATAATCTAAAAAATCGATTAGCACTTTTTGTATGTTATACATACAATATACTGAATTCTTACAACAAAGCAAATTAAAGAAAATGTTAAGAAAATCATAAAGAAGAGAAAATATATTTGTAGTGCCATTTACAAAATTAATCATCTGTCAGTACCTTCATCAATATTGTCTTATATGATACAAAACACTGTCGGTATTATATGTATCACTAATATTAGACATCCAAAATGAAAAGACAATGTGAAAAAGAAACATTTATTTACAGGAATAACTATTCACGCATTGATAACAAAGAAGCAGTAAAATGGTAGCTTTATAGCAGACTAGTTTAACCAAAATGAGTGCTGGAAACACACGTTTTAAAAAGACACTTACCTGTGATGCTAGGTTGATATTGTTTCTCCAACTATGAGTGAAAGGGGGTGGCGCATACTGTACAGTAATTATTTGAAAGCAAAGTTAAAACAACAAGAAAACTAATACACTATTAATTCTATATTAATATCATTCACCTTAGCCTGTATAAGGAAAGACTAGTATCTATACCTATCTTACACCTTCATGACATACCTTTTACTTAATTCTTTTGATATTTCTAAACTACAGGCTTCCTCTGGGAGTTTTTCAAACTGTCACAAATCTCAAGCTTCCAATATATTTATTTTTTAAAATCTTCATATTAAGTAGACCTATACAGTTCAAACCCTTGTTGTTCAAGGATCAACTGTGTATTGAGGCAACGCAGGATTTTATAAACAAGGAAACCAAGACTCAGAAAAGTCAAATAACTTAATCAATGTCATACAGCTGTTGGTAGCAAGGCAGGGACCAGAACCTTGTCTCCTTAGTTAGTACTTTACTACCTTGTCATTAAAAAGAAATAATCTTGCCAAGGAAATGGTACCTTGAACATGATAAACATCAAATTCTCTGGTTTAATAAACTAGAAATAACAACTTGGAATTTGGGAGAATTTTATTAACAATAAAAGTGCTAATATTGGAGACATTCTTTAGAATCAAACATGTATATATGTCAGAGGGGGGAAAAAAAATCATACACATTCTCTCCTATGATCTACTTGCAAAATTTAATGGCTTTTCTCCATCCTCATTTTCTTTGACTTTATCTGCATCAAAGATTACTACCATCTTCCTAACAATCTTCTCCCATGTGCAGGTTGTCAATCACTAATATTTCCTATCTGATTACCCTTAAGAGTTCCATCTCCAATAATTTCTTTCACCTACAACTGAGAACATTCCCTTGGCCCAGATCTCAGCTATCTCTACTTCCACTTACATAGCCTTGGAAAAAAAAAAAATTCACTCTGAATGGTCACTCTTTCACTCAAAAACTTTCAGTGGTTGCCATTCCTAATGTTTCAACCTTTTTCATTATTTCCTGCCCCCAGGAGTGTTTTCAGACATTTTCCCCTCCAATTGCTCTCCCCTCAATGAAATTTTAATACCACAGATATGCTGCATATCTGTTTAGGTACTGTATGTTGTAAAGGGTCTTTAAATTAAAAAAAAAAAAGTTTTCTTTTTCCCCTCTCCCCTGTACCAATGGTATCTTATCTCTTCAGCAGGACACTCCAACCTCTTCAGGATTCAGCTCAAGCTTGCATCTCCACCCTCATCTCCTGTCACCTGCACTGCAACGGATATTCAGCAGCCCCAGCCCTGTAAGTCTCCCTTATAAGGACCTGTCCACCAATAATTCCCTTCCCCATTAGTTGACTCTCTCTTCTTTTTTAAACTTTTATTCTTAAAACTCTGTTGAGGTATTTATCTCTTCGAGGAAGCATCCATACCTTGCACAGAAATCCCTCCTATGTATTCCTAGGGAGTATCTCTATTGCTGCACCTACGGCAGTGAATTGTAACTAACCATTTACAAATCTCTCTCCCCCACTAGATCATAATCACCTTTAAATCTTTATCATCCAGCACAGTGCCTGGCAAACAGTCAACACACAGTCAATGAGTATTATAAGAACAAGTGAAAATAATCTATCCTTATATTTTTATTTGACGGTTTCAAATTTGGTTTCAATTCTCCATCAAGACTCTCTTGAGAGCAAGGATGTATCAGTTCATACTGTTTCTTTAACTGTAAACACCTTCAGGGCAATATCATGACTTAAACATCTTTATATCCCAAGCACAGCAGAAACTTGAAAGAAGTTTGTGAAATTATTTATACAACTAAATATCCTCATTAAAGCCTACAACAGTGCTGCTCTGTAGCAGGTTGACAAGACCAGTGACCTCCAGCCATGCCAAAACCTTCTGTATGATTCAATTAGTCAAACTTATTCAAAACACAGATGTGAAACTGGGTTTAGGTAGAGATCACCAATCATGATCAAAGGCAGACATCCCTGTACAGAGTCTCTCTACTCACACCACTACAATTAACTATTAAATCTGAACTCACTACAGTTTCCTGAGAGAGTTCATCTTTTCATAATGCCAGAGTGTCAGATTTTTTTCTTAAGAAGTTCTGAGCTAGGTACCTCAGAACTATCAGCTAGGTCTATGACAGTCTGTCACATGGCTTATTGACAGTATTACAACTGTTGCCTCAGGCACCCTGTGTGTTAACCCCAAGCAACAAAAGGATCAAACTGACAAGCTATTTTAGTTAGAAAATCAATGTTGATCTGCATTAGATGACCCAATCAACAAATAATGCACCTGAGTATTAGGGAAGCACAGGGAATCGCAAGTAAAACCCAAATATAATGTCAAGAACTACTACTCAACGACTTTTTTCTGTTTGGTTGGATGACAAATGGAAAAGTTTCTTTGGCCTTGACAATTTGCATCAAAGAAATCAAATCGGCATATTATATAAACAGTTGATGCTTGAAATGCTAGGACAGCAACAAATCTAATAAAAACCACCAAGAATAGACACTCAATTCTAAATATAAAAGTCAGTGAAACCCTAATGCTCCAAGTTGTGAAGATAATAAAATACTCTAGTATTCCATTAGAAGACAGCCTTTTGTATAAGGAACAACACTACAGTTGCCTAGGCTTTGAGGGTTAAATTCCAGAACTCAAATATTCAGTTAATGTATTTTGCAAATATTCTCCTAGCATAGCATATAAAAGAGAACTATATATACCACTATTTCTTTTTCAGGACATACACCAGTGGTAACAACTGATAGCTATAAGAAGTTGCAAGTAGTTCTGAGGGAGACTGTTGTTTTAGCTTGTTTGAAAAGGCAATTCCTTCTGAAATGTATTTTTTTTTAGGAAAAAATAAATTTTTCTTCCAAGCTGATAGTCAATAGAACATAAAAATTTCCCCTAAGAATAAGTCAAATTTCTTTTGTTGTGTTTAGGTTTTGTTTCATTTTCTGTTTTTGAATAAAATCTGCATAATCTTGTCCAGGAGCCCAACTATAACACGACTTCCAATGTTACAGGTTATGGACTTTCAGTGACCAAGAAACCAGTTCACTGTCATTAAGACTGTGTTCCTTTTATTCTCTCTCTGCCTCCTCGACTTTATCACCATGAACCTGCAGTTTCTAAAAGTAAGTTCGTTTGTAGTTAAAACTAACAATATAGATTTCCACATTTCTAGTTTCACACGGATGCTTTGTTATGTCTAGAAGAGCAACCGTTTCCTTTTTATGGTGCAGGCTCTGGTTCTTCAAAGCTCTTTTCACAAAGCAGGGTCCCCCCCGCCCCCAAAGAATCCAGCTGTGGCTGTTAATCTTGGCTGATAGAGCAACTTCTCAAAACTACAGATTCCTAACCTGGAAAAGGCAGCTAATAACAAAATACACTTTAGTCTACTACTCTTTCTGATGCAACTAACGCCAGCATTTTCCTAAAATTATCCCCAAAGCATCCCCCAATTTTCCAAATTTTAGTTTGCTACTTGGGGAGTAAGAGGACTGGAGAAAACATCAGAAAATACATGATGCCTCTAATTTTCACAAGATGAGGAAGCCAGACAATCTCTGCCACGCATAAGGATTTACACTGAATAATTTTTCATTAAACCACACATATTTCCCCCACCTCACTGGGATCGTCTTTAACAATTCACACCTGTTCATCCATACTCAAGTAAAATGAATTTCCACTAAAGGTGAACTTTGACAACAAGGATGTCCTTCATTTGTTACATTCTGAGAAAAAAAAAATTAATTTCCTTCCAGGTATAGAAATCTATAATACTGCCTAAACGAGTACAGATGATCTGGCTAGAACATCCACCAAGTCCATGTAAACATATATATTATGCTTTTAAAAAAATGGTTGCTTTTAATTAATTGAGAGAACAGAATACTTAACCCTAACTCTAAATTCAAGCCCTTGGCATACAGCAGAACTAAGGGGACACTATGGTATTTAAAGTCATGCCTCTAAAAAACAGTGGGTTTCTCTGGTGGCTCAAACGGTAAAGAACCTGCCTGCAGTGCAGGAGACCTGGGTTCAATCCCTGGGTCTGGAAGACTCCCCTGGAAAAAAGGAATGGCTACCCACTCCAGTATTCTTGCTTGGAGAATTTCACAGTCTGCATGTTGATTTTACCTGATTAACCTGACCATATGTGAAGCCACATCTATGCACATTTACACAAAGTTTGATTTCCCTACCAATAATAACCACAATAAAAAACGGCTAACATTTATTGAGTGCTTACTGTGTGCTACACAGTATACTCAATGGTTTACAAGGATTACCTTCATTTACTCCTCAAACCAATGGAATGAAATGAAAGCTATTATTATCCTTACTTTATAGATGAGTAACAGAGAGAGGTTAAACAATATGTCACGATCACACAACTAGTAAGTAACTAAGTATCACTACAGTGATGCTTGAGTTTCAAACTTCATATAAAAGTAACCTGCTGAAAGTATTAGAGTAATACAATTCAAAGTTCTCCAGCTTAACTTGGAGAACAAAGGCAACGAACTGAATGCAATCCCAGACAAGTAAAAAAATGCTGATTTCATATAGTAGAAGCCTTTCTCAGATTATCATCAAGGTGGCAATGTGTACCATTAATTCAGTCTGATATTTTTGGCTGCCAGTCAAAGCTGCTTGGGTTCTGCAGTTCTCAAACCTTTCTCATGTGGTCAGTTTCCTCCAATTCTCAAAAGTATACACTTCATGAGCCCCTGAAGGCTTTATGTTGTAACACTCTTTGTCCCAAAGGTGTTACATCTTTAAGAACAACCTAACTTACTTTCCATCTGGCAAATGTTAACTACAGACAAAAAGGTACTGACATTATTCTCACAGAAAAAGTGAGGTTCTGTCTGTGAGTTGTTTTGTGCTTTGGTTTTGCATTGTGAAAATATCCATAAGGGCATTTGGAAGCCTTGTTATCTGATAAAGAAGGTAAAATGAAATACGATGCTTTTTGATAACCCATAAACAATATTCTATCGCTGGCAATGAATGTATCTCAGGCTACCCCATGATCATATTACTAGGTAAACTGGAATCCTTACTTTGAGATAAAGCACAGCAGACAGTTGTTAATGAAACCTTAATTGAACTGTCAAAGCACCACCTTTACCAGCAAGCTAATAGGTAATTCACTACTTTTACACAACTGTCCAATACTGATAAGTTATTCCAATAGTTATATTCGGCAGAAAGATAAATCAAGCCTGGTAGACTAAACTGTTCAGTGAGAAATCAGAATGGTAAAATGCTGCATCACCTCTACAAATATCTCTCCTTGTCTACATGGAGGAACAACAATATCCCTCAAAATTATAAGCAACACTTAGCTATCAGTTTAGTACCACTGGGTACACGTCCAGAAAAAGAAACGAGAGCGCATACAGTTTCCCCTCATATGCCATGACAGAAGGAAAATACTTGCAAAATGCATTAGACATATTTGAGCCTAAGTGAATCTTATAATGCCCAAGTAGTTATATGGTGCTTTGAATTAAATGATGTGTCATTAGGAGAATATTTTTATGTTCTATTTTAACCACTTTAGAAAATAGTTGTTTCAGAGTCATTAAGTGCCTTCTAAATTAAAAAGAAAAATCTTCACACAGTTAGTTAAAAAGTAAAAAAAGCTCACTAACATCTTTAGCTTGGGTTTGAAAATACTAGCGCAATTCACTGTGGTCTGTCATTCAAATTTCTAGTTTTAACAATCTTACTTGGGTCATACAGCAATTAAATTTCAAATATAATAAGCAATTCAGACAGCAAGTTATAAATATGTAAATACAAAAATAGAAGAGTATTTGCATACTAAAACACACACCTGGAACTCTTTTCCTTTTTTTTCATACCGAACTGTATTTCACCTGTAACAGCTGATAAAAACATTCAATGCAGCTAAATAGAAAAACTTGGTTAAAGAACAAAGAAGGATCTGACCAGATCAAGTAACCAAGCACAAAGATGCCACAGCACTGTGCTGGGGAGAGAAAAAGTACTCTAGCAGGCCCAGTCACTACCCTCATTGGGCTTACAAATGTGATCAGACAGGGCAAGTACAAAACCAGTGGTGCACAGTGGAAGAGTCACAAATGGAGGTGCTTCAAGTACATGGAATGAACTCCATGGGTGGTAGAAGGGGTCAATCAAGGAAAGACTCTAGAATGGATTCAAATGAAACATTTGGATTTTCATGTACTGGTAATTTAGAATACCACTACTAGGTGGGATATGTTTCAGCACTCCAGTTCCTTATCTCCCTTCCCTTGAAAAAAAAAAAAAGAAAAAAGAAATTCCCTTAGCACCAACTTAAAGTTAAAACTTCTACAAACCCCATCACCAGTTGATAGAAATGAAGAGAAAATAAAACCTTTAGAACATAGTCAAGAATCCTGCAACCCATTTCCCTGTCAGCACATCTCCAGTTCCTAGCACTGTATGCAAAGCACTAAAATGACAGAGCATCCAGGTCGAAGAAAATCCAAACAAATTCTCAGTAAATCAATGACAAAATTGCAATCTTTTTCTTCCCCTCAGCTTTGAAATCCTCCAGGGTTAGACAAGGAACAGCAGTTCACCGTGTAGTCCCTGAGGATAGGATGTGGAAGGGAAGACAGGAAGGCAAGAACAGGCAGGTCCCTGAGCAGAGACTGAAGAGGCACCATTGCCGGCTACCCTCTTTCCCACCAGGAATCCCACACACCTTGGAGAACAGAGGACTGCAGCAGCAACCTCCTTGGAGAGCTCACTGGGAAGACACTGGACTTTACCAGGTTAAAAAAAGATGGATCGGATCACTTAGTAGCCTAGTTTATAAAATCTGAAATGTAAATAAAGATGGCCAGATGTAATGCAAAAATGAAATTCATATCAATTACAGCCTGAAAAGCAATGATGAAAGGAGACGCTTACCAGGCTAGTTCCAAAGAGTTCATTTTCCCTAGGTGATGGGGGCTTTTCTAGACATTAACAAGAATCTTTTTTTAAATCAGGGTATAGTTGAAGGAATCTATTTTTGAAGCACTGAAAACATCAATTCATCTATTCACACCAGAATACTTAAACTCCTTGGGGATTAAAAACTCAGTTCACTCTAGTTTTGATAGAAACAGGACGCTACAATGATAAATACATTTTACTATAAACTACTAATCTTCCTAAAAAGAATAGACAAAATGACAAAATGTTGCATTTAAGAAGCCCTCAGACTTTAAAAAAATATATACTAGCACTAGCAAAATAGAGCAGTTTCATGTTTTAAGAGTACACTCCCTACTACAGCAACCAACCAAGGGATAAGAGCAACTCACAAGCCACTAAATGACACTAAACCATTACACTGAATGTGGGCCACTGCATAGTTACAGTCTACTGACCTCAATTGTGGTACTCATGTGTGATGCTATATTTAATGCATTCTTATCAAAAGGCTAAAGCTACATACTTCCCAACTGTAGCTTTATAGGTTTAAAATAAACCACTCACTCATGAAACGACTTAACTGGTTCAAGTATGAACCCTATCTTCCTTTGGGGATCGCAATCACAAATTACGGAATGAAAAGAGAGAAAGAGCAAAATAGTTGTTGAAAGTATACCCCAATGACCAGACTATGGTAAGGAATCCAGTTTGGGTCAGTTGTGACATATGCTCCAGTTGGGCAACTGATTCAAACTCAATCAAACATAAGGGATGGCCAAGGTCTGTGGAGGGATAAGCGTTCCATGCATTCACCTATTTACTGATTCTCCATTCAGTGGCTTCCTTAGGTTCTACGCTGTAAGTCTGGTAGACAACAAACTTCTGTGAGTTCCTCAACAGAGGGTGCTCCACCAAAACTGGCCAGGACTTCAAAGCTTAAGCCTAGACAGCCAATGCCATCAGGCCTCTTTTACCAGGTAATGAAGGGTGACTTCCTATAGTGGAGTTGAGCAGCTTGTTCCACGTGGGTCGACATGGAGAAAAACCATGAGAAAAGGCCTTGCCCAGCAACCTTGAGAAGAAACCAGAAGTCGTCACTCTTCCTTGGATACTCACCAGACGACACCAAAGGCTCCATATCCAATAGGTCTATCCGGCTCAATATCCAGCTGCTGTTGTGGATGATGCGAGTGCTGATGATGGTGCGCCTTAACTGTGGCAGCTGCGGCAGCCTGTACCTGAGCTGGGGCTGCTGCAGCTGGTCCTGGAGCCTGACCCGGTGCCGGTGATGGGAAGTAAGGCTGCTGTTGCCCAGGGTTTAACATGGCTGCAGCTGCGGCCGCGGCGGCGGCTGCCGCAGCTGCCGAGGAAGTATGCTGCTGCACGGGGTGGACCGCAGCAGCCGACCCGGGATGAAGATGGTGCTGAGGGTGGTGGTGGTGGTGAAGGTGAGGAGGAGGGAGGTGTGGAAGGTGGTGGTGATGGTGGTGGTGGTGCCCTGCTGCTGCCGCAGATGTACCGCCATTGTAAGCCGCCATCATTTTTGCGTTGGCTCTTGCGCCACAAAGAGACATTCAAAAAAAAAAATGCCCTTTGATTGGAAAGCAAACTGGGTCAAGCTGTCATTTGGCCATTTAAAAATGAAGGAAAAAACCACTCACTCCACCTCCAAAAAACATGGAGCGGAACTGGCTTTATGTCTTCATCAGTCAATCCAGACAAGTTAGAGGATCTTGGTGTTTAAGTTGGGGGTGAGCGTGTGTGGAAGGGTGTGGGTTGCCCCCCCAAAAAAAAATAAAAGAAAAAGAAAAAGGAAAAAGGGACCCCTTCCCCCCAGGTTTCCTGCCACAAGTGGATACTAAAACTCCATCCTTAATTCGGGGGAGGTTCCAACTTTGAATGTGGGAATGAAGGCCAAACCTCCCGACCTCCTGAACTCCACACGCGAAAAGGATCAGGTAACACACCACCCTTGGAATCTTGTAAGAGGCTTGACTCATCTACCCCTTCCATTCCAACATCCTTTTCTAAACACCTACCACCTCCTCAAAAATGCAACTGAAAAAAATTCCACCACCCCAAAGTGAAAAGATGGGGGGAAATGTTCAGGGAAACCAGCTTCCCCCCCCCTCGAACTCTCAGGCCTTCCTACATCTCCCCCTACTCCTCGTCAGGTTGACCTGATTGGAGGTTGGGGGGGGTGGGCACTAAACTTTCCCGAACAGAAAAGAGCCAGGGAAGGAGGCAAGAGGGACAGAGTGAGCAGAGGAGGCGACAGGGCAGGACAGAGAGGAGAAAGAGAACCGGGGCAAAGTGAAGGTAAGGAGGTGCGGGGAGGAATGAAAGAGAGGTGGGCAGCACTCGGACGCCGAGACAGAGGGAACCGCCCCGGGAGGAGGTTAGGGTCCCGGGGCCAAAGAATGGGACCCCCGGGAGGCGGGCGGGGTGCAGTCGGAAGCGGACTGACTCCTGCCCCCGCCGCCGGCCGCTTCTGCTGAGGAGGGTTGGGGGGGAGAGCGGGTGGGTCCCCCCGCGCGACGGCCCCCGCAGGGCTCAAGGCTGCTCCGTCTCCCCCCCTCCCCCCCACCCGGCTTCCGTCCCCGCGGCCGCTTTCTCCTTAGCCGCTGTGGCCGCTTTCTCCTCAGCCGCCGCCTCCTCAGCCGCCGGTGCCGCCGCGGCCGGACTCACCTCCCCTAGCAAAGCCGGATAGAGCGGAGCCAGTGGCGGACACGCGCAACCAGCCGCCGAGGCCCCGCCCCCGCCTCACACTGACCGGCTGCCCTAGCCAATCCACGCCCACCTGTCCGCGTCCGCCTCCAATCCTGGGCCGGCAGCTTCAGACAGGCGCACTGTTCGGCCAGTGGCGACAAGATGTGGGTCTCCTGGGGAAATCCCGCCCCCGACCCAGGATGGGCAGATAGAAAAACCAATCAAAAGGCAGAGTTGGGCCTGACCGACAAGGCCAAAAGCGAATTAAACACCAAAGATCTCCGTGACATTTTCTTTCGCCTCTCTCTTTTCTTTTTCTCCTTTTTATTTTTTTGGCAGGAGCAGGAAGCTGCGTGCTAATCCCGCCTGCAAAAGCTGGAGGAGAGGGTTGGAACGAAAGAACCAATCGTGAGCTGGGGAGCAAGAACAGAGCAACCAATCATTGGCTTGAAGAGGAAGTGGGATGAGACTGGAACCAGATAGACATTTCATTTGACAAATGAAAGAGGAAATTGATTTCGGTCCCACCCTTCCGATCTCCTATAGGTCAGGATTGTGGAGAATCGCTGTCATATCAACGACGACCTCCTCAAGGGGCGGGCCAAGTGATAGGGGGTGTGGTTTCAGAGAAGGGGGCGGGACCTAGAGAAAGAAGGCGGAGTCCAAATTATCCATTGATAGGAACCATCTACTATCCCTTTTAGAGACTTCAGGTGTGGAGAAATAGGTGGCGCCAAGAGGGGATGTCGAGCTTCAGACACTCAATCAAGGTTACTCATCAGGGCAATCACAAAAGAAACTCAGACTAATGGTTCATAACCTATAGCTGGTCTTCCATGGCTAATCCTCAGTGGCAAAAAGACATTTTTCCAGTTTTCACAACTAACACGCTCATGGAACAATAGGCCTATAGATATAATTAAAACAACAAAAATATTAAACCTAACCACAAAGACTGTAATTTTATCCCATCTTTCTAATAAATTCTAGTCATTGAAAGTTTACTAAAATAAGCCTTTCACTTTCACATAACCTCACTTGCATAAATCTACTTTTCTTTAAAACTAGGAAATAATAAGCTTATAGAACCTTACCCTTACTAAAACTGTGCACTCAGAACCCTGGAAATCATCATTGATTTCTCTCTTGCCTGCTCACTCCTCCCCTTCTAATCAATCATCAAGTCTTAAACACTTCTGAACACTTAAACACACGGGCTTCCCTTGTGGCTTAGATGGTGAAGACTGTACCCGCAATGCGGGAGACTCAGGTCTGACCCCTGGCTCGGGAAGATCCCCTGGAGAGGGGAATGACAACCCACTCCAGTATTCTTGCCTTGAGAATTCAACTCCGGCTGGCTAGAGTTCATGGGGTCGCAAAGAGTCAGACACAATGGAGCGACTAACAGTGTCACTTTCTATCAAACACACACATACATACACACACCCTTCTCCGCAGTTACCATGAAGTGAAGTGAAGTGAAGTCGCTCAGTGGTGTCTGACTCTTTGCGACCCCATAGACTGTAGCCTGTCAGGCTCCTCCAGCCATGGGATTTTCCAGGCAAGAGTGCTGGAGTGGATTGCCATTTCCTTCTCCAGGGGATCTACCCGACCCAGGAATTGAACCCAGGTCTCCCGCATTGCAGGCAGACACTTTACCATCTGAGCCACCAGGGAAGCCCACAGTTACCATGGTATTACCTAAATGCACGCCACTAGAATCTTTAATTATGACTCCCTGTCTACAGGGCTTCCCAGGTGGCTCAGCTAGTACAGACTCTGCCTGCAATGTGGGAGATCACAGGAACCTGGGTTCCATCCCTGGTTGGGGAAGATCCCCTGGAGAAGGGAATGGCTGCTACTGCTGCTGCTAAGTCAGTCGTGTCTGACTCTGTGCGACCCATACACAGCAGCCCACCAGGCTCCTCCGTCCCTGGGATTCTCCAGGCAAGAACGCTGGAGTGGGTTGCCATTTCCTTCTCCAATGCATGAAAGTGAAAAGTGAGTGTGAAGTCGCTCAGTCGTGTCTGACTCTTAGCGACCCCATGGACTGCAGCCTACCAGGCTCCTCCATCCATGGGATTTTCCAGGCAAGAGTACTGGAGTGGGGTGCCACTGCCTTCTCCAAAGGGAATGGGTACCCACTCCATTCTCTGGCCTGGGTCCCAAGGAGTCAGACACAGCGGAGCAACTTTCACTTTCCCTGCCTATAGGATCAGTCAGTTCAGTCGCTCAGTCGTGTCCAACTCTTTGCGACCCCATGAATCTCAGCACGCCAGGCCTCCCTGTCCATCACCAACTCCCGGAGTTCACTCAGACTCGCGTCCATTGAGTCAGTGATGCCATCCAGCCATCTCATCCTCTGTCGTCCCCTTCTCCTCCTGCCCCCAATCCCTCCCAGCATCAGAGTCTTATCAGATGAGTCAACTCTTCGCATGAGGTGGCCAAAGTACTGGAGTTTCAGCTTTAGCATCAGTCCTTCCAAAGAAATCCCAGGGCTGATCTGCTTCAGAACGGACTGGTTGGATCTCCTTGCAGTCCAACGGACTCTCAAGAGTCTTCTCCAACACAACAGTTCAAAAGCATCAATTCTTCAGCACTCAGCTTTCTTCACAGTCCAACTCTCACATCCATACATGACTACTGGAAAAACCATAGCCTTGACAAGACGGACCTTAGTCGGCAAAGTAATGTCTGTGCTTTTGAATATACTATCTAGGTTGGTCATAACTTTTCTTCCAAGGAGTAAGTGTCTTTTAATTTCATGGCTGCAATCACCATCTGCAGTGATTTTGGAGCCCCCCAAAATAAAGTCTGACTCTGTTTCCACTGTTTCCCCATCTATTTCCCATGAAGTGATGGGACTGGATACCATGATCTTTGTTTTCTGAATGTTGAGCTTTAAGCCAACTTTGTCACTCTCCTCTTTCACTTTCATCAAGAGGCTTTTTAGTTCCTCTTCACTTTCTGCCATAAGGGTGGTGTCATCTGCATATCTGAGGTTATTGATATTTCTCCCAGCAATCTTGATTCCAGCTTGTGTTTCTTCCAGTCCAGCATTTCTCATGATGTACTCTGCGTATAAGTTAAATAAGTAGGGTGACAATATACAGCCTTGACGTACTCCTTTTCCTATTTGGAACCAGTCTGTTGTTCCATGTCCAGTTCTAACTGTTACTTCCTGACCTGCATACAGATTTCTCAAGAGGCAGGTTAGGTGGTCTGATATTCCCAACTCTTTCAGAATTTTCCACAGTTGATTGTGATCCACACAGTCAAAGGCTTTGGCATAGTCAATAAAGCAGAAATAGATGTTTTTCTGGAACTCTCTTGCTTTTTCCATGATCCAGCAGATGTTGGCAGTTTGATCTCTGGTTCCTCTGCCTTTTCTAAAGCCAGCTTGAACATCAGGATGTTCACGGTTCACATATTACTGAAGCCTGGCTTGGAGAATTTTGAGCATTACTTTACTAGCATGTGAGATGAGTGCAATTGTGCGGTAGTTTGAGCATTCTTTGGCATTGCCTTTCTTTGGGATTGGAATGAAAAATGACCTTTTCCAGTCCTGTGGCCTCTGCTGAGTTTTCCAAGTTTGCTGGCATAGTGAGTGCAGCCCTTTCACAGCATCATCTTTCAGGGTTTGAACTAGCTCAAGTGGAATTCCATCACCTCCACTAGCTTTGTTCATAGTGATGCTTTCTAAGGCCCACTTGACTTCACGTTCCAAGATGTCTGGCTCTAGATGAGTGATCACACCATCGTGATTATCCGGGTCGTGAAGATCTTTTTTGTACAGTTCTCCTGTGTATTCTTGCCACCTCTTCTTAATATCTTCTGCTTCTGTTAGATCCATACCATTTCTGTCCTTTATCAAGCCCATCTTTGCATGAAATATTCCCTTGGTATCTCTAATTTTCTTGAAGAGATCTCTAGTCTTTCCCATTCTGTTGTTTTCCTCTATTTCTTTGCATTGATCACTGAAGAAGGCTTTCTTATCTCTTCTTGCTATTCTTTAGAACTCTGCATTCAGATGCTTATATCTTTCTTTTTCTCCTTTGCTTTTCACCTCTCTTCTTTTCACAGCTATTTGTAAGGCCTCCCCAGACAGCCATTTTGCTTTTTTGCATTTCTTTTCCATGGGGATGGTCTTGATCCCTGTCTCCTGTACAATGTCATGAACCTCATTCCATAGTTCATTAGGCACTCTGTCTATCAGATCTAGGCCCTTAAATCTATTTTTCACTTCCACTGTATAATCATAAGGGATTTGATTTAGGTCATACCTGAATGGTCTAGCGGTTTTCCCTGCTTTCTTTAATTTAAGTCTGAATTTGATAACAAGGAGTTCATGATCTGAGTCACAGTCAGCTCCTGGTCTTGTTTTTGTTGACTGTATAGAGCTTCTCCATCTTTGGCTGCAAAGAATATACTCAATCTGATTTCGGTGTTGACCATCTGGTGATGTCCATGTGTAGAGTCTTCTCTTGTGTTGTTGGAAGAGGGTGTTTGCTATGACCAGTGCATTTTCTTGGCAAAACTCTATTAGTCTTTGCCCTGCTTCATTCCGCATTCCAAGGCCAAATTTGCCTGTTACTCCAGGTATTTCTTGACTTCCTACTTTTGCATTCCAGTCCCCTATAATGAAAAAGACATCTTTTTGGGTGTTAGTTCTAAAAGGTCTTGTAGGTCTTCATAGAACCGTTCAACTTCAGTTTCTTCAGCATTACTGGTTGGGACATAGACTTGGATTACTGTGATATTGAATGGTTTGCCTTGGAAACGAACAGAGATCATTCTGTCGTTTTTGAGATTGCATCCAAGTACTGCATTTCAGACTCTTTTGTTGACCATGATGGCTACTCCATTTCTTCTGAGGGATTCCTGACCGCAGTAGTAGATATAATGGTCATCTGAGTTAAATTCACCCATTCCAGTCCATTTTAGTTCGCTGATTCCTAGAATGTCGATGTTCACCCTTGCCATCTCTTGTTTGACCATTTCCAGTTTGCCTTAATTCATGGAACTGACATTCCAGGTTCCTATGCAATATTGCTCTTTACAGCATTGGACCTTGCTTCTATCACCAGTCACATCCACAGCTGGGTATTGTTTTTGCTTTGGCTCCATCCCTTCATTCTTTCTGGAGTTATTTCTCCACTGATCTCCAGTAGCATATTGGGCACCTACTGACCTGGGGAGTTCCTCTTTCAGTATCCTATCATTTTGCCTTTTCATACTGTTCATGGGGTTCTCAAGGCAAGAATACTGAAGTGGCTTGCCATTCCCTTCTCCAGTGGACCACATTCTGTCAGACCTCTGCACCATGACCTGCCCATCTTGGGTTGTCCCGTGGACATGGCTTAGTTTCATTGAGTTAGACAAGGCTGTGGTCCTAGTGTGATTAGATTAATTAGTTTTCTGTGAGTATGGTAGCTGTCCTTTAATCCATCATCCACTGAGAGCATTGCAATCTTTTAAAAACACAAGTCTGACCACACCCCTATCCTTGAAAAGGTCAATAAGTCTAAATAGCCCAGCTGAATCTGCTTCCCGTCTCCCTTCACAGGCTTATATACTCCAGACATTCTGCATTTCTTTCAGTTTCTCAAATGGTTTGTTGCCTCCATGCATACCATCAGCTCCAAACACTCCCCACTCCCATTCTAACTAATACTTCTGGTCTTCACTTCTCTTTCTGAAAAGATTTCCCTAACCCTATGGTAGAATACGTGTTTCTGTTAAATATTTCCATGGCACTACATCCCTCATAGCACTGAGAACTGTTTATTTATTTTGAGAACTCTTTTAATTTTCATTGTTTACTGAGTTTGACCAGGACAGGAAGCTTCTCTGTTCCACTCAGTGTTCCTTGAGTCTGGTTCCTTGAGCCGTGTCTAAAAGGTGAAGGCAATAAAGATTTGTGTGCATTTCTGAGAGCAGAAGTGGGTGCCAATCCAAGCTCTGCTATTTACTAGCTGTATGATTTAGGCAATTTAACTAACTTTAAAGTTCCTGACAATATATGTTCATTCTCTTTCAATCAGAATCTCGGGGTGTGGGGGCGCCAGGGATCTGTTTAATAAGCACTCCAGGTGATTCTTATATACACTAAAGTTTGAGAAGCACTGGCCTAGAGCAAAGGGGCTATATTCCTTTTTTTTTTTTTTTTTTTGAGTCTTCCTAAGGTGTTGGAGAAAACTCTTGAGAGTCTCTTCGACTGCAAGGAGATCCAACCAGTCCATTCTAAAGGAGATCAGTCCTAGGTGTTCTTTGGAAGGACTGATGCTGAAACTTCAGTACTTTGGCCACTTCATGCGAAGAGCTGACTCATTGGAAAAGACTGATGCTGGGAGGGGTTGGGGGCAGGAGGAGAAGGGGACGACAGAGGATGACATGGCTGGATAGTATCACCGACTCGATGGACATGAGTTTGAGTGAACTCTGGGAGTTGGTGATGGACAGGGAGGCCTGGCATGCTGCAGTTCATGGGGTCGCAAAGAGTTGGACATGACTGAGCAACTGAACTGAACTGACTGATAATCTGTTATCATGACACAATCTAGGCATACTGAGATTCTCCTGGAAAATATACTCTGCATATTAAAAAGCAGAGATATTACTTTGCCAACAAATGTCCATTTAGTCAAGGCTATGGTTTTTCCAGTGGTCATGTATGGATGTGAGAGTTGGACTGTGAAGAAAGCTGAGTGCCAAAGAATTGATGCCTTTGAACTGAGATGCTGGAGAAGACTCTTGAGAGTCCCTTGGATTGCAAGGAGATCCAACCAATCCATCCTAAAGGAGACCAGTCCTGGGTGTTCAATGGAAGGACTGATGCTAAAGCTGAACTCCAGTACTTTGGCCACCTCATGCGAAGAGTCGACTCATCTGAAAAGACTCTGATGCTGGGAGGGATTGGGGGCAGGAGGAGAAGGGGACGACAGAGGATGAAATGGCTGGATGGCATCACCAACTCGATGAAATCACCGACTCGATGAACATGAGTTTGAGTGAACTCTGGGAGTTGGTGATGGACAGGGAGGCCTGGCGTGCTGCAATTCATGGGGTCGCAGAGTCGGACACGACTGCGGGACTGAACTGACTGACTGACTGAAACTTTGTTTACTTTTCACTCTCTAGTATAGCACCTGGCACCTAGAAAGGGCTCAGTGCATGTGAAATAAAGAAATACATCCAAACCACCAGAAAGTTATTGCATATGAAGAGCTATTTATTCCTGCCACAAATATTTGCTGAACACCAACTATATCTAGGTATTGTACTAGGTTCAACAATACAAAAATAAACAGTGAAGTGTTAATCATTCAGTCGTGTCTGACTCTTTGTGACTCCATGGATTGTAGCCCCCTCATCTTCTCTGTCACTGGGATTCTGCAGGCAAGAATACTGGAGTGGGTAGCCATTCCATTTTCAGGGGGTCTTCCCGACCCAGGGATTTACCCTGGGTCTCCTGTACCACAGTCAGATTCTTCACTGTCTGAGCAACCAGGGAACCCCAGGGAGATGCAAATTAATAGTCTCTTTCAGGAAGGAGCTCTCAGTGTCTGATGCAAGAGTTTCCAAAATGATGTGTGCAGGCTCTCAGTGGTGCACAAAATGCACCACTTTCTGGGCTCCAGAAAGAAATTAGTACAACTTCTATTTCTGCTCTTTTTTATTTCATCTTTTTAAAGCATCCATTTGGTCAGTGTTTTATAATGTACATAATATACAGAGTAGTGTTCATGTATATTATCTATAAATAAAAGTATGTAAATTGGAGATTTGTGCTCCAAAAATTTATCAAAAGTATTGGGAAATCACTAGTCTAGTGACCATTAGGTCATTTAGGTCAGCACTGTCCAGTAGAAATATAATAAGAGTAACATAAAAAATTTTTAATGTTCTAGTAGTCACATTAAAAAGACAGTACTCTGTGATGACTTAAATGGGAAGGAAATCCAAAAAAAGGGGGTGTATAATACGTATAGCTCATTCACTTTGCTATACTGTAGAAACTAGCACAACATTGTAAAACAACTATACTCCAATAACAATTAAGTTTTAAAAAGTTTAAAAAACTAATTCTATTTGTAATTTAATATTTTTATATAACATGCAAAATTTGTTGTGTTAAATATATAATCAATGTAAAAAAAGATAGTGTATATATAGATATTCATATAGATACTAAGTCTTTGAAATCTGGTACATATTTTGCATTAATAGCACATCTCAACTGATTTAAAAATTCGATTTCTTCTATCATACTGCTCACGTTTCAAGTGCTCTATAGACTCATGTGGGGCTTCCCAGGTGGCGCAGAGATGAAGAATTTGCCTGCCAATGCAGGAGACGCAGGTTTGATCCCTGCATTGGGAAGATCCCCTGGAAAGGGCAACGTACTCCACTATTCTTGCTGGAGAATCCCATGGACAGAGGAGCATGGCAGGCTGCAGTCCATGGGGTCACAAAGAGTTGGACACGACTGAGTAACTGAGTGCACCCACACAGCCTCATGTGGCTAGTGGTTATCTTATGAAACAGCACAGATCTAGATTATGAATTTGAATCCCTGCTCTGCCACCTACTAGCTGTATGATCTAGGGCAAATTCCCTAACCTGTCTTAGTCTGAATTTCCTTGCCCATAAAATACAGAGGAACCCTGACTTCTCCAACTGTTGTGATGATTCAAATAGACAGTCATGGAAAGCACAAGCCCAGGGCTTGCCTGGCTCCTCTTGGGTGGCAGTAAGAGGAGTGGTTATTATTAGCATTACAATCCAAGGCAAAGTGTCGTATGTGTCAGATGAGAAACATACTTCAGGCACTGCTCAGTTCACGTCCCCAGCATTCCATCCATGGAGAGCTGGCCTGACGGACACTCAGTTCCCCTTAAACGCAACACCAGACAGTACAATATCCAGCCCTTTCCATCCCATTCCATTTTCAGGAGCTGAGCATGATGAACAAGAAGTCGGAAGTGACTCAGCAGGATAGCACTTAACGCCTAAAAAAGCAAGCAGGACATCAGAATGCATAAGCAGGAATAGAATGTGCAGGAAGTGGGAGGTGATCTTCCCTTTCTTCCAAGAACTGGCTCCCCTCATGAGTTGTCTGAGGAGGCTATGCGACTTTGGGCAGTTAACATTTTTGAGCTTTAGTTTTCTTCATCTGTTTTGAAATAGAAAATAATATCTACTTCAAAGAGATATTGAGAGCATTAACTAGAGCCATGTATTAACATATGAAAGACCAAGCACAGTGCCCAACAAAGATGACCCGCTCGATCAGGTAGCTTCCTTCCCACTTCTATGTTTTGGTTACTGATCAATTTTTTTCCCCTGGTGTCTCCATTTCCAGGGCTTTTCAGAGAAATGGGGCATGGTAAGAAGCTAGGACTAGGTAAGGCCAGACAAATCCAAGTTCATGTGTTGTCCAGGCCCCCTGAAGCTTTGGGCCTTTTTCCCCCAAAGCCAGGCTCCCACTCAAGTCAACAACATAGCTTAAACCCCAAGAGAGCTCCTGCTCCCTTTGCACGAATCTGAGAACTTTGGCCTCATCTTACCCCTCTCCCGGAGAAGGCAATGGCACCCCACTCCAGTCCTCTTGCCTGGAAAATCCCACGGACGGAGGAGCCTGGTAGGCTGCAGTCCATGGGGTCTCTAAGAGTCGGATACAACAAAGCGACTTCACTTTCACTTTTCACTTTCATGCATTGGAGAAGGAAATGGCAACCCCCTCCAGGGTTCTTGCCTGGAGAATCCCAGGGACGGAGGAGCCTGGTGGGCTGCCGTCTATGGGGTTGCACAGAGTTGGACATGACTGAAGTGACTTAGCCTACCCTTCTCCATCTTTTAGGCCTGAGGTGAAATGTTCATCCCAACTCCAAACCTGAGAACCATACCTTAGCCCTGAATCATGTCCTTGGCCGAGAGAACCAGGCAATGTCCAACAATTTTCTCCTTCCCAGGTTACTAAGTGATGAACATTTTCTCTTAAAATTAGTTTTATTAAAAAGTTTAAAACTATGTGATAAAATTGCAGTGTTTAGCAGTTGTAGGTGCCTTTTGTCATTTTGACTTCTTAAATCAATAAATGAAAGTATAACTCACATGCACTGGACATACAATAAAATAAAGCATATTTCATAATGCTGTATAGGAAATATCCTATGGATTCATTTTCAGCTTGGACTCCAAATGTGACAAGATACTTTTCACTAAAAGGACAACAATGAGCCTTGTACAAAACTTTCACCTTCCCACTCCCAAGATATCAAGTTGCAGAGATCAGTGTCCAGAATAGAATAAAAGTTGTTCTCCCTAAAAGCCCTTAACTGAGCTTTCCTGATGGCTCAACAGTAAAGAATCCACTTGCAATGCAGAAGATGCAGGTTTGATCCCTGGTTCAGGAAGATTCCATGGAGAAGAAAATGGCAGCCCACTCCAGTATTCTTGCAAGGGAAATCCTATGGACAGAGGAGTCTGGTGGGTTGCAAAGAGTCAGACACGACTTAGCGACTATACAACAACAAAAAACCCTTAAAGCAGTGGTCCCAGGTTAGAAAGAGAGCTGCAGCCTTAAATACCCATTCCTAGAGTAGCTGCTGCTGCTAGTCACTTCAGTCGTGTCTGACTGTGCAGTCCCATAGATGGCAGCTCACCAGGCTCTGCTGTCCCTGGGATTCTCCAGGCAAGAACACTGGAGTGGGTTGCCATTTCCTTCTCCAATGCATGAAAGTGAAAAGTGAAACTGAAGTCACTGAGTCGTGTCCAACTCTCAGCGACCCCATGGACTGCAGCCCACCAGGCTCCTCCGTCCATGGGAATTTCCAGGCAAGAGTACTGGAGTGGGGTGCCATTGCCTTCTCTGGTCCTAGAATAGCAGGTGAAACCAAATTCTTCAAGAACCACAATGAGCACTGCGTAGGCAAAGACTAAGACTGATTTCCAAGTCTTGCTGCAAATTGGAATCATCTGAGGATCTTTAAAAATTACTGATGCCTAGCTTCAGTGGTGTGGTGGTAAATGTTTACCACTCAGGTCCTGAGAAAGGAAGAGGGGGAAAAAAGTGATTTTTTTAACCCATTTTCATGGTTAAAAACTTCCACCATGGTTGGTTTCAAGCTACCAAAATGAGTTTGCTGAAGGTGGACCTGGGAAGAGTGCCTCCTAAGGCACGTGGCAGCTGACCACTGCCTGGTGTTCACTCTCATTTAACCGATATGGGCTCTGGCCTGGGTATCAGTATTTTTAAAAGCTTCCCAGGAGATTTTAATGTGTGTGCAGCAAGCTTAGAACCACTAGGCTAAGGGGCCCCATAATAAAGACCCAGAGGCAAGAAATAGGCCACTTGACTGCTGCTGCTGCTGCTAAGTCATTTCAGTCGTGTCCGACTCTGTGTGACCCCATAGGACTATCTTTCAGTAAAAAATGTGACAACTCAAATGTAACAGTTGCCTCCTCATGTCAGTACATTTTCTTCCTCTAGGCAATGTTCCACAGGAAACTAAATCATTGGCAGAAGGTCGCTCAGTGGGCATGGTCTCAGGGCACAGGGTGGAGGTGTGGAGGGGAGGCTGGTAGGACCTCTGGCTGGTGGCCCTCTAAGGCCCAAGGTCCTTTCACCAATGTAATTGTCTGACTGGAGATTCCTAGTGGTGCTGGAAACACTGAAATTCTCCCTCCAGGGATGTCACAAATCTTCTTTTAAAACCATCTTTATTCTGACTGGGTGGCAAGCACTTGATTTGCTTAATTCTTAATTGTTCCCTTTCAGCTGTGCTGACTGGACCCTAGTCATTTCAGTTGACGTGTTCCTAACTCTCCACAGGGGAGGTAAGGCAGGAATGGTGTTTTCTTCTAGAGATAGCTGACTGGGCCCCACTGGCTTCCCATAGCCCCTTCTGCTTATTTCCATCATGGTGCTTATCACACAGCATTACAGATGTTTACTTGTCTGATGCTCTGGGAGCTCCCTAAGGGCAGAGACTATGTTCCTATTTTTCTCCACATCCCCAGTGCCCAGAGTTGGTTCTTAAGCTGAAGTGAAATGAACTCATCCATCACATTATGAAGTATTTTTTATCTTATTTTTAAAAAACACAAGCAATTCACAAATAGATTCTTGTTTTAAACTTTTCAGTTTTCTATTTAAGAAAATTCTCCCTTAACCCTGTCGTCTAGTCCTACTCTCCTCGGAGGTCACCACTATTCTCAGTTAAGTGTGCATGCCAACTAGCCTACTTTATGGACATTTACACACACACACACATACATACACACACAGACACAATTAGAAATATACGGTTTTATTTTTGTGTGTCTTAAAAATACATGCTGGGCTTCCCTGCTGGCTCAGTGGTAAAGAATCTGCCTGCCAATGCAGAAGATGAAGGTTCAGTCTCTGATCTGGAAGATCCAAGGAGCGGCTAAGTCCGTGCGCCACAACTATTGAGCCTGTGCTCTAAAGCCCAGCAGCCGCAGCTACTGAGCCCACGTGCTCCAACTACTGAAGAGAACACCGAGAGCCCGTGCTCCACAAGAGATGCCACTGCAATAAAAAGCCGGAACATGGTGACTGGAGAGTAGCCCTGGCTCTCCTCAGCTAGAGGAAAGCCCATGTAGCAATGAAGACCCAGAAGACCCAATAATAAAATAAAAAAAGAAATTAAAAAAAATTAAAAATATGTGCTATTATACTACACATCTAGTCTTTATGACATGCTTTCTCACTTAACAATATGTTTTGGATATCTTTTCATAATTATCTATTTATTGTTCTCTTTTGTTCTTTCAACATGTGTTCAAAAGGAGACCCTGAAACAAGGATTTAAGCACAAGTACTTTATGTGAGAGGTGATCTCAGAAAATAGTGGTAGAGGGATAGAGAAGTGAGACAAGGAAGGGAAAGAAGCCAGTGAAAAGTGTCAAACAAGTGATCTCTGTAGGTAATCAGAGTTCAAATCCAGGGGGAACTCTGGGAATCGGTGTATGACCTGGGTGTGGAACCCTCTAACCAAAGAGAGCTGGGGCATCTATCCATCACCTCCCATTTACTAGCTACTTCCCTGGTAGCTCAGAGGTTAAAGCATCTGCCCGCAATGAGGGAGACCTGGGTTCGATCCCTGGGTTGGGAAGCTCCCCTGGCGAAGGAAATGGCAACCCACTCCAGTACTCTTGCCTGGAGTAATCCCATAGACAGAGGAGCCTGGTGGGCTACAGTCCACGGGGTCACAAAGAGTCGGACACGACTGAGGGACTTCACTTTCACTTTTTGAGGGCTCTTTTCAGATAGGGATTAATTTCTCCATACTTTTGATTTGTCATGCACCTGGGCAGAGAGTGCTCTGGCAGCCAAAGTCCTTAGACAACTGGGGCAGGTGCTAGCAGTTGAAAGTCTGAGGGTAGAACAGAAACACCATAAATCCCAGGTTCTACAGACAGAGTGGGCTTCTATGGTAAAGAGTGGCTCAGTGGTAAAGAATCTGCCTGGCAATGCAGGAGACGTGGGTTCGATCCATGGGTCAGAAAGATCCCCTGCAGGAGGAAATTGTCAACCCACTCCAGTATTCTTGCCTGAAAAATCCCATGGACAGAGCAGTCTGGTGGGCCCCAGTCCAAGGGGTAACAAAGAGCTGGACATGACAACACAGGTGGATAGAGCACTGATGAGGTCTGCTGTGGAGCAGGGGTGCCTGACTTTATTATCTCATTCCCCATTTAAGTTGTTACCTTTTTTTATCTTCTATAAACAAGGCTTCCACAAGTGTTCCTATTCATGCTGCTTACACATATGCAAATATTTCTTTAGGATAGATGCCTGCAAGTAGGTCCATCCATCATACAATGTTTCTATTTTTACTTTCCCAGGTGAGAAAAAGCCTACTGTGACCCACTCTGAACGCCAGGCTGCCAGAATGTGAATGTCCTCTCTACCATATCTTTCAATCTGCCCTTTCATGAATTTTCCCATGACTGAAGTGATCGGGGCATCTAATGACTTTCCTAGAGCACTGATTGGGCTTCCTGTGGCCTCGCCTTTTTCCTCTACAGGCATCCCTATGACTTAACTCTTGTCTTCTGCCTCCAAAACCTATTGCTTCTGGTATGTTTAAGATTGTAAGTTGTCTTCTAGTAATAAAAATAAAATTTTAGAGTAAATGCCTCTATTTGGTCTGATACTTCTCCTCTATTTACTTGCCTAGACAGGTCATCATTTCCAAATAAAGAGCACTTGTTTACAACCTGAGACAGCATCTAGGCAATCTTTTTTATACAGTCTCTGGCACAAAGTCACACTTAGGACTTAATAAAAAGTTTCAATTCCAAAAACCAATTTAGATTTTTACTTTTTATATCCATTATTGGTCTGTAGTGTACATGCAATAAATATTTTAACTTCAGTGAATTTTGGCAAACATACATAGTGACACCATGTAATCGCTACCCCAATCAAAATACAGAACACTTCTATCTGTGTCCCCTTGCAGTCAATCCTTCCACCCTTGACCCAAGAAAACACTTTTTTTTTTGTTTCTCATCCCTGTAGATTAGTTTTGCCTTTACAATTTCATATAAATTGAATTATACAGAACTTACTCACATATAACTCAAACTGTTTTTGAGATTCACCCATGTTGTTGCATGTATGAGTAGATCCTTTTATTATTATTATTATTGAGGAATATTCCATTGCATTGGTGGATCACACAATTTGCTTATCAGTTTATTTCATCAACTGATGAACTTTGGGGTTATTTTCAGCTTTGGGCAATTATAAATAAAGCTGCCAAAAGTTTCTGTGTATAGATTTTTGTGTAGACATTCTGTTGAGTGAAGACCTAGAAATAGGGCTGCTGGATCATAATGTAAGTGTATGTTTACTTTTATAAGACACAGTCAACTATTTTCAAAGTTATTGTAACATTTTACTTTTTCACCAACAAAGAATGACAGTTCCAGTTGCTCATCCTCACCAACACTTGGGACCATAATCTTAATTTTAGCCATTCTAATGGATGCATGGTGATATCATCTAGTGGTCTTAATCTGTATTTCCCTTCTTACTAATGATGGTAAACATGTTTTCATATTCTCATTGGTTATTTGTATATAACTTTTTTGGTGAAGTGCCCATTTGAAAAGTTGAGGGTAGATATCCTTTATATATTCTGTATACAAGTCTTTTGTTGTATATATGTATTGTGAATATTTTACCCCAGTCTACAGATTTCCTTTCAACTTTTCTTAACAGCATTTTTGATGAATAGTAGTATTAAATTTTGATAAAGTTCAGTTCATCCTTTTTTTTCTTGTATGCTTTGGGTTTTGGCATCCTCTCTGGATGCCAATAATCTTAAGATTTTTGCCTACCTTAGGGCCATAGTATTTTTTCTTATATTTTTATTATTTACATTTAAGTCTATGATTCACTTAGAGTTTATTTTTGCATGTGATGTGAGGTAAAGGTCAAGGGTTTTTGGGGGAGTGGTCCCCCTTCTTTGGATAGCTGGTCGTTCCAGCATCATTTGTTGAAAAGATTATCTTTTTTCCATTGAATTACCTTAGTACCTTTGTTAAAAGATAATTTTACCAAATATGTATAGGTCTATTTCTCAAAACTCTATTCTGTTTCATGGAACTGTGTGTCTGTCCTTATGCCAATACCATATTGTCTTGATTAACATAGATTTAAATTTACATCTTGAAATCAGGTAATTTGAATCTTCCAATTTGGTTCTTTTTTTCCAAAATTATTTTGTTTGTTTTTGGACATTTGCATGTTCACATAGATTTTGAAATCACCTTGTCAAATTCTAGCCAAAAAAAAAAAAATATATATATATATATACACATATATATATATATATAGCCTTCAAGTACTTTGATTGGTATTTCACCGAGTTCACAGATCAATTCGAGGAAAATTGACATCTTAACACTGAGTCTTCCAACTCATGAACACAGTATATCTCTTTGTCTATTTAGTTTTTTTTTAATTTTCCCAACCAATGTTTTACACTTTTCAGTGTATAGGTCATTAACATATTATTTTAAATTTATCTGGTAGTGTTTCAACATTTTCAGTATTATTGTTAATGGCATTGGTCTTTAAATTTCATTTTCCACTGGTTCATTTCTGCTATACAGAAACATAATTAATTTTTTAGAGTGACTTTGTAGTCTTTGGCCTTGCTAAATTCATCTATTAGTTGTAGTAGATTTTTGTTCTAGATCCTTGAAGATTCTCTAATTTGATTAATCTACAAATAAAAACAGTTTTATCTCTTCCTTTCTAATATGTCAGCCTTTTGTTTATTTTTCTTGCCTTATTGCACTAGCAAGGACTGCCAATGAACTGTTCAATAGAAGTGGTGAGAATAAAATTCCTTGTCTTGTTCTCAGCCTTAGGAAGCAATCTTCTAATATTCAATTTTTCAGCAGTAAGTATGATGCTATAAGTAGATTTTTTAATAGGTGTTTTTTGTTAAGTCCAAGAAGTTTCCCTCTAGTTTTAACCAGTGAGTATTTTCGATTTCATTGTTTACATTTCACCATGCTAAAAGATGTCAGAACTCCAGGTCTTGGTTCTATTTTCTCTGGTAGTATTATGTAGAGAGTATGGTTTTGGAATCAAATAGATTTGAACTCTGCCACTTTCCAGCTACATGACCTTATTTAAGTTTTCTATCTTCATCTCAATCTCCTCACTTGTATAATAAAGATGGCTGATTAATTTTCCAAGTTTATTGTGAATGATGTTTGGTTTCTTTGCATATATCTGGCACAAAGTAGCTACTCAAAAACTTTATTACCCTCTCTTATTCCCTTGCCTTCTTTTAGTTATATGCTTTTGACTTTATAATGACATTTATGATGTCTACACAAATTTCACAGTAGGGTTTTTAAAAATGAGTATTGGTCACAGAGGAAAGTCAAGATCTCATCAGTGAATGACAATTTCATGGTTCACCATAACATGTGACATCGAATCAGGTGCTTCCTTCTGCTGACTGCAGAGTCCATAATTATTCCCAAGCTAAGATTTTCTGGGATTAACATGTTGTCCCAACCACTACAAAAACAAACGTACTGTTGCAAATGCTACCTAATTATATCATGTTCACTTCTTTTAATAGAATATCCAGAAAGGATGATTCACAAGTCTTGGCTCCAGTTCAGATGTACAGAGAAACTTTACTGTTAGTCCATACACATGCCTTTCTGGCCTGGAATTCTCCTGCTCTGAACACAGCACGAACCAAGAATACTAGGGCAAAAAGTGTTATAACTCCCAGAGCTGTGATTCCAAATGCCAGTCCCAGAGCAAATGCCTGATGAAGTGTTTCACACAGACCTCTGTAGAACAAGAGATACAAGGTTGATTTGTGAGTCCTTCATATAACTAAATGTACTGTTCCTTATTCTGATATTCTCTCTCTCCTATCTCTTTGGTGTGAAAAGGGTGATAGCTATTTATTATTCTTATTTGTTGTTTTATGATGATAGTTGTTTATTATCCTTATTTGGTAAAATAAGTTACCAAAATTATCTTAATAAATTGCACTGCTGCTGTTGCTGCTAAGTCACTTCAGTCATGTCCAACTCTGTGCGACCCCATAGACGGCAGCCCACCAAGGCTCCCCCATCCCCGGGATTCTCCAGGCAAGAACACTGGAGTGGGTTGCCATTTCCTTCTCCAATGCATGAGAGTGAAAAGCGAAGTCGCTCAGCCGTGTCTGACTCTTAGCGACCCCATGGACTGCAGCCTACCAGGCTCCTCCATCCATGGGATTTTCCAGGCAAGAGTACTGGAGTGGAGTGCCATTGCCTTCTCCAAATCTATTGCACACCACCAATTAAAAACATAAGTTACTGGTCTGCCTGAGAAATAACAGAGTATATTTTCCAGGAGAATCTCAGTATGCCTAGATTGTGTCATGATAACAGATTATCAGTCAGTTCAGTTCAGTCACTCAGTCGTGTCCGACTCTTTGCGACCCCATGAACTGCAGCATGCCAGGCCTCCCTGTCCATCACCAACTCCCAGAGTTCACTCGGACTCACGTCCATCGAGTCAGTGATGCCATCCAGCCATCTCATCCTCTGTCGTCCCCTTCTCCTGCCCCCAATCCCTCCCAGCATCAGAGTCTTTTCCAATGAGTCAACTCTTCGCATCAGGTGGCCAAAGCACTGGAGTTTCAGCTTTAGCATCAGTCCTTCCAAAGAACACCCAGGACTGATCTCCTTTAGAATGGACTGGTTGGATCTCCTTGCAGGCCAAGGGACTCTCAAGAGTCTTCTCCAACACCACAGTTCAAAAGCATCAATTCTTCGGTGCTCAGCTTTCTTCACAATCCAACTCTCACATCCACACATGACTACTGGAAAAACCATAGCCTTGACTAGATGGAACTTTGCTAGCAAAGTAATGTCTCTGTTTTTCAATATGCTATCTAGGTTGGTCATAACTTTCCTTCCAAGGAGTAAGCGTCTTTTAATTTCATGGCTGCAATCACCATCTGCAGTGATTTTGGAGCCCCCTAAAAATAAAGTCTGTCACTGTTTCCACTGTTTCCCCATCTATTTGCCATGAAGTGATGGGACCAGATGCCATGATCTTTGTTTTCTGAATGTTGAGCTTTAAGCCAACTTTGTCACTCTCCTCTTTCTCTTTCATCAACAGACTTTTTAGTTCCTCTCCATATATCACCATTATTACTTAGGGAAACTATGGACTTGCTTGGAGTCACTTAGAATTTCAGCCTCTATCCTCTAACCAGGAGTGTCCACTCCAGTGACAAAACTGGGAGGGACTGGATGCAGAGGGCCTGTGATGCTCTGCTGGATTGAGATCAGCCTTGCCTGACCTGAAAAAAGTGTAACTGTCAATTTTGTGTCTCAAAACAGGTAGATATATTGGAAAAGTTTAAAAAAATAAAAATGAACAAATGTCAAGAGAAAGGGCCCGCAATGACATGTTGAATGTTTGGGGGGAACCCAGAGTTCATGGAGAGCCTGCTGTAGGGCAGAGAGAAGAATCACGAGTAAGAAGAAGCTCAGCCAACTTGGCTGAGGCTTAACCTTATAAGCCTCTGTTTCCATAGCTGCTAAGTGGAAATGATCACCCTGCCTTGTCTCTCTGGAGTGTTTGCTTGTGGATTGAATGATAATGGATAGGAGAGTGCTTTGCAAACTACAACGTCCCAGACAAATTTAAGAAATGACTCTCTCTTACTTTGTTGACAATTGAAAAGGCAATATTTCTAGACATATGACATAGCTACAAGCAAACGCTTTACTGAGAAGAGATGATGGAAATGTACATGGCCTGTAGGCTAAATACTGTCAGAACGTGTTATCACCAAATAAATCTGGACAACCAAATTTTTAACGCCATGCTTGCAAACCTAGTAACTAGGCAGAGAGGCTCAGCTCTGGTGAGATGCTGGATGCAAACCAGAGTCTGGGGCTCACAAAATAACACCAAGGTCTCTGTCAGCTGCCTATCCCTCCATATTCTGGATAAACTTCTCAGAGCACCTTTGGGCTACACAAATATGCTGGTGTAATTTAAGAAGATATTTTATCTGAAAACCTAACCTAGCATGAGCAGATTTTTCAAACAACAATAAATTATTTTAATTGCCCCAAAATCTGGCTGTTAGAATATACTCATATTACAGTCCATTCTTTAATAACAGTTATGATTTGTTAAGTGCTACCTATTTAGGGGGACTCTTAAGTTCTTCAATATATTCTCATTTAATATTCCCAACAGACTTATGAAGAAGGTATTATCAATATCTCCATTTTCAAGATGAGGAAACTCAAGCAAGTACCTTACCCAAGGTCATGACTGAATTAGTGATGGAGACTGGATTTGGACAAGGCGATCTTTTCCAGGTCTCTTCTGTTTTTATCTGACATGTGCTTTATTCCAGACACTGAACCATAAGCTACAGGGATTAACAAAAACAAATCTATGCCCTTGAAAACACTCAACCTAGTAGGGAGGTTGCTGTTCAGTCACTCTTTGAGACCCCATGGACTGCAGCATATCAGGCCCCCCTGTACTCTACTATCTCCTGGAGTTTGCTCAAATTCATGTCCAGTGAGTCAGTGATGCCTTCCAACCATTATCCTCTGTCACTCCCTTCTCCTCCTGCCCTCAATCTTTCCAATATCAGGTTCTTTTCCAACGAGTTGGCTCTTCGCATCAGGTGGCTGAAGTATTGGAGCTTCAGCTTCAGCAACAGTCCTCCCAGTGAATATTCAGGCTTGATTTCCTTTGGGGTTGACTGGTGTGATCTCCTTGCAGTCCAAGGGGCTCTTAAGAGTCTTCTCCAGCACCACGGTTTGAAAGCATCAATTCTTCGGCACTCAGCCTTCTTTATGGTCCAACTCTCACATCTGTACATAACTACTGGAAAAACCGTAGCCTTGACTTGACTCCACAAAACCTTTGTGGAGAAGTGTAAGTACTACAGTAGACATACTTATCCCTCTCCCCTAATCTCCTTCCCTCCATAGACTCCTTTATCAGCATCTAACAAACTACACACATTTGCTTATTTATTATCTGTCTCCTTCTAAAACTATAAACTCCACGAGGGCAGGGGTTTTGTTCTATTCACTTCTATATCCTAGTATCTAGAGGAATACCTATCAAGTAAATCTACTTAGTAGCTGCTTTCAAGGCGCCAGAGTAAAAACTAAATAAAAATGAACAAGAGAGGTCACAAAATATCATATGACTCTTTCTTGATGATCTGGACGGATAAGATCTTTGTAAAATGAGGTGTGCTGAGAGTTTAAGGGAGAAGAAAGAACATCAGCTAGAACTTAAGTATCCTGGTGTTGCTCTAGGTGTATATCCATATACACACCGGTCCTTCCCCCGATCTCCCTCATCCCTTCCAGTCACATCGAGAGGATTGTCCTTTTCCATAAGATGATGTACTTCCACACATTCTGTTCCCTGTCTTACAGGGCCCTTCCACTCTGTCCCCCTGCCTCTTGCCCTCACTTCCCTTCTCCTCTACCACCTCACTTACATTCTTCAGAACTCATATTAGCTATAGCTTCCTCATTGACATGACCTCCTTCTGTGTTCCCACGGCACCCTCTAAAGTGATTCAACATTAGAACTACGGTTTTACTTGTTCATGGTCCTACACTGAAGGCTTCTTGAGAGCTGAGTCCGTGCCTCATTCCGTCTGTATTTCCAGAACCAAACACTGTGCCTGGCATGAGAAGAAGATTCACAAAAGACGTTTAATGGCTAATGGAAGAATCAGTCTCTCTCTCTCTCTCTCTCTCTCTCTCTCTCTCTCTCTCTCCCTCCACACACGCACACACCCCTACACCTTGGTGTGGGGACTACATCCTCTGCTTCCAGCACCCCTTTCTCTAGACTTATGAAAGCTCTCCGCATGGAAGTTTCTCAATGAATTCTGAATAAGAACAACTGTAGAAATATAAAGAATAGGGACTTCCTTAGCTGTCCAGTGGTTGAGACACCATGCTTCCAGAGCGAGGGGTGCAGGCTCAATCCCTGGTCAAGGAACTAAGATCCCACAAGCCATTAAAGAAAAAGATCCCATATGCCATGCAGTGTTGCCAAGAAAATAAAAAATATATATTTTTTCTCTATATATATAAATAAAGAATAATACAATGAGAGTACTTATACTTGCAATTATAAACCATGTTAAAAACCTATACAATATTGCAAAGCAGTGTGCTAATTGTATAAGAATAAGTAGGCCAATTAATGTAACAGAATAGAAAGCCTCTAACAAAAATATGGATGTATTATTTTGTGAAGATAGTGATTTCCAATCAACTAGAAAATGATAGATCATTCAGAAAGTGCTGGAACAAAGTGGTTAAAGACCAGGAATAAAAATAAAACTTAAATCTCTGCATCATACCATTCACTAAAGTAAATAAAGATGAATTCAATAGTAACTCCTGTTATTGTTTACTATGTGCAGACCTAAGTGGGCTTCCCAGGTGGCACTAGTGGGGAAGAACCTGCCTTCTAGTGCAGAGGACGTAAGAGGTGCAGGTTCAGTCCCTGGGTTGGGAAGATCCCCTGGAGTAGGAAAGGGGGGATTTGGACTCCACTGTTCTTGCTGGAGAATCCCACGGACAGAGGAGCATGGCAGGCTGCAGTCCATGGGGTCACAAAGAGTTGGACACGACTGAAGTGACTTAGCACATGTGCACGCATGTGCCAGACCTGATACTGAGAATGTCACAAGCATTAACTAATTCAAGCATGATGACAATTCTATGATGTTGGAACTATTGATTGTATTTGTGTTTTCAGGGGAGTAAACCGAGTCTCCAAGGGTTTAAGTTGATCCAAGTTCTCATAGTTAAAAAGTGAGGAGAGCTGGTATTCAAACCCAGGGCCAGCTGACCCTATAGCTTTTACTTTTACACTGAAGAAGTACGTCTCACTGAAGAAGTGTGAACACTTGAACTAAAGAATTACCACTAATATTTCGGTGTCATATCTCCTTAGACTCTTCTGGTCTGTAACAGTTTCTCAGACTTTCCTTTTCTTGATCATCTTGAAGGTTTTGAGGAGTACTAGCAAGTGTTTTGTAGAACATCCCTCGATTTGTGTCTGATGTTTTTCTCAGCGTTAGACTGGGGCTATGGATTTTTGGTAAGAAGGCCTTAGAGGTGAAGTGTCATTCTCATCACATCATATCAAGGGCAAGTGCTATCAAGATGACACAGCACTGCTGATTTTCACTTGGACACCTGGCTGAGGTATGTTTGCCTGACTGCACCATGGTAAAGTTACTCCCCATGCCTCTTCTGTCATGCCATATTCTTCCAGAGCAAATCACCAAGCACAGCCCACACTCAAGGTGGAAGGGGATTGTGTTTCGACATAGCTTCTTGCCTTCCTTAGCAAGGTTCCTGACTTCAGAACAGCGTTCAGTTTTAGAGCCACCACTATAAGATTTTTATGGGCTGGCTATTGAAATTATTTGGAGGGTGCCTTTACAAACTACTCAGTTGCAGAGGATCTCATGTGATCCCCTTGAGATTAATAGAGGGGGTGAGAGCCTACTGATGGACAGATTTCCAGGGCTTACTGATGACATGTCCCTGTTCTAGATCAAACTCTCCCCAGCTAAGCTCGTATCTTTTATCTTGTGTTTCCCCCTACCCCAACCAATATCTTTATAGTAAGGCTCAGTAAATGTTTATTGCCTGATTAATTTTTTAATTTAATATACTCATTTGCCCAATTGCAAGGTTCTCCACGGCTTCATTATGCTGACATAAGTCAGCACCTTTTAAAAAAAATGACATTGACATATATTCACTTAAATAAATTAATGTACCCATCTCAACTGTTCTTTCTGGCTATATAGACAAGCTCCCATTCCAAAGCATGTGATTCTAATACTGGAAAAAAAAATATGCTTTAGGCTTTTTGCTGATACATGTGTTGTGAGCATTAGATGAAGAGACGTAAAACCATTTTATACAGTACTTGGCACATAGTTTGCACTCAATAAATATTACTTCTGTTATTGAGAAGTTGTTGCTTAGTTGCTAAGTCATGTCCAACTCTTTTGCCACCCCATGAACTATAGCCCGCCAGGCTCCTCTGTCCATGGGATGTTCCCAGGCAAGAATACTGGAGTGGGTTACTATTTCCTTCTCCAGGGAATCTTCCTGACCCAGGGATCGAATCCATGTCTCCTGCATTGGCAGGAAGATGCTTTACCACTGAGCCACTAGAGAAGTCCTATTGGGAAGTACCAGGTCTTTTTTTTTTCCCTCAGTATTTATTAAGCATGCCATTTGTGCCAGAGACTGCATGAATGGAAAGGTAAAGAGAGAGTAAGGAGATGGGGTGAGAGGCATTTCATGGTTTATTAAACTATGAATATAAGAATGCTACTTCTTACAGGAATCGAAAAAGTGCTAGAAATACAGTGGTAAGTAAAGTATAGAGATACCAAGGGAACATTTCATGCAAAGATGGGCTCGATAAAGGACAGAAACGGTATGGACCTAACAGAAGCAGAAGATATTAAGAAGAGGTGGCAAGAATACACAGAAGAACTGTACAAAAAAGATCTTCACGACCTGGATAATCACGATGGTGTGATCACTCACCTAGAGACAGACATCCTGGAATGTGAAGTCAATTGGGCTTAGAAATCATCACTACGAACAAAGCTAGTGGAGGTGATGGAATTCCAGTTGAGCTATTTCAAATCCCGAAAGATGATGCTGTGAAAGGGCTGCACTCAATATGCCAGCAAATTTGGAAATCTCAGCAGAGGCCACAGGACTGGAAAAGGTCAGTTTTCATTCCAGTCCCAAAGAAAGGCAATGCCAAGAATGCTCAAACTACCGCACAATTGCACTCATCTCACATGCTAGTAAAGTCATGCTCAAAATTCTCCAAGTCAGGCTTCAGCAATAAGTGAACCGTGAACTCTCTGATGTTCAAGCTGGTTTTATAAAAGGCAGAGGAACCAGAGATCAAACTGCCAACATCTGCTGGATCATGGAAAAAGCAAGAGAGTTCCAGAAAAACATCTATTTCTGCTTTATTAACTATGCCAAAGCCTTCGATCGTGTGGATCACAATAAAGTGTGGAAAATTCTGAGAGAGATGGGAATACCAGACCACCTGACCTGCCTCTTGAGAAACCTATTTGCAGGTCAGGAAGCAACAGTTAGAACTGGACATGGAACAACAGACTGGTTCAAATAGGTAAAGGAGTAGGTCAAGGCTGTTTATATAACTTAAATGCAGAGTACATCATGAGAAACGCCGGGTTGGAAGAAGCACAAGCTGGAATCAAGATTGCCAGGAGAAATATCAAAAACCTCAGTTATGCAGATTACAACACCCTTATGGCAGAAAGTGAAGAGGAACTAAAAAACCTCTTGATGAAGGTGAAAGAGGAGAGTGACAAAGTTGGCTTAAAGCTCAACATTCAGAAAACAAAGATCATGGCATCTGGTCCCATCACTTCATGGGAAATAGATGGGGAAACAGTGGAAACAGTGTCAGACTTTATTTTGGGGGGCTCCAAAATCACTGCAGATGGTGATTGCAGCCATGAAATTAAAAGAAGCTTACTCCTTGGAAGAAAAGTTATGACCAACCTAGATAGTATATTCAAAAACAGAGACATTACTTTGCCAACAAAGGTACATCTAGTCAAGGCTATGGTTTTTCCAGTAGTCATGTATGGATGTGAGAGTTGGACTGTGAAGAAAGCTGAGCGCCGAAGAATTGATGCTTTTGAACTGTGGTGTTGGAGAAGACTCTTGAGAGTCCCTTGCACTGCAAGATCCAACCAGTCCATTCTGAAGTGGATCAGCCCTGGGATTTCTTTGGAAGAAATAATGTTAAAGCTGAAACTCCAGTACTTTGGCCACCTCATGCAAAGAGTTGACTCATTGGAAAAGACTCTGATGTTGGGAGGGATTGGGGGCAGGAGGAGAAGGGGATGACAGAGGATGAGATGGCTGGATGGCATCACTGACTCAATGGACGTGAGTCTGAGTAAACTCTGGGAGTTGGTGATGGACAGGGAGGCCTGGCGTGCTGCGATTCATGGGGTCGCAGAGTTGGACACGACTGAGCGATTGAACTGAACTGAACTGCAGTAAAGTATAATAAAAATGTGCATCTGAAAGTAGTGTTACAAACCGAGTACATAGAAAAGATGAGCTGGACCTGAGTGCATTTTGACTTATTTATTGAAATATACTTGATGATCATCTACTAAGTGCCAAGTTTCATGTTTATCTACATGAACACTGAACCAGATACTGATACAACACTGAACCAGAAAGATTTGGTTCTTGATGTTGTCAAGTTTACTGTCTACTGTTCGTTGTTAACTGATGTAGCAGCTAATAAAGACATAAAGAAGTAAATAGGTAATGACAAAACGTGATAACTACTACCCATATCTAATAGACAACTCAAACTCAACTTATCCAAACTGAATTCTTTGTTTTTCCTTAACATGTGTGTTTTCATATAACATGCATGTTCATAGCAGTGCTATTCACAATGACCAGAAAGTGGGAAAGAACCCAAATGTCCATCAGTGGGTGAATGGATAAACCAACTGTGGTATGTATATGCAAGGTAATAGCATTCAGCCAGAGAAAGAGATGACGTACCAATCCATGGTACAATGTAAATAAACGTTGAAACCATGCTAAAGGATAGAAGCCAGACCCAAAAGTTCATATATTGTATAATTCTGTTTATATGCAATTTTCAGAATAGGTCAATGCATAGACACTGAATGAGTATTGGGAGTTGCCAGGGGTGGGGGGAAGGGAGAGTGGGGAACAATTGCTTAATGGTACAGGGGGTGATAAAATGTTTTAGAAGGTAGAGATTGTAGTTGTATAACATTATGAGTGTGCTACGTGCCACTTAATTGTTCAGTTCAAAATGGTTCATTTTATGCTGTATGAATTTCACATTTTTAAAAAAAGAATCATCTGTTTAAAAGGGCTATTATGTCACTGTTGGTTGAAAAGTCAGTTTGAGACATATCAGGCAGGACCTTACAATCAAGTGTCATGGAATGTCACACTGTGTTTAATCAAAAGCCGTTTACCATGAAAACCACTGTCTCAAGGACTAGAAATACAGACCAGAACTTTCTCAACCTATAAAACAGGAGCTCAGACAATCACTTGAAAGAGCAAAGAATTAGCTCTGGGGGTGATAGACTGTTGCTGTTGTGTGTGCTCAGCTGTGTCCGACTCTTTGCAACCCCAAGGACTGTAGCCCACCAGGCTCCTCTGTCCATGGGATTTTCCCAGCAAGAATACTGGAGTGGGTTGCCATTTCCGCCTCCAGGGGATTTTCCTGACCCAGGGATCGAAACCACGTCTCCTGCAGCTTCTGCACTGCTGGCAGATTCTTTACCCACTGAGTCACTGGGCAAGGCCTAATAGCTGACGGTGACTTAGGTGGCCTGATTCTTCCTTCTCATGACAGAGATGCTTTTATCAATAGCCCATGATGGACCAGGTCTGATTGTTGAGGCTCCCTTGGCGATGGGCACTACCAATCCTTGCTTCAGCAACTTTCTTTCATCTATGTTTTCTTGATTGACAATTTCTCTTTCCTCTGCAAAACCTCCCCATTCAATCTGACACATTCTTTAGGACTGGGCTTCCCTTGTGGCTCAGCTGGTAAAGAATCTGCCTGCAATGTGGGAGACCTGGGCTTGCTCCTTGGGTTGGGAAGATTCCCTGGAGAAGGGAAAGACTAACCGCTCTAGTATTCTGGCCTAGAGAATTCCATGGACTGTATAGACCATGGGGTAGCAAAGAGTTGGACATGACTGAGCGACCTTCACTTCATACACTTAGGATGGTTAATACCTTCAACTACACAGTGGAGTCACCCTTCTCCTTCAGGTAACTATGCATATGTCTAATCCCATCATTGTCTTATTTAGGTTCAAGTTGTGTGTGTGTGTGTGTGTTAACAGGCACCTCATCTATAGACTTCATGTATCCACAATACTCCCAAAGTAACCCAAGGGGCTGGGCAATTCTCAGTTCAATGGTTCTCAATTAGGGCTAGAGGTGAGGGCACCATGGGAGAGGAAAGAGTCAAGGATAAAAATCACCTAGGGAATTTTTCTGAACTGTACATGGTTGACTCCTTACTCCACTGCCAACTCTGATAAACTAGAGGGCTGGAGTGGCTGGAGAGGACAAGTATGAGCATTTTGGATAAACTGCAGAGGAGATTCTGAAAATCTTCATCCTCCTCCAAAATACTTGTGAGAACTTTCATATACTTCAAGCGAGCCACTGACTGTGGCTGGAAACTTGAAACACACAGACTCTTGTGTCAGAGGAACTATGCCTTTTGGGACCCTAGTGGTCCAGTGGTTAAGAATCCACCTTGCAATGTCGGGGACAGAACGTCAATCCCTGGTCAGAAAACTGGGATTCCACATGCTTCAAAGCAATTGAGCCCATGGGCTCCAGAGCCCACGCTTCACAACTAGAGAGTCCATGCACCACCACAAAAATTGTGCGTGCTGCAACAAAGGCCCAATGGAGCCAAATTAATATTTTTTTAAAAAAAGGAACTGAGGCTTTAATCTATGAATCTGGAGCCCAGCTGCTTTTGAAAATACAGGGCCATCCCCCAAAACTTCCTTGGATACTTCTCCATCAGCCAGGTCTTTGCCACTATTTTTGTTTCAGAACCACCCACCTAGTTGAGGCTTTCTTTCTCAGGAAAGGCATTTACCCAGCAGAGTTCTCACCCACCAGGAAGTGGTAAAGATGAGGACTGGAGGAAGTGAGAGCTGCAAGGCAAAAAGAATATCTGTCCCTTGATGACTGATTTCCTCCTAACCCCCTATAATTATTTCTTTGCATCAGGAAAGACTGACTAAACGGTTTTAGAAAGTGAAGGAAGGAGAATGAGAGCACAGTCACACTTGTGGTGCAGAAAAAAGACAGGTTGTCTTGTGGTGGTAGAGAATAAAAAGACAGGTTGAATCTCTTTTCAGTTCAGTTCAGTCGCTGTCGTGTCCAACTCTTTGTGACCTCATGAATTGCAGCAGCACGCCAGGCCTCTCTATCCATCACCAACTCCCGGAGTTCACTCAAACTCAGGTCCGTTGAGTCAGTGATGCCATCCAGCCATCTCATCCTCTGTCGTCCCCTTCTCCTCCTGCCCCCAATCCCTCCCAGCATCAGAGTCTTTTCCAATGAGTCAACTCTTCGCATGAGGTGGCCAAAGTACTGGAGTTGCAGCTTTAGCATCATTCCTTCCAAAGAAATCTCAGGGCTGATCTCCTTCAGAATGGACTGGTTGGATCTCCTTGCAGTCCAAGGGACTCTCAAGAGTCTTCTCCAACACCACAGTTCAAAAGCATCAATTCTTCAGCGCTCAGCCTCCTTCACAGTCCAACTCTCACACCCATACATGACCACTGGAAAAACCATAGCCTTGACTAGACGGACCTTTATTGGCAAAGTAATGTCTCTGCTTTTCAATATGAATCTCCTATAAAAGTGGTCAAATACCCTCAACTCCCTTGGAATTGAGATTAGTGAGACAAGCAGAATGCAAAGACCACTTTGGGTTGTTCCAATTGCAGAGGGTGGTACTCACTGGAGTGGAGATGATTCTTTTCCATGGGAGATTTAGAGGATATGCAGGAAGACAAGAAGACAGTGTAACTGCTGGCATTCTAACAGCGTTGAGTTGCCTACTTGATCTTTTGGAATAGACAATAGTAATTTATGAGTGGTTTTTAGCAGTGGAATTTTGTCTATCAGCATATCAATAAGCTCCTTTGAGTAGAGGGAGGGATAAATTGGCCCCCCACCTGGGGGACTCATCTTCTGGTATCATATCTTTTTGCCTTTCATACCAGCTATGGGATTCTCTAGGCAAGAATAATGGAGTGGGTTGATATTTCTTCCTCCAGTGGGCCGCGTTTTGTGAGAGCTCTTCATATGACCCGTCCATCTTGGATGGCCCTGCAAAGTATGCCTCATACCTTCAGTGAGTTACATGAGCCCCTTCTCCGTGACAAGGCTGTGATCCATGAAGGGGAATATACACAGTACTATAGATAAAACAGATAAACAAGGATCTACTGTATAGCACAAGGAACTCCACTCAGTAATCTATAATGACCTATATGGGAAAATAATCTTTAAAAAAGTGGATACATGGATGTGTACAATTGATTCACTTTGCTGTACTCCTGAAACTAACACAACATTGTAAATCAACTGTATTTCGATTTTAAAAGGGAAAGAAAAACCATACAAACGCAAAAGATGCTATAGCACAATCAACCAGAACATGTCTGGTAACAATCTCTATTCCAGCCCTTCTCCCTCAATCTTTCTCCTTAAAACCGAAGGCCACCCTCATAGCCTCACCTTGACAGGCAGCCAGCATGGGGTAACTGAGTGCTTTAGAACTGCAGTTTCCAAAATAAAATTGATTCCTTTGACAGATATGGCCAGGTATCGCCGTCTGCTCTCAAGTCAGCCAAAAATCAGGAAGGGGTTATTTTCTGCTGGGTTTAGTTTGTAATCTGGCCAGATGTGGCCTACAGAAATCTTTTTTTTTTTTAAGTATTGTTTAAAATTTATTTATTTGCCACATCTCAGTTGCATCACTTGGGATCTTTTCTTGCGGTGCACGGACTCTCTAGTTATGGCGCGTAGGCTCGGTAGCTGGAGTGCCTGGGCTTAATTGTTCCGAGGCATATGGGATCTTAGTTTCTGACCAGGGATTGAACCTGTGCCCTCTGCATTGCAAGATGAATTCTTAACCACTGGACCACCGGGGAAGTCTCCAGAAATCTTTTGTTTGGTCCACTCGATATTTTAAAGTTTTAATTTGAACCAATATTTAGGAATCCTGATTCCTGACCTTAAAAAAAAACAAACAATCAAACAGAAGTTCTGTATGACAAGAATTGATTGTAATTAAGAAGAAGCATCTTCCTTTAGACAGTTCACCTTAGTCCTCACTACTCTCACAGGACATGGATGTGCCTGCTGTTTTTACCCAGTTGAGCTTAGACCTCCTTCAGTGTGCAGCCAACAAGTCCGAGGACACTTAAAACCAAAAGGAGGAAGCATCAGCGCCCTATCTAGAAAAGCCCAGGAAGAACCTCCACTTAAGTGCAAATCCCCTCAAGCTGTAGTGGGGGAACACATGGGAAGTTCCCTGGAGAGAAATTAGAAACACTCCTAGAAGATACACCAGATGGTGGAGAATGTAGTGGCTGCTCTGCTCTAGTCCTGAGGAGGTTACGTTAAGCCCTGAGGAAACAGTTATCTCTTACCTCCAACAAGTTTATTTCTAGGCTCATCAAATATGCAGTAATTCTCAACTGAAGCGAGTATGTTGGTGTTGAGAAAGTGTTCCTGGTATTGACACACATTTTCTGATTGAGAACCACTGCTGCTGCTGCTGCTAAGTCATTTCAGTCGTGTCCGACTCCCCTAACCAATTTCCAAGTGCTGTTTGTGATCATTTCCATGGGGACTGTAGTTCCTCCTTCAGAATCGTGCCTTGGCTCTGAATTCCTGAGGATTATTTTATAACTACAAGCAGAAGAGGGAATAAAGGTTGCCAAGAGCAGTGGTTCCCAGATCTGTCAGTGCATGAGAATCCCCTAGAAATCTTTAAAAATTTAGATTCCTTGGCTGTGTTCTATACCTACTGAATTAGAATATTTGGGAACAGGGTCTATGTATTTGCATTCTTAACATGCCCACCAATGATTCTGATGCAGCTGTTTTAGCATCAGCTTGTGCTTTTTAGGACAAACTTTGAGAAACACTGGCTCATGAATGTGAAGACTACCTCTGAACTTTTATCCTGGAACTAGCAACCCTGTGTCCCACAGTCAGCCCCTATTATACCATCAGAACCATTTGCCTTATTGGAGTACCTGAGGCCACAGATAGATGACTGTTAAAACTTGCTATCCCTTGAGTGGTCCTGAGTAAGTTATAACCTCTTCTCAAGTTTTAACTTCCATTTATATCTGTCAAGGTTATAGATTTTTCCAGTGGTCATGTATGGTTGTGAGAGTTGGACTGTGAAGAAAGCTGAGTGCAGAAGAATTGATGCTTTTGAACTGTGGTGTTGGAGAAGACTCTTGAGAGTCCCTTGGACTGCAAGGAGATCCAACCAGTCCATCCTAATGGAGATCAGTCCTGGGTGTTTATTGGAAGGACTGATATTGAAGCTGAAACTCCAATACTTTGGCCACCTGATGCGAAGAGCTGACTCACTGGAAAAGACCCTGATGCTGGGAAAGATTGAGGGCAGGAGGAGAAGGGGACGACAGAGGATGAGATGGTTGGATGGCATCACCAACTCAATGGACATGGGTTTGGGTGGACTCCGGGAGTTGGTGATGGACAGGGAGGCCTGGCATGCTGGGATTCATGGGGTCACAAAGAATCGGACACAGCTGAGCTACTGAACTGACTGACTGACTGTATCTGTAAAGGGGATATGAATGCTGCCTCCCAGGGCTGCTGAGAGGACTTGATGAGATGACATGAGTAAAATATCTGACTGAGTAGTTACAGTCGTTATACAGTAAACGTGGATGCACTTACCAGAAGTGGTATCAATTGATTACTCCTAGAGAGTCCTAATTGGGAGGACTCTTTTTCCAGGCACCCCAATACAAGAGTGCTGATGTTAGCCCAGGACTCAGGTAAAGAGATTTAAGACCCCAATTTAAGGAGGCCTGAAGATAACATTCAGGTTTTAATGTTTTGACTTTATAGTCAACGTTTAGGAATCTACTCTAGTTGTTAACATACATATGGTTCAGTTCAATTTTCTTAAAACAAAACAAAAACTATGTCCTATAGCAACAGTTACTCTTCTCTTCTGTAGTCCATGCCTCTCTCTAGGGAAAAAGAGAAAGAAGCTATACGCTCTCTTAAGCTTATACTCTTAAGCTATATAATCTCAGTATGAGTCCAGAGGATCGAGACCCCCTGAATGCACCCTTAACTCCTTAGTAATTTGTGAAAAGCTAAGGCAGCTACATGGGTTTGGGTGGACTCCGGGAGTTGGTGATGGAGTTGGGAGCCCTGCCGTGTTGTGGTTCATGGGGTCGCAATGAGTCAGACACAACTGAGTGACTGAAATGAACTGAACTGAAGGCAGCTACACAAACATTTTCCCAAGACATGAAAAGCAAAGACAGAGAGAATCAAATGATACAAGGCATTCATTTCAATCTAGTTGCTGCTGCTGCTGCTGCTAGGTCGCTTCAGTCGTGTCCGACTCTGTGCGACCCCATAGACGGCAGCCCACCAGGCTCCCCCGTCCCTGGGATTCTCCAGGCAAGAACACTGGAGTGGGTTGCCATTTCCTTCTCCAATGCATGAAAGTGAAAAGTGAAAGTGAAGTTGCTCAGTTGTGTCCGACTCCTAGCGACCCCATGGATTGCAGCCTACCAGGCTCCTCCGTCCATGGGATTTTCCAGGCAAGAGTACTGGAGTGGGGTGCCATTGCCTTCTCCATTCAATCCAGTAGGGGACCACTAGTAAAAAACTTTAAAGTTACACTCTTTTCAAAGCATAAGCTTATATATCAGAATCAGTCTCCACAGATAACAGCACAACATTTCCTAAAATTTTGAAGATTTGCTAAATGCCGAACCTATGGACTCTGACTCAAGTGGTTAAAGAAAGCTGTGGTAAGAAGAGCAAGAAAGGCAAGGAAACCTTGATCAGAACCGCGGGTAGAGGGAGGTTCCAGAATTAAGAGTAAGGAAGTCAGGGAAGGAGCTGTCCAGGCACTCAGTGCTGATACCCCCAGCAGGGAACCAACCCATTGTGGAACAACAGGCAGAAGCAGTGTGAGTCATTCCTGCAATCCTAGAAGAGCCTTACCTAGTGAATTTATGCACTCCAAATGGGGGTAGAGGTATTCTTAAATCAGGATGGGATGCACTTGCATCAGATAAGACTGTCAAGGCCTGATGCCATTGCTCTATCTAGACATAGATAATGACACATAAATACCACCAAGAGCATGGGGATATCACAACCTCAGAACTTCACAAAGGGGAATGGTAATGAAAGCGACATTTATTGAGCATCCAAATGCCTTTGCTAGGTTCTTTACTTCCAATGACTCATCTTAATTTTAAGAGACAAAAATCATTACTCTCATTTTCAATTGGGGAAACCAAGACTCAGAAAGGCCGAGTAAATTTACCCAGTGTCACATAGGTATCAGGTGGTGTGTCCCTTTCTTTGAAATGCAGCCTCTGTATATGAAATTGTCTAACTTTCAAACATGTATTCCTTGGCCACATGAAATTTACTTAGGGCTGAATTTAAGAACCTGGGTGGAATCATGCCTATTTGGATGGATGTGCTAAGTCACTTCAGTCCTGTTCAACTCTTTACAACCCCATGGACTGTAGCCCTCCAGGCCCTCTGTCTATGGTATTCTCCAGGTAAGAACAGTGGAGTGGGTTGACATGCTTTCTTGCAAGGGATCATCCTGACCCAGGGATCGAACCCGAGTCTCTTATGTCTCCTGAGTTGGCAGGTGGTTTCTTCACCACGAGTGCCAGTCAAACTCAGGTGTCAGATATTCAAGCCAGAACCTGAAGGCAAAATGTTAACTCCGTTGCCTCTTCTGAAGGATAGGAACATTTGGTGAAAAATGACCAACCTAAATAGCATATTTAAAAGCAGAGACATTACTTTGCCAACAAAGGCCCATCTAGTCAAGGCTATGGTTTTTCCAGTAGTCAAGTATGGATGTGAGAGTTGGACTGTGAAGAAAGCTGAGCAACAAAGAATTGATGCTTTTGAACTGTGGTGTTGGAGAAGACTCTTGAGAGTCCCTTGGACTGCAAGGAGATCCAACCAGTCCATTCTGAAGCAGATCGGCCCTGAGGTTTCTTTGAAAGGAATGATGCTGAAGCTGAAACTCCAGTACTTTGGCCACCTCATGCGAAGAGTTGACTCATTGGAAAAGACTCTGATGCTGGGAGGGATTGGGGGCAGGAGGAGAAGGGGACGACAGAGGATGAGATAGCTGGATGGCATCACCAATTCAATGGATGTGAGTCTGAGTGAACTCTGGGAGTTGGTGATGGACAGGGAGGCCTGGCATGCTGCAATTCATGGGGTTGCAGAGTCGTACACGACTGAGCGACTGAACTGAACTGAACTGAACTGAACTAAATACTTGTTTTCTTCCCCAACCAGAAATCCATCACTTGTAGTTACTAATAAGAGGTTTATTGGCAAGAACCGGAGAAGGCCATGGCACCCTACTCCAGTACTCTTGCCTGGAAAATCCCATGGACGGAGGAGCCTGGTGGGCTGCAGTCCATGGGGTTGCTAAGAGTCAGACACGACTGAGCGACTTCACTTTCACTTTTCACCCTCATGCATTGGAGAAGGAAATGGCAACCCACTCCAGTGCTCTTGCCTGGAGAATCCCAGCGATGGGGGAATCTGGTGGGCTGTCGTCTATGGGGTCACACAGAGTTGGACACAACTGAAGCGACTTAGCAGCAGCAGGAGCATTGGTAAGAACAACTCTGCCAAAAAATGGAGATGGTCTCAATTCTGATATCCTTCCCCCTATGGAGAGAACTGGAGCATTTAATATACCCCAAATGAACTAATGTCTCACCTTATCCTACTTTGCCTCTTGTCTTCTCTGTCCCACCTATTTTAGTTAACAAAGCTGCAAATCTGTGATTCATATTTATGCCTGTCTTGCAAACATCTACAGACCACACCAAAATCTACCAGTTGTTTCTGTTGTTTCTCCATGTCTAGCAAAACAGTAGCTACTCTTTGCTACTCTCCCATTTCTACTGCCACTGTTCTAGTTCAAGTCATCAAAATCTCCTGCCTAGGCTTTTGTAGCAGCCTCTGAACTTGTTTCCTTGCCTCCGATTTTGTCTGCCACTCATCTATGAAAGTAGTCTGAAGTAAAATGAGTCTGACTGTTTCCCCCCCTGCATTTAGTATAGTGAGCATAGTGGTTAAGAGAGCTGTGGACCCTAACTACTTGGATTCGAATTCTAGTTCTGACATTTATTGTGTATCCCTATACAAGTTACTTAACCTTCTTAGTTTCTTATACCTTAGTTTCTGTGTCTGCAAAGTAGGGTTGATAATCATGCCACCTACTAAAAAAAAATCATTATTGAGGATCAAATAAAATAGTATTGGCCATTGGCTTATTTTTCTTGTTCCCTTTATGGCAAAACTCCTTGAAAGAATTATCTGTACTTACTGTAACTAGTTTCTTTTCTTTATCTTTTCTGTTTTTCAAAAACTTTTTGTAGTAAAAAATGTCAGACATACACAGGAAAGAAAATTATTTAACGTATTCCCAAGGGCTTCCCTGGTGACTCAGATGGTAAAGCATCTGTCTGCAGTGCAGGAGACCCGGGTTCGATCCCTGGTTTGGGAAGATCTCCTGGAGAAAGAAATGGCAGCCCACTCCAGTATTCCTGCCTGGAAAATCCCATGGACGGTGGAGCCTGGTAGGCTACCGTCCATGGGGTTGCAAAGAGTCGGACATGACTGAGCGACTTCACTTTCACTTTCATGTACCTACCACCTAATTTTCAACAATTATTAATTTTTGGTCAAGTGTCATTTTCTTTTCCATCTCTTTTCATGGGTTATTTTGCAGCAAATCCAGGCATATTTTGCTTGCAGATATTTCAACACACGCCTCTAAGAAACAGAAACGCCTTACCCAAACTTCAATACTACGTCAAATCTAATGAAGTTAACAGTCTTTTTTTTTCCCCCTCAGTTTTTGACTGTGCTATGCAACATATGGGATCTTAGTTTCCCAACCAGGGATCGAACTCACATCCCCTGCATTGAAGTACAGTCTTAACCACTAGACTGCCAGGAAAGTCCCAACAGTCATTTTTAATATAATCAGATATCCAACCAATGTTAAAAATTTCAATTATTTCCAATGTCATTCTTTCCCTCCAGTTTGTTTGAATTAAGATCTAAATAAGGGTCAGTCACTAATTTTTTAAAATTTACCTTTAACTCTGTTTCAATATATAAGTTTCCTCCCTTTCTGCCCCCCCATTTTTGTGATTTTGTTGTTGTTGATGAAATGAACCATTTTTCCTGTAGATTTTCCCATAGCCTGGAGTTTCCTGATTGCTTCGCTATGGTGTTGCCAAGTGGGTTCCTCTCTCCCTGTAGTTTTTACAAGTTGATGTTAGATCTAGAGGCTTACTCAGATTCAGGTTCCTTTTTATTCAGGAAAACATCTTTTCATAAAGCTAATGGCGAGCATTGTCGAGATCCATTCACTCATCAGGAGCTGCAAAATGATAATATTCTACCATTCCTTCCTTACCTGCTAGCTGAATATTTCTATAAAATGAAACTCTTCTTCAACAATGATTTGGTTACCCTGAGAAAAAAGAGGATAAATATTAGATTTCCCCCTTTTATTTATTAATTTTCAAAATACTGAGTTAGTTCATTTTCCTTCTGAACCTTCTCTACTCATGATTTCACCCCCAACCACACCACTGAATCTACTCTTGTTGAAGTCACTACTGAACTCTATGTCGATAAATCCAACTCTATGTCAATAATCCAGTTCTTATTCCCCCTATAGGTCTGTCAGCAGCCTCTAACACTGAGGATCAGGCTCTCCTTCTTGGAACACTTTCTTCCCCTGGCTTTGAGGACACCACACTCTCCCAGTTTTCTTCTCATCTCATTGGCCATCCTTTCTCAGTCTCCTTTGCTGGTAATTCCTCCTAAACTTTTAAGTTGTTGTACCTCAGAGCTGTCTTTAAACCTCATCTCTCTACATACACTCAACTCCCTTGGAGGTCCCATCTAATTTCATTATGTTAAGATATCATTTCAGTTCAGTTCAGTTCAGTCGCTCAGTCGTGTCTGACTCTTTGCGACCCCATGAATCGCAGCACACCGGGCCTCCCTGTCCATCACCAACTCCCAGAGTTCACTCAGACTCATGTCCATCGAGTCAGTGATGCCATCCAGCCATCTCATCTTCTGTCGTCCCCTTCTCCTCCTGCCCCCAATCCCTCCCAGCATCAGAGTCTTTTCCAATGAGTCAACTCTTTGCGTGAGGTGGCCAAAGTACTGGAGTTACAGCTTTAGCATCATTCCTTCCAAAGAACACCCAGGACTGATCTCCTTTAGAATGGACTGGTTGGATCTCCTCGCAGTCCAAGGGACTCTCAAGAGTCTTCCCATTTATATGCTAACTATTCCTGCATTTATATCTCCAGTCCATATACTGTCCTCAAACTCCAGGCTTATATAGAACTGTCTACTTGTTATCTCTACTTAGAAGCCTAATAGGCTTCTTTAACTTAATCTGTTTGAAAGTGAGCTTCCAATTTTCTCTTAAAATCATCGTCATCAATATTCTTCCCCATCTCGATTAATGGCAACATTCTTTCAATTGCTCTGGTCAAAATTCTTGGAGTACATTTTGAGTCCTCATTTTTGCTCATTTGCACAAATTACCCTTATCTAATTTGTGAGAAAATTCATCAATCCTAAAGGAAATCAACTCTGAATATTCATTGGAAGGACTGTTGCTGAAGCTCCAGTACTTTGGTCACTTGATGCAAAGAGTTGACTCATTGGAAAAGACCCTGATGCTGGGAAAGACTGAAGGCAAAAGAAGGAGGTGGCATAGGATGAGATGATTAGATAGCATCACTGACTAAACAGACATGAATCTGAGCAAACTCCAGGAGATAGTGGAGGACAGAGGAGCCTGGCCTGCTATAGTACATGGGGTTGCAAGATTTGGACAGGACTCAACAACTAAATAACAACAATAATGTTGATTCTCCTTTCAAAATATATCCAGGATCAGATAATTTTTCACTGCTACCACTCTGGTCCAAGATACCATCATCTTTCCCTTGGATTATTGCAATAGTCCCTGGTTCATGCTGTCTTTCTAGCCCTCTTTATTTTTTAGTTTAATTTTTTGTCTGCAAGGCATGTGGGGTCTTAATTCCCTGACCAGAGATCGAACCCACTTCCCCTACATTGGAAATGTGGAGTCTTAACTACATGGAAGTCCCCGTCTTTCTAGTCCTTATCTTCCACTTTCACTTGTATGGCTACCAACTCAAAATTTGAGGCTCAACTCAGTCAACTCAGTCATCTCTTCTTCACATAGCAGCCAGAGTGAGCCTTTTAAAATACATTAGATCATATTACTTCTCTCCTCAAAACGCTCCCAAGGTTCCCATCATACTCAAAGCCAAAGCCCAAGTCTTCCTAACTGCTTACAAGGCCTGACTTGATCTGCATCTTTTGTTTCTTTTCTGACCTCATCTACCAGCTTCCCCTCATTTGTCGTATTCTAATCACACAGGCCTTCTTGAACAAGCCAAGAATACTTTTGATTCAAGGTCTCTGTATTTGCTCTTTTTGTCTTGGAATGTTCTCTTTCCTACGCTCTTTATTCTCTTACTTCCTTCAAATCTTTGCTCAAAAGTTACCTTCTTCGTGAGCTTATAAATTCCCTTTTAAAAAATGCACATTCTCCAGCACCATTATGCCGTCTTCCTGCCTCACTTCCTCCATCGTATTTATCACCATTGAACATACCATCTATTTGCTTCATTTATTTTGCTGGTTTCCTCCCCCTACCCCCCGCAACACACACACTTGAATGTAAGTTGCAAGACAGTGGAACTTATATCTATTCTGTTCTGTCCACTGCTATATCCTAGAGTCAAGAATAGAACTAACATATAGGTAGCTCAGACAGTAAAGAATCTGCATGCAATGCAGGAGACCTGAGTTCAATCCCTGGGTTGGGAAAATCCTCTGGAGGAGGGAATGGCAATCCACTCTAATATTCTTGCCTGGAGAATCCCATGGACAGAGGAACCTGGTGGGCTACAGTTCATGGTGTTGCAAAGAGTCAAACACGATTCACAACTAACACTGCTATATGATAATACTTCAAGGACGGCTTCACAGGCTAAAACCAGCACAGTTTCACAGGGCCCACTCTCAGAAGGGAGAGCCTGTGCAACTGGAGTTTAGTGCTCTGTGGTTGCGGTCTTGAAATAATTTTTGTTTTTTATAAGTCAGGTCTGATGGGACAATGGAGCGTGCTCTTGGAGTCTGGAACCCCAGTTCACATGTGATCCCACCTCTGCTGCTCCTCACATCTTTGGAATGATTTCTTTTTTTTTTTTT